>NC_071286.1:30670641-30987365 GCF_943735745.2 Anopheles bellator
GTCAGGTTCGAAGCACTTTCGCAGAGGTTGAGTTCGACAAAAATGCGGTCACCTTCGGCTTCGGCCACCGGGCGATCGATCATAACCTGTTTTCGCCCCGCTGGCCCACATTGGCGCGATCGAGAACGAAACAACATACACCTCACGACGCATGCAGGCGCACCTGATCTGGAGTGTGGTGCCTTTGGCGCAGAGCACAGAATTGCACAGAGCAATCGCAACATTCCGAACATAATGAGGGCTTTCTCGGGCGAAGAGCGTTGCTTAGGATCCGTTATCGGATCCGAAGTCCGATTGGTGGTGTGCGTTAATTGGTTGGTGTAGTTTTTGACCGCGCATAAGCTAGGTGGAGTGTCTGGTTGGGTCACCAGAATTGCAAAACAATATTAGAACCGATGCTGACCAAGTCTGAGTGGAAAGAAACCATTGAAAAAGCTTGATATTAATCGCACTAAAACACACACATGAAACGGTAGTAAAGTATCGAGCTGCGAGTCGAAATGGTCAAACCAATTGCCGGACCCGAACCAGATTTGTACGCAAGCTGTGGGCACCAGTTTGGCGCGGTTCGGTGGGTAGTCCGAGCAAATGGCAAGGAAATGCTATGTCGAAACCGTACCAACCCCAGCGCAGCGGTTGAAAATAGTGCGTCCAATAAATCTAATTTTATGACCTGCAGTCACGGAACGACGCATAATTCATGGGCATCATGGGCCGAGGCCCGCTGCAATCAAACGCGACGGCCCCGCACCAAGGCAACCCCCCAGGACTGCGCAGCTAAGGTCGTCAACCCCAAACATGGTAGCAGTGATAAGTGAATTAGCATGATTTCGGAAACGCGGCCACACAGAGGTGAGTAGATTAGCAGCAATTACTACACATTAGAGGAATTTCGTGGTGGTGATGAAACAGCTCCGAATTTGGCGTGGATTTTTCTAACGCGCAGAAACCTGTACTCTGATTGCAAGTAGGACAAACTTTTTACTTTTTATATTGGAAAATAATTTATCTCCGTTTTAGCTGTCTCCCAGCAGAAACAGAATTGCCGCTTGAGCGGTTTCCATAATCAATTACAGTCGGCCCGGCGCAAAGAGCAATAGAAAACTGCCAATATATTTTCAATTTCCGATCACAAGTGATTGTTAATCTGAACGAACCGCGTGTCGTTGGTGTGGTCGAAAAAATCGGAAAATAAAACGAAACGCAACAATCACGTCCATTCGTGAGGTTATTTTGCGGTGGCGACGGCGGTATGTAATCGGTGTAACAATTTCCATCCCGTGGAAGCAAGCCGTTGGGGTTTGTTTTTCGATTATGATTGGTAATTTGAAACGTGGCAATGTTTGGATTTTTTGTTTCAATCACGAAACATGATCCCATGAGACGGAATCCACGTAGGGCTTCCGCCAGCGTGCGTTGGATTGGATGCACCTTGGGCCATGTTTGGTTTTCTGCTCGGTCACGATCGTAATTTTGGTCATTTGGCTGTAAAAGCCCCAAAACAACAAACCCGTTTTCCGTCCGGCTGCTTGATCCAATCGACGGTCTGAACGGTCCCAAAATTGTAACCTTCTGAAGTATGAGCCTCTCTCACAGCACGGTGGCGTGTAAACGCGGTAGCAAGTGACGTGAGAACGCGGTGCCCATAGTTCACGTCCGTCAAGCCGCGTTATGTCGCGTGAGAATAACACCCGAGTCGAAGGATAGCCTCGCCTCGTGTGGCAAGGTAATCAATCAGCGGCGCTTGTCAGGGTCCCATCTTCCGTAAGCTTGTGAGATTGTTCATTAACCATCGGCCTATCTTCACATAAAAAGCTTTTCGATCGCTCCCCAACTTGGAGTGATTTACCGCGTGTAGCGAGCCTTCGAACCCGAAGCCTGTATCAGCATTATCGCGGATGATCAATTAAACGCAACGCGGCCCGTTTCCGAAACCGTGGCCCATTGATAAATCCGTTGATGATGGAATTTTTACGTAACGTGTACTCGGCGTTAGAACCCGTTTCGTGGCCGATGACGACACCGACGATGGCTCGATGAGTCAAGGTTAGGCGCACGTGGCTCGAGTGCTTTTTACACCACGGTTAGTGTGTGAAAAATCGGTTGTCATCGCGGGCGGCTCCTGAGACCGTCCGCAAAATGGTGGGCGACCTCTGGTCGGCCGGGGAGTAATTTCGAAAAATAATGAACAACGAAACCGACACCGTAGCGTGTAGCTCGGCGGGTTCAACTTCCCGCCGGGCGCTAGGTCAGGCCCGGTAATCTAGGTCAGAAACAGGTCACCCGTGGAGTCATCGAGTTGCTGGGGCCCTCGATGATCCGTGGATAGCGATTAGTTGCAACTTTGCCGTGTGGCAGTCCGATCCATCAGCGAAGATCCGCGGTTCATTGTGGGCAGGAATGTGACCGAAATTCCGAGAAGTTTGACAAGCGGCTTCTGGTAGCAAAAAAAATTCACATCAAACCCACTTCACCGCGGGTTGGCGCAATTCTTAACCATAACCACTGCGTGTTGCTCAGCATGGGTGCGGTTGGGTGCGCCTTTTGGATTGTGGCTCCCTGCACACGACTCCACGGTGGACAGCTTGTGGTCCGCTAAAGGCATTAGCGAGGGAGACATTAAGAAACACGGTATGGACAGTAGGGTGGCTACAGAATATGGAGAGAAAAAAAGCAAAACCTACGACGACTGTCGGGCCGTCGGTCGGCTGCAGAATGTCGAAATCTGTCTGCCTCGCGGACGACAGGCCGTGGCGGACAGGTTATCGAAGAACGGCCTCCGAGTGGGGACCGAGAATTTTGGGCGATTCCATTTGACCATTTCGGGAGACGTTTGACAGACGTTTGGCAGACCAACGCTACTAAACATTGTCAACCATTCAATCTAATGTGTCGAGGTTGACTGCTTTTTAGCTTCGGAACGACCTCGTTTTGGTGCGACGCAATAAAGATTTGCTAAATGGTTCCACATCTATTCCGTTTTGGAGTTTGGAGCCACAATGTTTTGAAGGTTCCGCTTTAACTCGCAGCATAATTAGTCATAATGAAGTTTCAGCTTACCCGCAGGCCCTAAAGTAATTTATGATCTTGCATGTAGACAGGGTGCACGTGATTAAATGAACCTATTTTAAATGAAAACAATATCCACTTCCTTTTCAAACTCAGACTGCCTTTCGCTGCTGCTGCTGTTAATTTGTGCGGAACTCACCTTAGAGAACGTTCGAGGTTACCACCGAAAGGAAAAGTGAACCATTCGCTAATCGAGCGCGTCTGAAAGTAGAAAGTGAAATGAAGGCAACACGTTAGAAGCAGCATAAATACGGGCGCACACACGGGGCACACCACACACATTACATACGCTGCATCGAATAGAACAAAAGGGATCATTGTGGTACTTCAACACCAAAGCTACACAGCTACGCTGCGCTTGGGCTTCAAAGAAGTCTAGACCACCCACTTTCAATCCCATTTCTAAAAGGCTTCGCAGAGCGATGGTCGCAAATCTTGATGTTGCTACTAACAAACAATAAAGAAAAAAAAACGTTCAACATTCAGCACATCGCACGTCGACCGGAGCCGACCGGTAATAGAGAAGTGAAAGTTCGTTAATACGAACGCTGATAGCAATCCACCCTCCTAGAGGACCTCTTGAGCGCTTTGACAAAGCTCCCAGCCACAGGCAGGGTCACGGACGACGAGCAGGAGACGAGCCCAGTAAATGCTGGAGTCATGCTGGTGGGGAGCGAATGAATGGAAATAATGTTGCAACATTCACCGTTCAACGTGTACCGGGTGGGTGATTGTTTCGATCTGTCAACATCACAGCTCCGGTCGGGTTGGGTTTAAAAAGGTAACTATTTTAGAGTACACGTAAGAAAAGTTTCGTGCCAAAGTGGTTATTGTAGTGTAAATCTCATCTCTAGCACCTCATTAATTACTTAAAGTTGTTGGGTGTTCGTAATTAATTTAATGTTGGAATTAAAGCGTTAAAGGGATTCTACCACACTTCTAAGAGCAGCCATTAGTAGTTCTTATACTTTTCGAGGCATAAATAGCCTTACTTACCTCCACTCGGAAACCATTGCAATTCGCAATGTCCTACTTGCAGGGTTAACATTTTGTGGTTTTGTCCCCGGGATGTGTTTCCGAAGGACGTGTTGTCGAAAAAAGCTCCAACCCGTTATGGGACCAATTCAGTTGGGGTTCCACGAAAACCTGGACCAACAACCCAACCGGAAGCCCCTACGTGAAGAGGAAACTAAAATATTTACTACCTAAAACCACATGCAAACTAAAGCTCCCCCCCCTGGGGAGGAAGCAACCCAACGAAAGCTCTTTAGGCCCTTCGGCTAAGCTCCTCCACGATTCAAGAAAGCAAAAATCTAACACACATCCCACTTGCAGTCACTTCTGCCCGTACGGATTCGCCTGGACTTTCGAATGACTCCGAAGTCCGGGGAACCGCAATCCACTTCAACCAACGGAAGCCAAACCCAATATCACCCCGAGCCTCACCGGCACCTCACGTTTCGCACCCTACTTCTGGAATTCGCAATGGCCGGCTAAAGGGTGAAAAACTTTTCCTCGTTTTTCCCGGCCCCAAAAACCACTCCCAAACCGGAACCTCTCCTAATGCCTTCTGCCCATGGTTGGGCTCACAGCAAAATTAGTGACGGTAGGCTCCGGCGAAACTTTGGTCCTTATTCTGCTCGGTCTCGGTCCCGGAGCTGGCGGAAAAAGTCAGTTTAATTGCTTATTGATTTCATTCAATAAACGAAATTGAAGTTTCCGCTCGGTAGCGCCAGGCCACAAAACGGGGGCAACCACCAGGGTTCCCCGGAGGCTGAAAGTGCAAAAGAATGGCACATTTCTTGGGCCGTTTCCGATATGGGCCCTTCGAAGTGGCTATGGAAAACTTTTCCTCGATACGGCTCTTTTCGATAGGAAAGTTTTGGTCCTTCAGCAAAAAGGGAAAAAAAGGGATTGGGAACTACTGGCCTCTTCTCGGTGGATACACTGCTCCCCGCGGACCACCGAGCCTATGTTCGCCCTCTATACAGAATGCATGATAGGAATTCGGCTAGGCTCTTGAAGAGAGTGCTCCTGTAGAAGGGAGGCTGGAACTTTCGCAACGCATCATCAGAAACATTCATTTACGTGCTGGCAAAGGAGGATACGCTTATCGATCTGGAGAGTTCCATGGATTTTCGGGATTTTTCTCGAGTGTGGTAGCTCGGACCCAAGAGAAAAACTGTCTTGTTCTGGCAGCGTTCTGGCAAAACGGTCATTGCAACGGTCGATGAAAAATCACGTCCCCAACCCCGAATTGCTGGGGCAATGTCACTTGCATTTTCTTTGACCATTCCCTCAAAGCGGGTTTGCGTTGCCGGGTCGGTGAAGTGCGCCCAGGCAAGACACTCGGTGCCTGGTGAATGCACCAGAGTGTCGTGAAATTGTATTGCTTCAAAATACCCACCAGAACGTCAGACACCGAAAAGAGTCGTCGGACATTTAGGTCTGGTGGCCGAATGGGGCACTGTCTCCCCCGAACGGCCATCACCAACCGATGGCAGCGTGGTCTCGATGGTCGTAAAGTCGAAAGAGTGACAATTCGTTGCGATGTTTCTTGCGATGGCTGGGAAATTCATCAGGACATCGACCGACCTCGTTTGACGCCAACTACGTCCTCCGCACAAACCGCTGCAATCGAAATGTCCCGACCCGGACCGAAAACCTGGGCTCCGTTCTAGAACCGTTCTGCCCGTGGCGTGAACTTTTCCGACGCGAGTGTTTCGATCATCATCAAGATGGGAACGATTGCCGTTCGAACATAATTGCGACCCTTTTCCGTAACGATGGGAGCGTCTCTCGACGGACAAATTGGGTATCGTTTTTTTTTGTGCCTCCCAAAACGAATCGAAAAGACCATCAAGGGGACAACGAAATCTAAATATGCATCCATGCAGGGGAGTCGACTTAGAAGTCACCGGGACAACGAGGCGACGCAAAAATCAATACTGGAGAGCGCTGCTCGTCGAGCACACTTCTTACCAGGAAGCGCAACGCAGAGACGTCGACATAATTGGTGAAAATATTCAGCATCATTTGCATACTCCAGCGCCCCTAGCTGCGTCTGGGTTGCATTTATTATTTTTATCCTACTCTTGTCACGTCTCTTTGCATTTTAAACAGATTCGATTATCCGATCGGCACCGATCGGTGGGAAATCGTTTCCAATTTCCCGGCTGCGTTTTGCTATTCCGCCAATTGGAGCCATTGGTCCAATAAGCAGGGATGAAGTTCCTGCCTGCACAAAGCGCAATATAACGAAAAATACAGTGACGATCAAATGTATTCGGGAAGTAGAGATTGGCTGGTGTCTGCGAAAAGTAAAAATGCTCATCAAGACATAAGATTGCATAAGTTATTCCACGTCGCAGCGGGAGTCTTTCTACGCTCTATACGTTCATAAATAGCGAAGACCGTATGACGTCTATAGTGTTGCCTAATAATGTTTGCGCATTGGCTTTTCGTCTTCCAACCGTCTCAAATCTGCTCTAATACTTTTGCCCCCTTAGACTATGCAAAGGGCACCCTGGCAGCCATGCCCGCCATCACAGTTTATTTTACGCCTCGTCTCGAATGTTTGCACGAACCACTACGCAAACAAATTAGCAAATCACCTGTGAAGACATTGACGACGAGCGGCACCGATAGGCACCAGCCATCAGCAGCCACGCCGTTACGCGACCCGTTCTCGCGCAATACGCACCCATCCAGCATAACATTCCTGCGCCCGGCGGCTGGCGCTTTCCGCCCGGTTCCTGTGAATTTGACGATTTTATTCACGTTCGCCGCGCAGAAACGAATGCATTCGAAACGGACGTCAACCCGACCCGACGGTAGATGAAGACATCGATTGGGGGGACGGGTGGAAAATTGAAAAGCCACCCTCTCCCTCCGCTCCCCCCGAGACACCGGCGACAGGTGCAGCGTTTCGCCGTCACCGTCGTCGTGTTCCCAATGCGCGTGAGATTCCAATCATGTAAGATGTGTGTGCCGCCGATGGCCGCCGATTTATAAGCAACAAAAAGAGCGGGACCATGTTTGTGGGGCTTTCGAGCTGCTGACGGGGGTTGCTTGCCGGCCATTCCGCCGGCTCCATGTTCCAGGTGGAAAATCGTTTTCACTTTCATCACTCATTAGTCACGACGGGTAGGCATTCGTGCTGTTGGGTGCCACTTGGTGCTTGAAAATTTCACGTTCACGGATCTCGTTTTCACCGGACTTCGTGGAATGCATCTGTTCCTAATTCTTTTTTTGTTCCTTTCTATAACATCTCTTTCTCTCTTCGTCTCTCTGTTACGTTGCGTACCGGTCGGTTGTCAATGCTTGGAGTTTTTTATTGTGATTTTACTTTTACAATTATTACTACACACCCACGCAGAGACCCGTTGGCGGCTTAATGAAGCCGCGCCGCATGTTCGATGAAATAATATGCGGTATGCGGCGCCTATGGAACCGACCACTGGCACGGGGGGATCGATTATCGAAACATGTACCCTTCGGTCGTTGTGCGATCGTTGAAGCGCCCTCCGAAACACAAATCACCGGTGCGTTATGCCCGTGACGACCCAGGCCGAGGGAAGAGAGAGAAAGAGAGCCAGATTTACCACCGGAGTGTACTGTTAACACATCATCATCCTCCTCATCATCGCCCGCGTGAGCTTTATGCTCGGAAGGAATTCAGTAAACATATAAGAAGCGAACCAGACGTTACGGACCTTGAACATACTAGGTTGTCCGTTGCGCAAGCTCTTGTTTATCACCAGTCAGGCACAGTGTGGCAGCTACATATCGGTATCGGTGCTGTACGCTAGTTAATGAGAATTGATTGTAAATACTATCAAAAATATTTTCTATCAGTTTGGTCATCACTTAGATTATGATTCGTCTGTAGATTATCCACCTGCGGTGTACCGATTCATCGATTTCAAAATCCTGAAAGAGCATAAAGTTGAGTGGAAAAACTTTTACTTGATGCTTAACACGGTTATGGCCTTTCTAATAATGATAATAAAATAAAAACCATCCAAATATTCCATGCAAAACAGTAGCACAACAGCCAAGACAACGTTCCAAGCAGTTAACCCATGCATGATGAAGTATTTATTTCTGTCCAATTATTTTCTAATTTCCTACTGAAATTGTGTTCTCAAGTTCGATTGATTTGACAAAATCTTCGAGATAATTAAAAAGAACATATTTTAAGGACGTTGAGAGCAACCAATATCGGCAAGCATCTTCGAGACATTTCCGAAAAAAGAACTGAAGAACTTGAAATGTTATTTAACAGCTTTGAAAAGGCATATCGAATAAAGAGAAAATTAATTTGGTGGATAACCTGAAAAGCTATTGCTTCGATACATTTCAGGTGGTTCAATGTCGAAACATGGCTACCACACTGTGCTCACGCCGATGGAGAACCAAACAAATCGAAACGCCCATTATTAGTTGCGCGTTGCGCAGTGATTTCGTGCGTGTTCACTTAGGGCACCCAACATGATGATGCTCTCAAGCATCGTGTCAAGCACCAACCAGCGAGTTCGTAGTTTCGTTTCGTACAATTGGCCAAGATTTAAATTATCAGCAAATTAGAAAGAAAAAAACAGTGAGTGTCGATTAACACTCGGCCCCAACGGCCCAGAGAAAAGTATGTCACAGGCGTACGCGTGTGCGCGGCCCGCGCAAACACCTCCGAAAGGTGACCTGAATGGGGAAGAAATTGCCCACACAATCATTCATTATGCATCCCGGTGGCGATGGCGATGAGATGTAAAATAGCAGCCGAAGCGTGGACGTGGCTTGTGGGCCGCTCCCCGAGTTTGTGTCAGCGACTTATGTCACTCAAAAGTTTAACGTGGCGTGGCCCTGTTCTACGCTCCTCACTCTCATCGTGTCATAATGCACGGCGCCGAAGTATGCTGGCGATGGTGCAGTTTTCCGTCCGCCCGCTGATGTCATCCTCCGTGCCATCCGCCCCGTTGCGGTTGCGTTGCGCCGGAGTGCGCGCAAGTGCAGCGCAAAATTAGCGACCACGTGACACCGACGGACGGACGGACGGAGAAAGAAGCGGTTGACGTTCTACACCATAATTACATTACCATCACCAGCAGCAGCAGCAGCAGCGGGGAGTTTGCTGCGGTCGGCTGAGTTTCGCGCAAGAAGTGGGCCCCAAGTAAAGAAAACTACACACCCAAGTGCCATCTTCAGCCAGCCAGTGTAAACGTTATGCAAACGAGGCGGGCTCTGGAGGGCTTCACCTCCGGCATAACACTCTTGCCGGCGCAGGAACCTGCTCCACGCTGTTCCACGCTTCGATGGCAGGACAAGTGCCGGGGCACTTGTTTGCGCCAAACGAACCAACGCCAAACCGTCACCCACTTATGGTTGGGTCCTCGCGGCCCCCACTCGATCGCTGTTCCGCAAGTTGAGGGTTAGGAAAATATTATCACACATAGACACCAGTGGGCTGCTTGATAAGTTTGAAGCATAGATCCCCAACACCGCCCAAAGACACACGGACCCAGAACATCTTTCGTTTTGTTGCTCCTCCAAGAAACCGTTGGCTTTGAGGGCGTCGTTCCAATTGGATTTCGGGCCGAGTTCCTGTCCTCGCCAATCGATTGTAATTAAAGTTAGAGTTTCAAGAGACAAGCAAAACACGGCCACCATTTACAAACGCAAAGTTAAAACGTCTTAACCAGACAGACAAACAACGTTCACAGCCGGCCGGCCGCCGGCTGGCAACTTTCTTAGACGATTATCACCTTGGCATAGCGCGAACGAGCAGCCGGGAGTTTTGTAAACGAGGGATGGGCCGTGTCAAAAACTTTGCAACAGCCCTTGGCGTGGGGGCGAGCAAAAGAACTATTTGGTACCGGCAACCATTATCACTTTCAGCACCCTCGACACCGGAGTGCGAAGGAATAACATCCTGATGACGGCACGTTCAGCTTTACAAGCGTCCCGAAAACCCGTACAAGTGCGGCGCTCGCTGTACGGTAAAGTTTCGTAATTTAATTTCCTTCCGAACACCGGATCGACACACGAAACGTGGCACGTTTTTGGCACAGAAATTAACCATTTCTCGGAACCCGGAAGCCGAGCGCCGGCCGGCGGCACCCTTTTCCGGGGCATCAGATTATCTTCTGGTGTCTTTCCATTTTTCGAACCACGGCGTGACGACAAAGTCGCAGAAACGTCCCGTCCCGATAAAGGAACCCTCTCAACAGAGACGATTCGTTCTAATCACGGGCAAACTAAGAATTCAATTAGAGGCAGTCGTAAAGCTCCCGAACAAAACGCAGCCAATCTGTGAGTGGATCGGCTTGAAGAAGTTCCTTGAACTTCTAATGGACGAGGTCTGTCCGTTGGTGCGTGTCTGCTTTAAGTGCCCAAAACCGGGACCCTGAGTCCTGCAATGTCTTCAATTGTTGCCTTTGCTTCGCGTGCAAAACGCTTCAATCGCAACGCGCGCGAAGTAATTACTCCTTCTCTGTGCGTCACAAAAGGTTCTCAGGAAACGACCCAGCACCGTGCTGCGTGCTGCGCAGTATGCGTAACACACCGAGGATACGGTGGCGGAAAATAAGGTTTGACAGTTTAGTCACACGGAGGGCCCGTGCCGTGGTTCACAGGCCGGGCGGCCCCCCCTAAGACGATCTGTTATTGTTGGGAATTGTCATGAATATTCATATACCGGGATCCGGCATCGGCCGCCCTTTAAATTTACAAACCAACTTCCCCGGACCCGGTGGTTGACAGTGAAACCGGAAGCCGGTGGAAAGTTTTCAATTGACTCCGGAAGCTGCTACGCCAGGCCAGACTTCCCGTGGCAGAAGCCGGGAGAGAAGGATAAATCTTGCATTAGTCCCCACGACCTCGAGGCCCCTCCGGGACGACGGAGATGGTTAAACATTATTTTCGCCAAAATATTTCCCATTTAAAAAGATCCGGTTCGTCCTCTCTGAGCCCCGCTGGCAGTACAACTTTGAACCTTTATTAATTTGTCAATTACTGTCAGCCGTTGCCTTTTTGGGGCCAAGATGAAGTCCCAGATGAAATTAAAACGGAGATTTAAACACGTCGCTCGCTGAACATAAGAGCCTTTTAAAATACGAACGCTCAAGCGAAAACAGTACCGGAGAAGTTAATCAGTAGGACCATTGTTGTACTGCTCACCACCCGTGGTCCCCGTCTTGTGGTTCGACGTTCGCCGGTGGAATAGAAAATCGATTTTAATTAATGAAACTGTCGGAAGTGGGAACCATAATTTTGGCCAAACTTCGATCGACCGGGCGGGCAGCTTGCGTGTGTCGCAAAAGAATAGCTTTCCACTTTCACTCGATGCTGGGGAGAAAATTAGTTTCAAAATCACAGGCTATTGTTATAGTTTTGAGTACAAACTTTAAGTGTTTTCATTGAGAAATTGGCAGTCAAACTTTGCGTGACGTAATTTGATTCAATAGATAGTACTTTGGAAAGTTCATCAAACATCAACGGACTAATTGTCAAGAAATGTAACAAAATTTGTTCAGCAAAAATTTGGAAGGATTACAATCCGTTGCCAGCGGAACGAAGCGCGGTTCCGCATTCTCACAGCCTTCAAATCAAACTGCGTCGCCATTTGTCCAACCCGATCCCGGTCGTCCAATGGCCAGCAAGTCGTCGATTACCTCAGCAAACCTAACTTGGTCCCCTTGGGATGGCACACTCCTCCGGTCAAGCGAGTTTCAGCGAGCCATCTCGGCGGCTCATAGCTCCCGGGACCTTCGGTACGGCCGTTGGGACCAACATTCCAATGCATCCAGCCTGTCCCCAGAAGGTAACCGGAGTCGCAGCCTCGGCTATGACATTTCAATGATCGAATAACCACATCTGAACCCACAGCTCCACGAGCGTTGCGCAGGGTGCAGAGTGACCCCTGCCGGCCGATATCTGCATAACGAGATCGCGGTGAAACGATAGCCATCCCCGCCCCAGCTCTGACGACGTCGGTGCACTCCAGCGGCCACGGAGAATGTGGAAGATCTTGGTCCGAGAGCGGTGCTAAGTTTCATCATCAGTTTCACACATTGCGCACGTCCTTCGGCGCAAATGACACGCGGCGGCGGCGCACTATGGAGCTCCGGCTCACGGCTCTCGGAACTGGTCCCTCGCGTAGTGCGCGAGCGATGCGCACGAAGAACGTTTTCAAGGTGAACGAGGTTCCACATTCGCTCTACCCTGGCGTTTCTATGCTACGATTAGCAGTCGGCCAACAAGAGAACCCCCGCTCAAAGCGACCCCTACGCGCCTTGCCAGAGACACTTGTCTGCTGGGCGGCTTGCTACTTGAGTGTGTGGTCGTCGCACGGAGGAGGTGTTAACCGCTTCGGAGACGCAATTCGGAACGGTTTCTCTGAACCTCATGGGTGGTTAATGGCTTCATATAAACCGCGAGCGTTAAGCCATATTCAAACTTCAGGCGCATTAATCTGGGCTAATCGATAGCGAGCGAGGCTTTGTGTTGAAGGATAATTCGCGGTGGATTGGCTGTCGGAACGGATCGGCAGGGATGTGGGACCCATTACGCATGCAGCTCACCGACGACGGGGAATGCACGGAATGCGGATCGTTTTCGGCCTACGATTGGTGTCATTAAAATGCTGAGATTTTATCACCCGCGCAGACCCCGGCTAAGGCAACTCAAAGTGATTTTTGCTCCTTTTTGCACGGCCATACGGATAGCTCAATAAATCGATCGATCACGGTTAATGTAATGGCATTTGGCTGTTGGTAGGTTGTTTATGATCGAAAGGAAACAAAAAGAAATATCTATAAATATGTTCGTACAATTTCGCACAACTCACAATAAAGAGTTTTATTATGACATGGTTCTACTACTTTTGCCATGTTTTTTTGTTCAATTCAGTTTATTACTAATATGGTTCCAATATGGAGATGGATTGAACATTAAATTAGTTTAGTTACTATTGAACATGAAAACGTTAGATTAATCGTCAAAAACTCGATTAACTTTCCCTCTCTAGACCAGTTTTATTTATTACTTTTTGGAAGCTTTTCTAAAAAATGTGTTAGGAATTGATTAAACTTAGAGTTGAAAAAAGTTAGAGACAAGATAATACAGGATCAACCAGTAAGTAGTTTCAAAAATCAAATTAAAATAAATGCATGAAAAATAAGGTGATTTTTTTATTCATTTTTATTCCTCCCGTTAATCGATTAAAGGTTTTCAGAGCACCAGATGCCGCAATTTTGCTTGTTTACGTAGCCGCCAAGTGAAAAATGTGTCTCGTCGCTGAAGAAAATTTTGCTGGAAAAATTAGCGTTTTCGAATCCTCACTTTTGTAATAAGTTTTCACAATTTTGACACACTGTTCTGTTGCCAAACGATTGCTTTTAAATGGTAGACATTTAACTAAAAGTTTGATACTTGAATTAACAGAAATATTGAAAAACCTGTAAATTACCAGATCTGTGATTTCGAAACTACAAAACTGTACGAAACTAGATGAGCCTATAAAACTTCTTTTAATCTACAAAATGGTTAACAAGCTTATCACACGACAAGTTCTTACTCTATCCTTCTATCTAAGAATGTTCGTTCTTTGCAAAATATTTACGCCTTGGCTCAACTACGTCTTACGCCATCGGTGACCCCCCTTTCGATCGTGCGCCACGATGATGCACCGGCGGCGTGTGCTTGTGTGTGGCCAAATCTCATCAGCATACAGGTAATTAGCAATTAAAATTCTAAACCTACTCGTTTCGGTCTGCCCTCAGCTGCGGCCAGAAGAAGACGTTTGTTCTGCACTTGCGACGTCGGTCGGTTGGCCGTCGGTCGGTTTGAAAAAATAAAGCATCAGTCCCGAACCCACACTCACATCCGTCACAAAGCACTACGTCAAGCATTACATGGACCGCGGACGGTGCGAATGCAAATGTTCCTGCAAACCTGCGAAGTGAAAGCCAAACATTGCGAAACATGTTGGGGGGGGGGCGCGGGGCACCCACCGCGTGCTGGTGGGTGATGGACATGAACACGGAGCGAACACAGGAGCCTCTCCCGCCCAGAATAAGTGGTGAACAATAACAAAAAAGGCTCCACTCGGCAAACGATGGAAGGGTGTCTCCGTGTCCGGAGGATAAAAAAGAAGAGCGCACCGACCCTTCGTCATCATCATCATCCCGACCATAGGGCCCGGCCGTAGCCTTCGCATATCGTATGTAGCATCGCTCGCCGGTGTTCGCTGCAATTGAAGCGACGGGACGCAAATGTCGAACAATTATGTACAAAGTATCACATTGTACTGCAACTCTTTGCGTCACCGTTTCGTGGATCGATTTTGCAAAATTAGACACACAGCTACAGCGACGGCTCTCGCTGTCCCAAATGTCACCGCCGGTCGACAAATTAAGCTGACGAAACCCAGTTCCCAGTGAGCGAGTCCCCGTAGGCAGAGCCTTCGTTTCTTCAAACGCTTCAAGCGTACTAAGTGTCACTTTTCAATTATCCAACGCCTAATCCGGTACAGCTCCGGTTGAATTTTCGGCGATTTCGGAGACGCAGACTAGGGCTTCAATTGTACCAGCGACCCACGCAGACAGACAACCCACAGACCTCAGCCCTTTTGCCTTTCCCTTTTTCGAGACCATTCGCACTCTAAAACCACACAATGCGACAATTAATTACGCCACTTGTTACCCGCTTGGTGCACCGTGAACGTCATAACTTCCAAAAAAAAAACAGAGACAAATGCATCCAACAGAAGATAAAGCTTCCGTCCGAGACCAGACGGGCTGCAATGATCATTTGGACCCCGAGTGCACTTCTCCTCCGGCGGAGATTGTGTAGTCCACCTGCGGGAAATGGCTACTGAATGGTCTCCAACTTCACATAAATAGAGGGAGAGCGAGAGTCACGCACGGATAAGGATGACGAGGGAATCAAAACCTTGCCCCAGCCCCAGCTACCAGAGATCCCCTGGGGGACCCCGTCAGCGGCCCGTCGAATTGTTTACGAGCCTAATTGTTTATATCGCTGGGAATGTACTGCCGGTGCAGGAATCTTAAATTATGGCTCATGTTCCTTCCCTACGTCCCATGGTCGTGTCTCGCTCGGTGAGCTGGCGACGCAGCGGCCGCTGGAATGTGCGCCTTCTGAGCCGGGCCGAGGGGCCGAGATGTAGAAGGCTTTTCCTTTCACTTTCCCGTTGCTCCACACACAAGCCGGAGTTGCAGCGTAGTTACTCCACGTACCCTGGACACATACACACCCAGACACAGTCGTGGAGGCGATCCACTTGCGCTGCTTGACGGCGATTGTCCGCTCTCCGCATGGAGCTCTACGAACTCCGGACTGGGCCGTAGGGGACCCCATTCTTCGTTTCACGACTTCTGACGCCCCACCGCCGTATGTGTGGTGTCCCGGAGATGAAGTGATCTAGACCCCACGACGGACCCAAAACAGCCGCCCCACGAGGGATGATTGCGCACCAGTGCATGCGTAGACCTGGCTGACTGGCTGAGTTACAGGAAGAAAATCGATCAACGCCATCGAAGGCGCTCCAAGCGGCCATTCGGCAAACTTGTTTGCGGCTCGAGGCCACAGGCACAGTGGCACCGCGTGACCACCAGGAAAGTGGCAATTTGTTGGTCGGGTTTATGGCGCACTCGGTTGCGGAAGAAATAGTTTTTAACGTGCCTCAGCAGCAGCAGCCGCAGCCGCAGAACAGGCACAAGGCGAGTGGACAGACCACCAGACCATTGATTGTAGAGCACGAGAGCTATGCGAAGATAATTTTTGTGCGGCCAAAACCGACCAGTAATCGATGGGTGCACCTTAGTTGGGCCAGAGAACGGACGTAGACGTGAAGAACTGGGTACGGTACCAGGCGGACAGACTTGCGTAGTCGGAGCAGCGTTCCATTCATGACCACGCGGACACCACGCACCGCATCGTGGTTGCGTCGAATAGCGAAGTTGTTGCCGGGAGGTTGTTGGGACTGTGGCCGACGGTGCGATTTTGACTTATCACAGGGTACCCCGCCGACTGCTGGGTAGCATTCAGGGTAATAGGTTCGTCCCGGTGGATTTGCGGTATGCCAAAAGCAGGCTTTCTTCACCGGCCTTACGGACGGATTAAAGGCAATTAGCGGATCGTAAACGGCACGACCTTTGGCAGGCAGAAACAGGCCTGTAATAAGTGGAGCCATTCTCTTAGCTAGCTTTCGATATGAAATCAAGGGATTTGGGAATGCTCTAGGGAGGTCTTTGAGTTGATCCCAAGTCTTAGAACCATTGACCCGGGGGTTTAAAGTAAATATTGTTTTCGTTGAGGCGTTTACCCTTGTCCATTTACTTTTTCTTGAGCTAATAAGCAGACGCCTATTCGGGAACACATCGGGAAGTAGTCCTCTAAATTTCACCTCTATAATAAACAACCAGAAGCGATATCCTTAAGCGATCCTTCGTTGTTTGAATTATAATTACCTCAACACGATTACTCGGTAACAGCACGAAATGCGATGTCTTTTCGGAGCACCGAGACACCGACGGTCTGGCAATGCGCTTGGCTTGGGAGAAACGCTATTTGCAGAAGACACCCAAGGAAATTAGCATTCGATTCATCACGCCAAATACCTTTTCATCGCCACTGATGGATGATATGTTTATCCGGAATTGAGACACCATTGCTCAATCGTTAAGCCAGCCGGGTTTGTCGTCTGGCGCGGGGTCTCTCGGTTCCAGCCGTGTGACATCCAATACGCGAGACACGTCCCATCGGGCCATTCGAATAACTTTTCCGTTTATAAAAACTCCGCGGCCTCGCCCGGAACCGCCCGTGTAACCGCCGGGATTCCGAGCGAACGAGAAGAAATTTAACCATCCATCTTCATCCGTTCTCAATCGTGGCTCAACTAGCTGTCGTCTTCCGGGAGTCGTACCAGGGAGCATTTCTGCCGACTCCTGTGGCTCTGGCAAAATGTTGTCAAAGAAGGACCGAAAATCGATTTTGGGGGAAAAACTTTTGCGACAGACGGAGAACCCGGTGGGAGCGCTTCGCTGCCACCTGCACCGTCACGCGCCAGATACGCAATCTCTTTGATCCAGCGTCCTGGCATTCCTGGCAATGTCTTTCGGCCTGCGCAAGCGAAACATTCCGGTGGCAGACGTTCATAAATTGCCGGCTTATCGCATCTCGCATCATACCGTATCAGAAATGGTGGGCTAAAGTTTTTTATTAGAAGAACAGAAGAGGTCCGTAGACTTTGACGAGACAACGTGTTGAGGCGTGCAGAAAATAAGTTCAAAACCGACTCCACATAGTTTTTACAAGTATTCAGAGACACAGTGTCCCCGCTGAACAGCTACATCCAACAGCGCCCAGTGCTGCTCAGCTTCCGGTTACGGAATTCCGGATTCCACCGTGTGCCTCTTGCGTAACAGGCTTACTGAGGTCCGCCCCGATTACGTAGTATCGGCCCATCATCTCACCATCGGACACGTCCGCCGAAGGTGAAAGTGAACTGTCGAACACGTCGGTCCCCAGATCTCGCTCCCGGCGTAATCGCCTCCACGAAAAAAATGAGTAGTTAAGTCTTATCATAAACGTCCGCGTTGTGAAGACCCCGATCCAATCCAGTGCATAGCGCATCGTCATCACGGTCGGTATTTCTTCCGGCCGACTGCGACGGCTCTTCCCGAGTGCGAGAGGTGGTCTTACCCTTTACCGGTGCGATTAGCCTACCCTAAACGATTTTCACCCATGAGCTCACACGCTTAGTCGCCGGTGCTCCAGATACCGGAGACCAGTCCGGAGAGCAATGACCCACAGCACAGCAGGGATCACATACGTAAGCCGGTGCCCGGTGTTACGAATCGACCGATCGACTAACGCCCGGTGGGCCACTTCCGCCACGTCCGGTCGGCTGCACTGCAAAGTTCCCAGGAGGAATAGGAAGAAACCGACCCCAAACTGGAACTGACGGACGGTGGTGGTCAGAGTCTGCACATAGGTGACCGGCACCGAGCGCTTCACTCCAATCGAATCGGGTAATCGAGTTCGAGAAAAGAGAAAGCGACCCCGGCCCGCACTCGGCACCAAGTCCAAGACCAAGCCAAACTCTTTGCTTGGCCCCGCTTGCTTTCTTCCGGGTCCAACTGGCTAAAGTTCGTAAAACGAGTCAAACAGGTCTTCAGGCGCGCCACTCATCGGGCGCTCCTCGATGTCTACCGATGCCGGAGGTCCCCACACTTTGGCGCGCCGGCAGTATTACAGAGACGTCACCTTTTATTAGCCGCCGGAACGCTCCAAGATCCTCCAAAGGGGGCTCCACGGTGCCCCAGTGCCGAGTAGCACCTTCCAAGAAGGGGTAAAAGGCTACAGGAAGCGAAACAGCTGAAGAAGTGGCCCCGAACGCAGTTGGGACGTGCGATTTTCGAATTAATTTTTGCGTAAATGATTCTCCGACCACGCCGACAGTCGAGCCCCCCTTTCCATGTAGGGGAAGAAGCCACTTTGCCGATGCCCGAAATTGGACACATCATTCATATTTAGCGAGTCGGGGTGGCCGGGTATTCTCGCGCTCCCCCCCTGGGGGAAAGTTCCGACCGACTGACACTTTCTTCCGAAGGGCGATTCCCCGGCCGATTGGAGGCCATATTGAAGGAGCTTCTTTTTTTTGCCGGGGATGGGATCCATTCTGCGCACCGGGTGTCGATGCGTTTCCGTAGTCGGTGCCATTTTGGGATAATAATTTATGCTTCTGGTTCGCGGGAGTTTTTAACTTCCCGCTCGGCGGCGGTTATAATCCGTTTAGCGTGGTAATCAGCGTGTTGGTTATGGGCACCTAATTAGGGGTCGTTGTAAAGATGGTGCAAATTAGTGGAAATTATAAAAAATGATTACTACTTTTTACGTGTCGTTATGTTGTTTCTGAGAACTAACTTTGTATGCACACCGGAGAGGCTGACTTTTAGATATAGATTCGATTTAATTTCAAAATTTCGATTTCATTTCATTATAAATATTTTTTATTTAATTTTATTGAATCATCCCCAAAGAAGGAGCGTGCTAATAAGGATTTATATGCTTTTGAAGATTTGTCAAAAATAGTAAACTTTTTCTTAAACGTTGCAAACTTTGAGCCGAGCTGCAAGCTTTCATTTTCTATTACCATCCCTTGGATACGTTACTCAAGAAGGAATTTTGTTTTTTACTAATGAACATTTTACAAACGAGCTTATTCGTATGACACGGTAATAAAATTTTGCAAAAATCATTGAGCATATAGTTTTTATGTTTATCTATTAGAAACGGGCAATAAAACTCTGATTGAAGCACTTTTAGCACCGCTCAATGTAATCAAAATGGAAACGATATTCCTGGCCGAGTGGAAAGTGTCGATTCCAAAACAACCTCGCGATCAGCCCATCCTGTCCTCCTCTAGCCAAAGGGGCCGCCCACCGGAAATTGATGAGTTGTCGCATTTGGTTTTGGACAGCCCCAAAAAGTGCCAAAAAACCTTCGAATCATCGCGGCCGTCACATTAAGTTCCTCACCTCGGCCCGCCAACCCTAAAGTGACATTTTTTTTATTTAAATCCATTTAATGACGTTGCGAATCGGACGTTGTGGTGAGTGAGTGGTGAGTGAGTCGCGTGGAAAACAAACCTAAACCGAAAACTAGCAACTCATCAATTTAATACTCATCAACGCTCACCTGGTCCCCCCCCGAAAACTATGCTTCAAAATCGCGACAAAACGAGCCTCCTTTTTGGGGTGACTTTCGACGCGTTCGACACGCCGATTAGCCCGGGGTTTCCGGTCCATCGGGCCAACACCATTTGTCAGCGTCACAAAGTGCGACAAAACTCAAACTCATCCTGTTTGTTGTCCTGGCGGTTGTTTGCCTGACAGCATTGCTTGCTCTTAAACATCTTTTTAAGAGCCGCGATTTATTTATTTGTCGTTCAGATGGGACACTGCAACGCTTAATCGCTCGTTAAACGAAACCGAAACTTTTGACTGATCTCGGCGGACGCCTCCGCCTTCGGACGAGGATTTGGTTTTTACAAACAGAAAACCGAACAGTAAAACACTCTCCTCATTTGCTCCAAAACAAAAAGCCACAAAAAACGGCCCCAAACATAAGTGAATGCAAGTGAAAGCAACTGGTGGAGCAGCGGACAGTAATGGATTTTTAATGGCTAGTTCTTCGCGGATGTTTCGGAGCATCGCTTCCGCTGCCTGAAGATAGACGGCGCGTGGTGCGATTGGAAATGGATTTTTGGGCCGACGTCACACCGGGAAAAAATTACCAACACTTAGCCGGGCCGGGCGGATTATCTTAACGGGGCGGCGCCCTGCTTCGTGAAGGATTTGTCAGATTAAATGTTGTTTTCCGCCAATTGTCCGTCCAGTGGCGACTCAGGCCGCCGCCGCCACCCTGCTCGTGAATTGGGTGAAGTAAATTGTGGCCCACGTGCGCGTAATGGCAATAAAATGGTTCGTTAATAATTGTGGCGACCCGCGGAACGCGGCATTTATGGCACCGGTTTCTTTGCGCTCTCCCCAACGAACGCCACGAAATAATCTCCAGCGGCGCAGCAGCTCTGCGGTTGATTGATTACAACGCTTTGCGGTGGTTTTAATGCGATGTTAGTCGATTTAGTAACATGCTACGGTTGCATAAAAATCGGTCCGATTGCTTCGTTTCGACAACGGGACACCCCAAACCCGGGCCGCCGGTGATTGATTAAAGTTGGGCCAGCTCGAAAATAACACAGATTTAACGTAATGTTACAACAATTATCTCCCGACGGTGGCCTCTCGACGTGTCGCCCGTTGCCGTTGTGTGGCAAGGGTGGTGAAAAAGGTCTCCACAAATCTAATAAATAAATAACACCCTCGGGTTTTAATAGAAGCCCGCTTCGCGCCACCATTAGTGGCCACCTAATTATAGGAGCCGATTGATCAAAACCAAACCCATAGCTAATCGATCTCGCTTTGCATGAAAAGCGCGAACCGCGATTGTGTGGCAACACCACGTTTGTCAAAACAATAATTTCCACGGCCACATTCCAACCCGGCCGCCTTGCGTCAGAGCTGCCAAGGACAACGTCACCGTCACCGGAGGGCACAACCGCGCCACAGCACGAGCCCTTCATTATGCGCCGGAAGGCGCTTTCTTTGTGCAACATATTGAGTGTTTGCTGCGTTCCTTTTTTATGTAGCTTTGTCGTGGTCACCGCGTTTCGTCGCGGGAGTTGGTCCCGATCGGCGCTTCAAACGGCAAAGCCCTTGACCAAAACCCCTGAGCTGAGGTAAGGATTCGATTCGAAGAAAAAAGAACGATTGGTCAACATCATTGCTGACCGGTGTCTATCACTCCCAGTCTCCCGGTCAATTAAGTCGAGTCCGCAAGCAACATGGTTCGGTTCAACTCCCGAAGCCCGAAACGGCGCCCCGAATGTGGTTGGCCGCACACGGCATAGTCGGCTCGGCCATTTATTCCACCCAGTCACCGCTGCTGCTGCTGGCGTGGCGCTTAGTCAACCGTTTGCAAAATCGCTCTGATTGATTGGTTCCACGTAAATCGTGATTCCTGCACCTGCAGTTGCACTAGACGACCGGAGGTTGTTGTAGACAACCCGAAAAAATTAGACTCCCGCCTCTCGACGTTTAGGCTTGATTGCGAGGGCAAAAAAATCCACGGGGTGGCCCGTGTCGGACTCCCTACGTGGGTTGATGGTTGGCGTGTCTCGTGCAGAGAAGGACCATCGCTAAAAACCCCGAGCACGTATTTTTCTATTTGATTCTGACAAATTTTTCCTATGGGTTTTCTATCGAAAAGGCTGGAAACAATTAGGTTCGACTACAAATTATTCACTATTTTGTCCAAAATTCATTACTGCTCTAAAAGAAGACAAATCAGCCTGACTTTCGAAAACAAAACAGCCTGACTCGGGAACTACGAAACGACGCAGTAGAACCCCAACCCGACCTAACGGAACGAGCCAACGAAAAAAGGGCAAAACCGGAGACCCTCCGAAAACCGGCTCGGCAAAAAGAGACATCAGCTAACCGAACACGACCGAACGGTGGGCTGGCTATGCAACCGCGCCGGTCTCTAAATAGAAAAGCATAACAGTCAGCTGAAAAGAAAGAGACCCGTCAGCGATTGATTAGCTACCGCTTCAACCTCACAGCGCGGGCTCGTGGACTGAACTGATCGTTTTCGGCGCCACTATGACATAACACCCACGCGCGGGACAGCGGACAAGAAAGTCAGGAAGCATAAGCCCTTCTTTGGCGGGGGCCGCAGCCAAATCGAGTCCGCTTTCGGTCATGCTCCGGTGGCACAACAATTGCTGTCGCCCCCAAAACAGCGGCGGACTGTTTTCTTGCTCCGATCTACATTTTCCCGCGGGGCCGAGAGCTGTTTATTCCTCCGTCGCAACGGCTTCTGCCGGCAGAATTTGGGTCGAGTTCGAAAACGAACTGATTGAACGTGGTCCTTGCTGACCTACTGCAATGTTGGTTGCGCCGTACCACTTCTACGAAGGCTTCTAGGTGTCGGCCGCCCCCCGGATTTCGCATTTGCATCGATTTGCGAATCACAAACGAAGCACAAAATGATGATTCGTTCGCCCACTGACACGGGCCCAAAAGGGGGCCTTAGGACGATGATTTTCCACGGCTCATTTGGTCCTTGATAAATGAGACATTCCAATCATCGCTCGGGCCAAATATAACAGGCGCTGGCAAAGTGGAGCGCGAACAACGTCCTGGCATCTGTTCGCCGACGCCGTTCGCCGAGAAGTGCTCACATGAGTTGAGCACAAGAAAGCCACCTCAAAGAGCGGTCGGGCCGGGTTCGCAATTTATACGCAATGCGCACGGAAACCGAAGATCAATTGGAAAGTTCGGCCGACATACTTCACCTCCGCGAAACAGAAGCACCCAACGCCGGGCCGGACGTCGCCGCGAAACCACGTGCCATGCCTGACGCGTCCCCGTTTGTCCATTTCACCTGATCGCACCGAAGATTGGCCAGTCGGCCGGTCGGCCGGGGCTCAATTACTTCACTCACTCGAAGGCACCAAGAAAGGCCGGGCAGGACCCACTTCTCGCGAAGGCATCCGAATTGACGGTTCGATTGAAGTGCTGGTGCTTATCGATGGCAAGGGGTTCCGTAGGTCGCACTTTGAGGCCCGGTAGTGTTTTGCATTAAATTTGCAAATTATATAACTAACCCGGGCGGCCAACATACGGTTGACGGCACTTGAAATGGAATGGAACGCTTTGACGATTTGGCCCGACCGAATTGAGGCGGCTGGCCGCTGTGTGTTCGCTGATGATGCATAATGGAGCAGTGTTGGGAGACATCAAAGCACTGACACTTCTGGTTAATCAGGCAAAGAGATGTCTAATAAGAAGAAAGCGCACTGAACATTATAATGTTAATGAATTCTAGTGTTAGTTAAGCTTAAAAGGAAACCTTTGTAATTTGATTATTCCAAAAAATTGAACGCCTTTGACTTTAATGCCTGTCCTCACAAGGAACTCTTGAAAAGATTGCAAAACAACTGGTTTAAGTAAACCAAATTCAAAACCCAACTAATGAACGCAATCAATCCGTTTACGTAGCTGTTAACTGTGGTGAGTATGAAATGAAAGGTTTGCATTTCTATGCTTCGCCGATGCTTGAACCGATCACTTACCACGCGTGGCCAGTAGCCTTTTACGCCCACACACCAAACTGCTGATGGTTTCGATTTTCTCCACTTTTCAAATCCATTATCATTGTGGAGCACTGCGAAAAGTGCCGAATACGGCGTTTGTCGGACGATTTTTGATCGAACAAAAAGAGCATTCTCGACTCAAATTTCCACCAATTTGGGGGTGTCGATTCGGCGTCCATTTATGCATTACCATGGCTGCAGCCGATACGTGAAAACCGCAACGCACGCTCTTCCCCCAGATCCGCCAGACGGACCCATCAAGTCCAAAAAGTTTCCACTATTGACCGACCGACGACCGGCTAAACGATTGCCCGGTTGCCGACGGCAAGTTGTTAGCAACGTTTTGCACTTCAACAACAACAATAGACACAACGCGCGAAAACTTTTACAAACAACCAGTTTGCAGCTAGATCAACCGGAACGATTCCCCCGAAATTGCCACCGGGTTTTGATGAACGGACAAAAGTTTAAAATTTACTTACTAACTTTTCCCATCCACTGACGCCGGCTTCGTGTCCCAGTCACCATCATTCCTCGGCGCAAGGATAGTGGCCTCCAGAATAGTAGAACTCACCTGCAAAGGGAAAACAAAACGTTAACATACAGTCAAGCTCCCTGTTGGGCTGTCAGCAGTTTCGCAACACCCCACACCGCTTAATCAACGGAACCTAATCAGAAGTTTTTGGCGTACCCGTTCCGTTTCCCAGCATCCCCCACTAATTCACATAATCTTGATAAACTGGAAAGTTCAGCGTCAGCCACAGGGTGCTCGGGGCGAACACACCGGGATCGTCGTGGTCGTCGTTCAATTATCGTCATGTTCCAATTAGTTTTTAGCAACCGACTGTTGATATCGATTTCTAAATTATGACAAAACTTTCCGTCCCAAAGTTGGGCCGGGGCGCAAACAATTGAGCGCATCTCTTGCGTCGCCCGGGGGCTCGGTTAAAACTTTCACACCGCACAATTCGAAGTTTTACATCATTTCACTTCTAATTATCGAAAACAAGCCGGCGTCGCGTATGTCGCACTGCGCAAGAGGCCGACACTAGAGCCAGACATGTCGATATGGCTTACGACACCCGTACTTTTTTTCTGGTTAGGGTTTTTCTCTTTTCGGCTAGGCCATTTGGCTAGGCCACTCGATAGCTCGTCGATCGGATTTTCCACGCGGCGCGAACAATGCGGGAATTTTGTCCCAACGTGTCCACGGTAATGAAAATGCTGTCAGCTCTCTCCCACCGTTCCCGGGGCCAATGGGGTGAATTTTATCGGCGATTAGTTTGCTACCAGCCAGCCAGCCAGCGAGTCGTACATACTTTCCCTTTTTCCCACACAACATTCGGCTTCTGGTGCGGCGAGCGGAAAGTGCTAAACATTCACCTGCGGACGGTGGCACCGCAGCATGGCATATGTTGAACTTTGCAACTGCTAATGCTACTGTGTTCGCCGGGCTTTGCTGTGCCAGTGAGGCCGATGGACCGGGTCCGAGCTGGTGGCAAGAAGAATGGCGACGCCACGCAGTGTCAACTCTCGTTGTACTAGCCACCTCCGGTGACAGTTACAGGATTTCCAATCAGACTGCTGCATCCCCGAGCCTTCCCGACTAGCGAGCTGGAGATGTGAAGAGCTGATTTGATTTGAATACTTTGTAAGGTTCCAGAGGAACCTAAATTAATATACTTGTCGAAGCGCACTTGTGTACGACGATGGTTACCCTCGGGCCGGCCGGGCCATGTCAGGAAGATAATTTCTCCTGTCATGGCTCTCATCCGGTGTTTCTGTGACACACACGGGCAGTGGACCCAAGGGCGAACCATTAACCACTCTCCGGCGGAGGCTGTTAGGTCAGCTAAACGTTTAACCCTAAGTCAGCGCTGACGGAAGGTCAGACCACGGGGCCCCAGTAGTCAGGAAACAATTAACTCATCTTCACCTCGTCGTCTGGGTCCGCTATTACCAATTCAATTCGCTCCAGTCCAGTCTCCGACGTACAGCACCGGTCAGCCAGCGGTACATCCCGTCCCGGTAAATCCACTGACGTAATTAGATAGAGTCGCCAACAGCCGCGGGAAGTTAACGTCCGTTAGAGGGGACCACTGGGGTCGCATCTGCCAAGGGGCTGCCGGCTCAAGAAACCCCCCTGACTACGTGTACCGAGCGACGAGCAATTGACAAGTTCACGATGATCATTTGTTTTCGTGGCCCGTGGTGAAAGTTCATTCTGTTTGCGGAGTGTATATTTTAACTTTCCTCGCCTGGGCACGACGAAGACGGCCAGTGTCTGGGGAGTCTTATCTTGGGCGGCCGTAAACACACCTGACTCGTTGCACGACAGAGCACGGGAATCCCGGGCCAACGATTAGGGCTGTCACGGTTCGTCGCAAACGGCACCCGGCGAAAGACTTGCGAAGGCGCCTGCGGTTGGGTCGGTGCACCCGCCAAACGCCTGGAATGTACATTTCCAATAATGTATGCAAATTTATTGATGTTTCGTTTTCGGTTTCGGTGTAGCGAAGAAAGGGCCAAGGGGAGCCGCCGATCGCAGCCTCCTTAAGCCGTCGCCCGCAAAGCCGATAAGATAGCCAATTTGTTTCGAACCGACCCAAATGACCTCTCAGCCTCGATCGATTTGATTTCGAGGTTCCACACTACCGGGACACACGCGGCCAAATGCTAAACGCCCGTTCAGTGAATCGCCCCACGTGGATAGTTAGCGTAAGCTCTGGTTAAAATTCTGTCTGCATGCAGGACCAGAACGAAGCAGTCGAAAGGAGCCGCCGCGAAGACGTTCACCGGAGAAAGCAGGGCGACTGCGGCGATGACCGACCGTAAAGAACACACAACAGCGCAGCAGAAAACCAATAGGACCCACCGCGGGGTGGCCGACCGATCGGTTCTTGCCGGCCGCGATATGGAATTAATTTGTGTTAATTTGTTTCGGATTATGCTTTCAGCTAACGCGCGGCCGGTAAACGAACCCTCCTGGGGTGGAGAATGCTGCTTTCATGTTCCACGGTCCATGAAGATAATGTTTTAAAGGTTTTTAAAATTGTTTACGGTGATTGGCGTGGATCCGCTTGTGCTCGGATGGGTTACTGGCTGTGTCGTTAAAGATTGCTGATGTTGATTTGATTTGTTTCAAGACTCGCTGCTGGTTGTTTGATTCTTTATCTTCATTGTTTAGCTCCTTTCCATTTCTACTACATCGCCTCAGCTGCTTTACTGTTCGTTGTTAGTTTACACTTTAATTGCTCGATTCGTTAAACTTATTTTCTTACTTTTGCCAGATGTTGTTGTTGAAAGCTAAAACGATTGAAACGTGACGTCATACACCAACTCGGCGACGCAGAAGTACACTCAACCTGTTCACACGTCGTGAGTGAAACTCAACTGCCCGTGCCGGGATCGACCGGGGCCCGCCAGGAGCAAACTGCTCAACAATCCGCCGTATTTCACGAACATATTTCAGCGTGAACATAAACTTGATAAAAGCCCTCGCCGGTCTCATATAACGCATTTCGGCCACACAGTCCTCCGCGAGATGCGGACTAAGCTCGCGGCCCAAGGGTCGGTCAAAAGGTTGTGCAAAAAAAAATACGAGAGCGACGCGGCACCTCGGCGAGTTCGGTCCGCTTATGGGTCCGTTGAAAAATCGCGGCGGAAATCCCAAAAAAACCACACGTATGCTTCTATGCCCGCGGCTAGTGTCGGACCGGAGTTGAGCTTTCGGGCAGAGGAAGAAACACGAAATAAAGAATGCTTGAACCAAAAATACCTCGACGACTACTCGGCGGCGACTCCGGCTTACAAGTGGCCTCGAAGTTCGACCACGATTTATGCACGGCCATGCGGCGTTTATGGTCGCCGTGAGCCGCGCCGGTGCGATTCGTGCGCGAAACTTCGCCGTCGTCCCAAAAACCGACCGGCTCGGCCACTCCTTTAAAGCGCTGGTGGTAACCGTCGGGGCAGTAAACGGGTTTATTACTGATCCACAGCTCACTCACGACCACGACGACGGATGGAGATCTCCGGACGCGGTGCCAGAGTCGAGATGACGTCGTCCAGATTGAAGTCGAGTACACAGCGAAGTGGCGAAGTTTTCGCAAAGTAAATGCTAGTAAGAGTTAAGCCCATTTCTTTTGCCATTTTTTTTCCGCACGACACTGTCGTACTTGGTTGCGGTACGGTTTTTGGGGAGAGTCGTCATTTTGATGGTCCATCTTAAAGCGGACTTTATACCCTTTATGCTTGCTGAGCCCATATGGTCGATGATGGGACCGGAGCGGAGAGCTATGCTCGAGATTCCAACGTTCATCTTATAGCTTTTTAAAGGTGCCCAACCTACGCACCGCAAGTTCCATTTCCATGCTCAATTATCTGATGAACATAAAAATCCCCATAACGGACTCCGTGTTTTCAGGAAGTTCCCAGCTTCCGCGACGGCCGTCTGCGTCATGCAATCAGCACAAACACCCAATACGGACGACACGGACGACACGGAGAGCTAGACAGAATGACAGCACGTTTGATTGAATTCGAAATGACAGATAATTTGATTGTGGAAAATTGTGGTGTCCGCGATGGGGTTTCGCGTCGCCAGCCAGAAAACTCCCGGCGACGAGCGGTGGACTTGGGGGAACGATGGCACGATGGCGGTCTACCCGTGCCACAATAATGATCAAAACAAATGCATAAACTGTGATTCTCTGGCCTCCCGCCACTTGCAATCAGAGGGGTATGTTTCGGTGGAGCAAGAATGGCGCGGCTTTAATTGATTACCGAAATGCGCCTGTGGTTGCTGTTGACGTCACGCGGCACTGCGGCATCGTCCGGAACGGTTTTGATTCGATGCCATTTTTTCCGACTCTTCTCGAATGACCTTGTTTTTGGGGAACCATACGCTATCGACATTAATTTACTGGACCCGCGTCACAACGGGGAACCCCCGAAAAGCATAGTTGAGAAGGAGCTTTTAAGAGATCCGTGATTTGGACGCTTCAACACCTTCCGAGGCTGGGGGCCAATGCAAGGGCCATGGTCACGTTTTTAAACGGCACCGTCCAATTAGGAACGATACGGATTTATGACGCGACGCGGTAGGCATTCCCGTGCTCGATCGACCAGCAGATCTTGCGCTTGAGATACAAGGCCACACACATAGGGAGGCCTTTTAATGCTTCTAGAGGACATGCTGAAGCACACGGGACCGTGTCAGAAGCTGGCCGACCGCCGGTAGGACGTCAATCGCTGTGTAGCAACGTTCGCCAGTTTCTTGACAGCTGCCGGAAATGATCCACATTTGCGCTAATCGCTTCTTAATCTCCACGGTCGATGCGTAACCGCGATCGGTGGGCGATTCACTTGTTGCGCTGGGAGATTGATCCCTGCCGGCCGATTAGTTCGCAGTTCGTTAGCGAATTTTATGGAACCTTGTTACTGTGCCGCTTCCTGGTGTGCCGCTCAGAGCATGAAAATGAGGCGTAAGGAAGCATGACAGCCTGCGGAGGGCCGTAAAATTCGCTCGTAATGTATCAATCATCAAGTCCAGGGTCCAAGGGTCCAAGGGTCTGCTACGAATTAATGGATCGTAAAATATCCTATCTGTTCGTTGCAGTACTTCCTGATAAATGATTTTTTTTTTACTAGATACTGTTATGAGAGCCCTATACATGTTCGTTTATAATTATTTTTTCGCAGTTTATGACCTTTGTTGAAGGCATGACTTACAATTTCTGGCTCACTTCGCCCAGATTTATGTCAATTCGTTCGTTCCGCGTGAGAATTTCTCCTTCGTCCCCACAAAACAAAACATCTGTCAGCAGCAGCCCTGTCCCATCACATTCCATTCCCGGTCCGGCAGTGTGGGACACGATACAAAGAGCGGCATAAAAACCGTTCCGAAGAATGGAAATAAAAAATGGGTCATCATGCGAAGACCACGGGCGACAGGCGGGCGCCTTCGTTCCAGTGAAACCTCTCTAGCGCTGGAACGCTGGACGTGCAGGAATCCTGCATACAATTGACCCAAAAAGAACGGGCGACTTAACCCCTGGGCGCCTCGGCAAGGAATGTCTCTTTGCAGCACAGATGCAACTTGATGTACGCGCTCCGCAATAATCTATTTGCCAAGATGAAGTTGCCTAGTAAATGTGAGCTTGGAAGTGTAATCCACCCAAAATTGACTTAACATTTCTCGGACTCCCGAACTCCAGGTCAAAGATTCTACAACTCCAGTACATTGGTCCGGCCAGAAAGAAACATCATTCGGGCCTAATCTAGCAACACCTCCAGTGGACGATAAACAGGAAACCGATCCATCATTCAGCTCTGGACATTACAGATCGATGGTTCCCTCACGAGAACGAGCGAAAAACACGCCTTATGAGTGACCGCGAGAACGAACTGTCAGAAGGTGATCGAATCTTTAAGCCATCATTAGCTGCGAATTAAGCAAACTGATACAAAACGAACTGACAACGAACCTACCCGCGCCAAGAGCCAGCGCTGAACCCGTTCAGGGTCCTTGACCTTAGGAGAGCCCGAAAAGAAGGCCCAACGATGGGCGAAAATTCCAACCCAGGAGCGAGGAGAAACCTGTATTCGAGAACCTAGAGCATTCTTCGACTCTCGGCACCGGAACGGCCCGAAGCGTTCGCGCGGCCATACCCGCGAGGATGCTGATAGGTGGCCACCCGACCCGCCCGAAACTCCCGGGTGGGACACTATCGTATCATAAATATTAATGCTTTCCTCCACCACCCCCAAAACGCTATTCCTTCTTTATCCCAAGCGATCAACGCAAGGCCCACGCTTAAGCCACGGACTTAAGAGCTGGCGTGTCTCGATGGTCCTCAGCGCCCAAAACCTCGCAATCGCCGCACGATGCGTGTACGTGCCGGGCCGACCCCGTTGATGAAACGAACATCATTTGGAGCTCGACGCGGACAAATCGATGGCCGAAGACCGTTATTCCGTTATTCGCGCGACATGACGCGACTACGCACCTGTAGCGCGTGTGTTGTGCCTCAGACCGAGCGAAGGTGAGAGAGAGAGAGAGAGCAGAAAGAAGAATAAAAGAAGGCACCACCGAAGCGTATTAGCGGGTGTGCGGTGGTGGACACCGGACTAACCACAAAGTACCGGTTATCGGCGAACGCCGCGCGAGCTTCCTGAACGCTTCTCCGAGAAAGTGTGGTTAGGTCCAAAATTACATAACCCGTACGCTTTGCATCTATTAATGATTTTTCCCTTCGCACTTTTTGCCTCCCAATCAAACGCCAAGTCATGCTCAGATGAAGTCTGTCACCAGGCAAGGATTTACGATTATGGGCATTCGCCACGCTAATCTCCACAATCGATAGGCCGAACAGCCGAACCGTGTCATTAGAGTTCTTCGACTTTAAATTCGCCAGGCTCGCGAGCGGGTCGCAGGTCATCAATTCACGCGGCGAGTGGACACCTTTTTTAATAAACTTCGACCAACCCATCCCATCGGTGATGACATCATACTGCGCATAAGCGACCCGCAGACGTTGGAATGTAAGGGACAGGAAAGTTCCCAAGAAGTCACCGCAGGGTCCGCAGGCTGAGCGGAACGTTCGTATGTCTGTTGTTTTTTATTGATGACACGCGTGGTATGCAAATGAGATACTGCGATGCTGTTCTTCACTCTCGACCCGTGGCTCACTATGGTTTGGTCCGGAGTGGCGGACCAAAGGCCAGAATTTCTATACAAGTCTTGAACGATTGTCGTGACCTCCATACACCGTGGACGTGTTGATGCCGACTGATCCGCCATCTGCAGCTTTCCCGTGCGGAGGGACCAAAGTGTCACCCAATAAGCTCTCCGATCATGTAACAACAGGCACCGTCCTAACTTGACACCCTTCGGTGGGACCCCCTGTCATCGGGTGGCACACAATGGGACTAGCCGGATGGTCAACGGCCCGGGTCCGGCGGAAACTAAATCCTTCCAATTTACGATACGATCCTGGCCTTCGCCGCATTAGCATACGTTTCGGCTGGGGAGACTGGAATCCGGACATTAAGATGCCAATGTCTCCGCGGCAACGGTGCACTACCGACGGGCGGGCCGACCCTAACAAAGGGCTCGCCGATGGGGCCGGTTCCCGAAAGCAGGCTCCGTTGATGACTTACGACATCGTTGCGGTAAATCATTGACCTTCCCCGTTGTCTCGAGGCTCGGGGCTTTCGAAAATGGAGATGCTCCGACTGGACGACGGCAAACGGGAGCCGACTCCGCGCGCCGACTGGAGAAAGTCTCATAATTAGATTAATGCTAATCTGGTGTTTGAAACACATGCCCCGCACTGTGCCGGCTCAGCTGGTGAAAAATAGTGCGAAGGAAAGCTCAACGCACGTATCTGGCCCAGGACCGGACCCAGCCAGCCCTTCGGCCCACCCCGATTGACGATAATCAAATTTGGACTGGTCGATAATTGAACAACATCAATCCGATAATGACACATGCTGGCGCCGGGTTCGTCGTTGCTCGGGTGACAATTTTGAGTCCCTCGGTCTAATGTTGGCCGGGCACAGTGATTAACGAAATTGCCAGAAAAACACGGTCTCCTCACGCACATTAGCGGGCTTCAGTTCCGTTGTTAATTGGATGTTGACTACACGGGTTCGATTTGCCGTCGGTAAATGGAAATTGCTGTCTGATCGTTCCCAGAAAGTTTTCGTGTTATTACCTTTCGGCCCAAAATTAGTTCAACAATGTGATGGAAATAAAGGAACTAGATAGGATTGTGAATGTTTTGATCATGAAACATAAACGTAAAAATTAAGTAAAAGAGTTTAGGACTTTTAAAGAACGCAAAGGACTTTTCAGACTATGTTTAAACTAGGGTTAAATATAAATAATAAAGGATTGAAAAAAAGAACAAACACTAATTTGATAGAAGTCGCAAAGAAATCGATAATGAGAAACGACGAGGTAAAATGGAAGCTTGAACATAAAAAAGGGAAGAAACAGATGATAAATATCTTATTCAAATAATTCTCAATGGCGTAACGTGAACCAAAAATAACACATTTCTCAAATCCCGCATTCTGATCCCGCAATCCTTGATACATGAGCACACAATATGAACGCCATTCCACGAAATAAATAAATCCCGCAACAGTTCCCCGTAGGTTAAATTCGGCAACCATTTACATACACCCATTTTGGGATGTTTTTATCAAGTTCCGCGTAATTCAGTAATTGCGTGACAACAATAACAGCCTCACGGCATGGCTTACGCTCTACAAAAAACCTCCACGCTCCGAAACGGCTTGAGAACGTCTTCGAATTACCGTCTCGCCTGGTACGTCTCAGCCTACAGCGTCGGTCGGAAAAGTATGACAAGGATTTGCCACAAACGGGAAAATTCTCCAAAACGGAACAACAAGCCCGACTCAGTTTTGGGAAGACGCACGCTTCGGAGAGCTGGAAGCTCGTAATTCACGGAGCCGCCGAGAAGACGTGGAAAAGACGATGAACGCGTCACTCAATCACCGAATTATTCAGCCCACTTGAACGATTGTCAAATATTCGACTTCCACTTTACGAAGCACTTCCTTTCTTCGGCCGACGAACATGTTTTCCTGTTCTCACAATGGGCTGCTGCAAATTATGGCACTGTCAGCCGTGAAGGATTCTACGCCTCGCAGAACCTCATCGCTCGCACTCACAAATTGGCAGTCGTAATTCGGTGTAAACAACCGTTACAGAAAAAGACACCCAGTGGTGGAAAATTTACGCGCAAACAGCCGCACAAGATGTAAAATTAAATAAGGAGGCCATCAGCATCGGCAACAGACAATCACCAACCCGAAACTCCACCGACTCCTATTTTCGGGGGTTATTTTTATCTTCCGAGAGCGCCTTATGCTTGCAGCAATCTGTTGTCCTTTTCAACGATTCCTGTCCCAAAGGAGAGGGTGTAAAAAGCACACAGATGGTAATAAACAGCTCAGAAGGCCTCCACCTCAGGCGGTCCGGTCCGAACGATGCAGAACGATAACGGGTTTTTTTGTGGGGGGATCGGATCAGTTTCTCGAACCGATCTCGAACAGCCCAGGGGTCCCGCGAAGGTCACAGAAAAAGGTGCCCGAAAATGTGTTCATGGTTTGTGTGTGTTTCTTTTTATTATGCTACAACAGGATTACTTTGTGGTGGCTCCTTGCCGGGGGGGCAGTGCCAATCCTCTACCTCAAAAATTCGATGTCATTCCGATTTTAAGACAAGTGAAGGGAGCCAAGCTCGAAAAAGGTGTGAAATGATTGAGCCAACATGGCATTGCTGTCTGTGGTGCAAAGTGCACCCAGAAGGTCTCGGAAAGCGACTTGCGGTTGAAATCGGATGGTAAGACTGCGGTCTCTGTCGCGCTGACCGATTCCAGTGACGACTTTTGGAAGACTGTCATTAATTTGGTTTGATTTTTAAAAAAACTGTTGATTCAAAATAGTACACTACAAATTTAAACTAAATCTGTCGTTATGATTAGCAATGTAAACTGCAACGAAGGTCAAAAAAATATCAGGGTGTTTCGTCCTTCTTTCCAGAAAGTTGTCCACCGTCTCGCGGTCAACTCTCGGCTAATTACTTTCAACAACCACAAGCCAAAACCGTTCCCCTTTGCGACCAATTCGCGGGTCTGTTTTCTGGCCCCAAAACCAGTTATCCGCCGGAGTAGCGCGCGTGCAGGGCAGCTTGTCGGGCTTGTTTTCAACTTTAATTTGCAACTTGTTCGTGAACTTCACCAACCGCCAACCGTTGGCCACAAACAGCACAGCCAGATGGGAAAAAGAACAGAAAAATAAATACTTTGCATAAATACAACACACTCGCCCGGCCGGTTGTGTAAACAAAGTGCAGAAAGAAATCGAAACGACGAGGACGGCGAAACATAGCGGTTCTTGCGAGTGCGTTGCATCGGAACCCACCTGTTGACGGCCACCATATAGGTGTTTTCGGGATCCATGATTTAAATCGTTTCGAACCATTTTCTTTTATGATTGGCCATAAAAGTGGGTCGAGGTCCAGCGCAGCGCAGTGTCGTAATTTCATTCTTCATCCGCATTGGTTACGGGTGCTGCCAAAGCCGGACTGTTGACGGATCTTAAACGGTGGAGATTCATTGTTAAATCGTCCACGATTTGAATCACAAATCGCTTAGAACCGTAGCGCAATCGCCTTCGTGCACGGTTCGTGATTTTCGAGACATGCTGCGAGGCAGTAAAATTGCGCCAACCGGTGTCCAATTAGTATCACACAATTTGTGGCCAGCACGCACGATACGAGCGAGTGTTCCGGGAGTGGTTCCCCGGTCAGACGGAAAGTAATAGTAAGCCAAAACGGGCATCGCACGCTCGTTAATCAGTGTCGACGGACTTTATAATGAAACACGGTGCCATGCCGTGCGGCGCTTATCAAATGCTGCGGGTGTCCGCAACTCCGGTCCACACGAAGTTCCGTCTCGCGGAGGAACCGGATTCCTTCTTCTCCCAGACGTGTTTCATAATATTTTCTTCTGCTTTAACCGTCAATCGACATTAGAAAAAAACACACACGCATACACACGGGGGGTCCATTTGCATGCAACGAAGCGGCACACAAACAGAGGCGCGAAACCCGTTGGACATCCGGATGACGCGGAACGGAACTGGTTCGATTGGAACTGGCTCGACATAATCGGCCGGCCGACGCCCCAAGATGATCGGGGCCGGTTTCCGACGACCTTAAACATCGGGCCGTGGCCGCGGCCGCGGGTTATTCGATCTGCTTCATCCCGATGACCCGCCCGAGCCCAGCCGAGCCGGTTGCAGCTTCCAATCAACACCCACCCCAGCCCACCGGTGGGACCGACGAGAGAGTCCTCTGTTTCAGGGGACCTGGGCCGTCGCCACGTAACGGCGGCTAATGGGCGAAGAAAAGAAAGTGTCAAAAAATAGAAAGCATAGCATAATTTGCATAAAAGGCTCCAGCGCCTTCCCCCGTGTGTGTGGACACCCTCCAAGGCGGGATGATTGGATGATTGGATGCAGTAATACTTTCTCGTCCGTCTTTCACCTGATGACAAAATGTGGGGTTCGTCGCCTTCGTGTCGTTGCCATCAGTTTAGCGCCCCCCGCCGGCGACCGGGACGGAAGAGTCAAGAGACCCACAGCAGGACGTCCCTCCGGAATGTCACGCCGGGTTGTAGGTTTTTTCCGATGTTACCCTGATGTGGCCCAAACATTGTGTAATATAATCCAGAGTTGAAGAGGAGCAACCATTAGAAGGGAAATATGTTTGAGATCTTCATTTTAGATCACCATTTTGGTGTGAAAAGCATAAGATTCGGAGCCGACAATAAATTGCCTTTGTTTGCGCTTCAACCTGACCATTGCCAAAATTTGCTTGCTTTTGGAGTCCTTTTGCGTTTGAATTGCGTTCTCGCGTTGTGATTTCAAGCACGATTGCCAATCCCACCGATTGTGCGATCTAACCGAAAATAAATTATACCAATAATCTATAGATCTTCCCACCAAGCGTTCACAGCTCGATCGTGATAAGGACTCAGCAATCTGATCGCTGGAAATCGAAACCAAACTTTGTCCGTTTGCCAATCGAACCCAGAGATGGTCGATAAGTTTTGATTTATACCTTTTAGAAAGCCAGATCAGAGCAGATCATGCACTCTCGCGGGCCGTGTGACCATTTTGGGCCACACAGCTATTCGTCCGTTCGAAGGGCCGCCGAAATCAAGACGAAACCTGTTGAAACTTTGGACCGTGAGCCGGGTGGACCTTCAAAAAAAACCGACGCGGTTGCGACGAGAGAACAACGCCCTAGCTAGCCTGTCAATAAGGCTTTCGGTTTGGTCGCACATTGATTTGTCGTGTCGGACCCATCGGGTGGCGTGCCGGAATGCAAGGCCAGTGTAACGAAAATTGGACCCACCAGCTGCAAGTCCTCAGTTATTGGTGGCCCAAAACAGTTCCTTCCAAGTCTTAGGTGGAGTTGCTTTCTACCAATGCGATGACCCTGCCACACGCCAAGCCGCGCAGGTGTTTGCCGCACAACCAACACGCCGATCGCGCGACTGTGAGTCGAAAGTGAATTCCTCCGTAGGGCCTCTCTGGCTGGTAATTGTTTTACCTCGGAAAAAATTTCGCAAAATGATTAATGACATCGGCGGGCACCTTCGCACCTTCGCATTGAGTCGTCCACCGGCAGATATCAGACAGGCGAAGCGCTAATCAGTGCGAAATAAAATTGGAAACTAGCAAACGCAGCCCCAACAACAGCTTCGGAACACGCAACGTCCAGCCCGGCGCTGGGGGGTTCAATGTTTCTCTCCGTCGCTTCCGTGATGGCGCGATTGGGGCAGGTTATCTGGCGTGTTTGTTTCCCAAAACCTCCTAACCGTGTCAAGTCACGCCAACCAGCCGGCGACTCCTGTCTCGATACGGAGTCGGGAGATCCGCTTGGAACTCCTGGACGGAAACGGACGTACCGCTGATAGAAGCGCGATAGAAGATAAGCGAAAGCGAAAGCCATTCGCTGCCCTATTCAGGATCTGTCAGGAAGGATTCCGTCCACCAAGACCAAGTCTTGGCATTCCGGGACCCCGTGGGCTCCCGTCGGGTGTCGAGAGTGAAAGTTGAGATAAAAATGAAACAACAACCGTCGTCGTCTTCGTGGCGGTCGACGTCTTCTCGTCGAAATGATTGATTGTCTGGCGCACAGTAGGTATGGCTGTTTACTACTGGCTGACGTCTGTTGAAAAGCTCGCCCTACGTCAATGCCCTTTGAAGGACTTCAGAGGGGGGACTGCCTCGAGGGGTGTAACCACAAACCGACGAGTTTTCCAAAGCCTCACCACTTCTTGGAGGGCCCGAACCGGCCCTCAGATTGGTGCCAAAGGAACACAATTCGATTATGAGCTTTAGGTCGGCTGCAAGCGGCACCTTTTTGGGTACGCCACGCTGCCGACTATGCATTGCTCAGTTACCGCAACGGGGGCACCAACTACTACTATTTCTCCCATTTGTTGGGCTTCTTGTTGGACCTAGTGACCTGTGCTTAGGAGTCAGTGTTCCAGTTACGGTGTACAAGTAGCGTGGCATTCTCTGCCACAATGTCCAGAATTGAGAAATTCTCCAATTTAATTAATCCTAACCTTCAGCTATAGCTCTTATACTGCGCCATCATAGATCGATATACACCTCTACAGCTATCAATGACTTATAAACATAGTTTTCAAACAATAGATTCAAGATCTATGTTACTCTGCTAATGAATTTCTTCTCTACTGATGAACGAGCCGATGATGAAGACTATACACAAACCAACACGCCCGGTCGATAGAAAATCGGCATCGGCAATTGGAAAAATCGAACGCTACCGTTAATAATAGTCTTTAGAGGCCCATCGGCCCTCACTACTCCGATCGGTGACGGTGACAAGCGAATACACCGTAAGGCTTCCCCGGAGCTCGATAACGATAGCATCGGCTGATGATGCAAGGGCTGCCCACTAATTAGGATTACGGTTCCATCGGTGGTGGCCAACGGTTTGCACGGCCGCGCTGCACCAAAGCAATTGAATTATTTGTTCAAAGCCAAAGCCAAATCATCGGGAACGGATTGGCAGTGTAAATTGGCCCCCGGCTGGGACCCGGGGCAGTAACATGCAATTTGGTACGCTCTCGACCATGGCAGGGTGTGTAAAGGCGCAGCGATGCTCCAATTTCCGCGGCCCAAAAGAACGAAGGAATGCCGTGATTACAAGAGAGGTCGCAGTCGTAAAGATGGTGCATTTTATGTGGATCTCTCACCGAGTCGCTGAGGTGACAATCAATTCAATATACGGCCTGTTAATGCCACCGTTTTCTAGGCGTCGGTTGTACGAAGCAACAACCTCGAGCTGGCCCATAAAACTACTTTCCTTGTAACTTGCCTTGTAACACACTTTCGGAAATCTCTTTTTCTAGGACACTCGTGACCCACACGCACACACATGATGATCGCTCAATCGACACAACGTCAAGAAACCGGCAAAAAAAAGAGCTCAAGAAAAAAAAGTGAAGCTCCACACGCGGCGCGATCGCATTGCAGTAATTAATTGAAAGCTTATAAATTATCAAACCACCCTCTTCGCGAGGTACTTCCGGCGCACCGGGGCCCGAGTGCGCTGGAGTCGCTGGAGAAAATCAGCGCCCCGCCGGGGGCGTCTTGGTTAATGACAGCAATTGCTGTTTTCGGTGGTGCGGGAGGCCACCACAACAAGTGGCCGTTTCTTTTCCTCGTTGGCAATGAAAAGTTGGTTCCGAAATCCGGAAAACCAGAAGCGCGTGCGGGCACACAGACACGGCCGTGTATGTGCGAGGAAAAACAATAAACCAGACCCAGGTCCAGAGACAGGTAGAAAAATTAATTTTTCATAACTCGTGAGAAATCCGTGCCACGAATAATGGTGGAATCATGAGGAAACGCAACCGAAAATCGCGACCACTTCCCAATTTTAAGCGGTTTGTTTTTTTTTCTTCCGTTTTTTGGTGGAGGCGGTGGTTCGAAACGGGGCTGATCGTCACCCCCGCACTTTGTTTGGTTGGGTTGTTGGCTGTTTGAAAGTCTAAATGTTCCGTCCAACGGTCGATGGCATTTTTTTGTTGTGGGGAGCTCCAAAACACATCACACTCAATTAGCATAATAACCTTGAAAGTGATGCCGTGCGCACATCACGGAGAAGCAGAAGCTGCTGCTGTGAGATGTTGTTGGATGTTTCTGTGTCTTTTTTTCCCTTTCACATCATAACCACCAGCCTGGGCATGTGCGGCGCATGGAAATCCGTTTCCTTTCGCGTGTCCATGCCCTCGATTTTCTTGTCGATTTTTTTTACGAAGACGAACAATTTGTGAATGGCCAGCCTGGAGATGTTGAACGATTTGGCTCGTTTACATGTTTTTTAAACTTTGTTTTGTATGGCGCTGCAATTAGTAACCCTATCTTCATTCCATTCCTGAATGGAATGGAAAATGGAAAAAAAACATGCTTCGTTTCCACGGAACTCGTTATGCCCATATCTGGACCGCGCGCAACATCGATTTCTGTTAATTTTACATGAAAAGGCCAAACGGCTTATATCCTGAAATTAACACCACTTTTATTTTACTCGTTTGGAGTGCGGGTCACTCACTTAATGTTGGATAAAGCCGTTCCGCAGGATCAGATCAGAATCAGGCATCGTTATCAAATGACAGTTTCGCTGATCATTTATCTCCCGAATTGCTTTATTATTTTAATTAATAGTAGATTGCGATTAAACTGGTTTAAAAGGATGAACTCAAATTATTTCATAGCGCTGATCTTAAACAATAAACCTCAGAAGGGCTCTCCGTGCCAAACAATCTGCGCCTTTCCAGCAAATGAGCTACCGTTAATGCTCGCTTTATGTCGATTTTGTTTTTATCGATCCGTGAACATAAACCACCGCCCGGGCCGCGACCGCTTGGCCACTGCGCCACCGACTGACATTATTCGCACCCCATCAGGACATTCCATATCGGGCGTATCGGAGCGCGTTACCAACCGAAGTTTACGATTTTCTTATTCCGGTCTCCGATTCGACAAGACACTTCTCGGGAGGCCCCACGAGCCGTACGGCAAGATCGACGCAGAGCAAGAATCCGAGACGGCCATTACGTTTCCGGTGCCGGGGGATTTATTGCAGCACCGGGTAGCGAATAAAGCCAGCATACATTACGGTGTACGGCCCATTGCGTGTGAGAGGAGCAGCAGCCGCAGCATCACAAGTGGGCAGATTGAATTATCTGGAAAGCAGCATAAAAACCGGTGCCCCCGGCAGAGGAGCATAAAAGTGGTCCTTTCCACAAGCGCGCGGCCACAAGACGGCACAGAAATTCGGGACAAATGTTGCACCAACACGGTGGTATCGATTGGAGTGTTCGCAACGCAACGTCCAACATCTAGGCCACCGGCTGGAAGAAGGCCCGGTGCGTGAGAGTCTTCACGGTGCCGTCTTCAGTTCCGGTGCCAGGACTTCGGAGGGTGCCGAGAATTTCATCGAACCGAAGGGCAATCGAAGTCACCAAAATGGGCAGTAGCCCCGGCTGCCAAATGTCTCCAATTCCCGCTTCCGTTGGCGGGAAATTTAAGACAGCACGCACTTCGGTTTCCCCCGGAAAAGCCAGCCCCTTTTTCTTTGACCGGGGTTGACATTTGGTTTTCCCGCGTGCCAAGCAGCGGCGTGAGACACGAAGGACGCATCGACGCCCGCCATGGATATGCGCCAATTATGGAAGCCAAACTAGAAGCCCGACTAGACAGCCGTCGTCTCCGGAGGTAACGCACCGCCGACTCGGGAGTCGGACAAGAAGCAGACTCCCTCGCCTTGCTGCTGCTGGGATGTTTGTGCGAGGGTTCTTCGTCCTAGCTCCTAGTCGTCCCCTAGCCCTGTTCCGATTGGCTACTTCCATCGCATTAGCACGTGCGAAAAGCACTTCTGAACCCTCTCGAGTCTTCCGGGAGCGCGAGTCCTCTTCTGGTTACCGACCTCGTGCCTAATATCCTGATGGTGGACACCTGAGGCCCAAAGCCGGAGCTCATTTCACGATTGGCTGCCCGGCAGACCGGATGCTGTAGATGTTTGGAGGGTGCTTCTTCCCAGCCGGCGCCAAAGGTGATCAAATTGGCCGTATGACTGGAAACTCCATTGGAAAAAGTGGCACGCGAAAAGCAATCTTTCACCTCGCCGAGGGCGGGTACAGGGGCTTGAAGTAGCATCGCTTCCCGTGCCAAAACGCACCCGGCCCCCTCGGGCGAAGTTGCGTAAGGATTCGCGAGCGGCCAGGCATATGGCAATATATTTCACTTTTGGGCGGAAAAACAAATCCATTCCCTGCACCTAGCCCACGCCCGCAGGTGCCACGCTCTGCGTCCGGTGGCCGCTCGCCAGACGCAGAAAGGTAGTGGATGAGATTTATGCATTTCTTCGGCATTTCTTTTGGGCGCGTAAATCTTCACGGTACCTTCACGGCTCCCTGTCTCTCACTCTCACTCGCATCCTGGGTGCCCTATTTTTTCGGGGCCAAACTCAGGAAAGTATTTCGCTTTTATGTTGTGCCTTGTTTGGTCCGGCCCAAAAAACTGGCAACGGCAAGTCGTTTGATTCTTATTTCACCTCATATAGCGCCAATTTAAAGCCAATTTATGGTCTCCTGGAGGGTGTGCCCCCGGGGAGGGGTCAATGATGTGTATCGCACGGTCACGAGCGCTGTGCATCACTCCTTTATGGTGACATCTATCTTAATAAATCGTAAACATTGAAAAACATTCTTCCGCCCGTGTTTCCGCCGCGCCGGCCAGGACCTTTATGTGTTTTGATGAAGTGAAATAAATTATGGGGATCACATTACCTTATAAACCTCTTAACGAGAACGCGCTTTTTACCAAACCTTAGCAACTACGAAGCATTTTATGCGCTTTTATGCAAATTCTATTTTTTTTTTTTAATCAAAAGATTTCGTCAGATATATTATAAAAATGGAACTTGATTTGTTGTTGCTTTCTTCAAAAACATGTTAAAAAACTTTTCTTAAACATCGCTAAAATAAAGTGCACTTGCCAAAAATTATCATCACCATCGTGCATACTCTATAATCAAGATAAGAACCTGAACCCAATTAAGGCCACGCTCAACCTCTTGGAAACAATCCTTCTCTCTCTCTCTCTTTCTCTTTCTTTCTCTCTCTTTCTCTCTTTCTCTCTTTATCTCTTTCTCTTTCTTTCTCTCTCTCTTCCTCCCAATCTCTCCCAAAGTCCAATTGAAACATTTATCCCCAAAAGCGTCGTCGACAAGAATCCCGGTTGTCACCGGATACAGCGCGACGTTGACAACCGTTAAGGTTTTCCAACGGCCCCACGCTGGCCGCCACGTGTCCACGCAACCGTGACCGTGGTTTTCCCGAACCGGCGACGGCATTTTCTTTCACGAATATTCCTACCCCATCCAGACGCGTCGTCTCGGCAAGCATCCGATTGCCGACAAGCTGGGAGCAATTGGACCGAAATTGGCTTACTCGGGCCGGGCGGGCGCGCTTATCCCGCTGTTATTCGATTTTCTTCGACGCTTCTGGACTCTTGCGTTTCTATTATCGCGTTCCACGAAGGATAACGACGACGACGACGACTTACATTTCCAGCGTTCGAGTTTGACAGTCGGAAAATTAATGATACAGACCATAGCGGGGCAGACGAGTTAATTAAGAACTTTTTTGACAGGCATAACATTTTTGCTTTTCAGATTATTTTCGTGCCCGAAAGGATATCGACGGGTGGCTAAAGTGAAAACAAACCATAGCAAATTGGCAAAGGCTACCGGTACTGGAGCTACCGGAATTTGACGAATCTTGCCACGTCCTGGCTGGCATCGGGCCAAGAAGTTTGGCGAAAACCGAAAACCTGACAAATCAAAAAACAAAAAAAAACCCAACACATCTCGGCGACGATCCAATATCGGATCCGCACAGTTTTTACATCCGACGCCAAGAAAGAGTCAAAGAAAATGAGCAACATCATAACAGTCATGCTGTGCGGATCCCCCGCTTGGGGCGTTGACGATTCGGATCATTGGCAAGGAGAGGCGCAAAGGAAAACAACAGACGAGGGCGTTGGGAAATTGGAACACAACGATAAAGAAAAGAGCAATCGGGTCTGAGTTCGCGATTCGAAAGGTTTGCCACCGCGGTGGAGTCTATTGAGCCGCGGCATTGACAACGAAGGATGTTCGCGCCCGCACTGGTGACGTAATTCAATGAAGAAAACGGAAATGCAACGACTTTCTCACGATGTTTTCCTTCCTATGCCTGCGGGTCACGGGTACCATGTACCGGGAGATAGTGATCGGTTTGCCCGTCGGGATGAGCATTATGGGCCAACGTAGTTCAGCGTGGTTGCTAAACGGTGGCTAAAGAAAAGAAAACCACAATTGATCGAATCGAAAGCGTTGTGGCATTAAATGATGGAGACACTTTAAAAATTATCCTACTTTTCTGGTTAGCAAATTGTACGTGTCATCTAATCCAATCGAAAGGAGAAAATCGAAAATAAATGCGAAAATGCATCTGCAGACAGCTGTACGTCTCCGGCGACCGCCTTAGTGGCTCTTCTGACAGTTTCCGCCTGGCAAATCTTAGCCATTTCGCCGACGACCATTCATGGGTTGCAGCAGTGGAAACTGGGGGTGGCTGTTTACTACACACACATAAACGAAATCATTGTTGCCATAGAAAGCATGTGCCTATTTATCGAAGAGCCAGTCGGCTTTTCACCTGAGTTTTTGTGACCGTTCTTCGAGTTTTCCTATGTTTTACAACCTCGCCCGGCCGGAACCGGGCCGATTCGTTCAGCGCCCAACAACGGACCCGCTTCGGACCTCTCTGTTTTATGTACTTCCCGCCAAACCAACAAACCGGAAAAATCATTCAACGATCCGCTGGCCGGTCGGTTTTACTTTTAACCTACCGTTCGTCGGTCTATTAGCACCCAAATGGAGGGCCGGGGTTTTGGGTGCATGCCGGCCCGGGCCGGGTTAAGATCAATGCCGGCGTCTGCCTTTCGTTCGTCTTCGGTCCCCACTTTCCATCTCACTCATTTAGCGCGCAAAATGTGGAACGTGTGTTTGAAGTCCGTTTAAATGCTTTCAACTGCCACTCGCTGCGTGCCCGTCGGCTCGATGGTGAGTGCTTTTCCTTGATTGGCTTCTTTTTTATCGTGCTTCCGTGTTGCCTTACGGATAAGGAGCTGACTTCGAGTAGCAGCTGTAATGGTCAGTTTTGATCCGAAGCTCGCCTGAAACTTGGCAGACCCTCAACATGTGTATTACGAAAACTTTGCAATCCGAAAATGGCTTGTTTTTCCATCCAATGATTTTCTGCACCGAGAGAAAAAAAACGCTGGCTTCATTGAACATTTTAGTTTGCTGTAGTTTTTAAAGTCTTGATAAAAAAAGTGATAAAGTAAAACAAACATGCAACGAAGCTTATCAAATCATAGACCAGCTTTACCGGCCACCTAGAGGCCCAAACGAGGTTTTCTAGACGTCTTTTTTCGGGTATTCAGATATAAAGAAGTATCTCCAACAAAAGATCACCGTCACGGTCGGGATATTTCCAGAAAGAAAAACAACAGCAGCCAGCCCAGAATATCAGTAATAAATAAAACAAATCATTATTTCTCTATCCACTTTAGCCCCAATGAAAAAAGAAAATATTCAGGATGCGAGCCCAAAAGGGCTGGCGATAGGACCCTAAGAGAGCCTTTTCATGAAATCAAACGATAGCACCGGTCACGCCACGGCCGAAAGAACGAGGCAAATCAAAGGAAAAACTCCGTCACGCCTGGGCTGTTCCGTTGGGAGTTTTCCGTCTTTCCGTCGGTTGGGGTTTCTTTTCCGACACCGAGGTACGATCGGAAACCGAGAATTGTGTCCAACTGTGTGTGCAGACGAAAGCAGTAGCAAAAAGCAGACGCCCAACGCGCGGTAATACGAGTTGGTAAACCTGAGCCTATTTATTGGAGATTTATGTACAGGCTGGTCGTCGTTCGGGAAGAACAAAAAATAAATTGGAAAAAGATTTCCCCAGACAAACGGACCACCGCACGGGCACGCGAACACTAAACTTCTGTTCTGCAATAGTGTCCCGGCGCGCCGGGATTGACTTTACGGACGGTCCGAACACACGGGAAACGATATCCTTTTGCGACAATCTCCGTTCGGCGCCACGCTTGCGCTTCGTTGAAAGAAAATCGGAAACTTTTTGCCATCATTTCAATTTACGGCCGCTCAAAAACTTTCCGACTCCGGCATCCGGCAAGAATTGGTGAAAGTTTTGCGAAACTACTAGCAGAAGAGCGTAGTGTAGTCGAGCACTTCTGGAGGCTGATATTCTGGAGCATCCCTGCGAAGGGGACTTGGCAAAATTCTGTATAATACAGCAAGTTGTTTTGCAATAAAACTTTGTTTCGAAAGCTTTGCCGCTGCAGGATGCGATTTACTTCGGTTTATATTTGCATCAGCAACACCACAACCACAGGCACTGTGGGAAAGTTGTCCTCCATCGCACAGACTCAACGTTCGGATTTGGAAAAGTGCAATCAACACCGAAAAGCTCAAGAAAATGCTAATTCAAAAAAGATTTTAAGACCTTTAAAAAAAACGCCGAATGAATAAATGTGAACAGTTGACAACACCAACAGAAAGATGACTTCCGAAAATTGTGAGCAACAAAGGGAGACCTGCTCAAACGGACGTTCCCTTACCTCGAGTTGGTTGAGATTGGCTGATCAGATTGTACTTCCATCAAATCCGTTTGCAGTGAGTGACAAAACCTGTTTCTACTCCACCGTCAAAACCGGAAAATAGGCGTCAGATACGTTCCACGACAATCAACCGTTTATCATCTTCTGGTCCGCGCGGAGTTGAGTAACAGCAACAAGCGTCGGCCAGCGTCTCCCACAAGCCGCGAACGACAACAAATGAAACGCCTACGTCATTCTTTAAATATTCCTCCCCCGGTCCTGGCGAGCGCAGACATCGTCTCAACACCCGCGCCATCTTCATGATGCTGCCGAGAAATTCTTGCCGAGCTGAGCTGAAACTATTTATGGTCCGAGCGGCATGGAGGTATCGCGCCGCGAGAAGGAGTCCAGTTTGGCGAATCGGGTGGTAACCTTGAAACAGCTTCGACTCGTCCCGGAATGCGCATTTTGCAGGAATGGCATTTTTCGTATAATTTATATGGATTAACCTGGCTGGTGACGTAATTTTACTTTGCCATCACTGCCTCCCTATGCTGCTGATGTTGCGCCGTTTAATACTGAAGGGCAAATGATATCGAATTCCGTGCCTTAACTTGAAGACGAACATATCGAGAAACGCAGTCGCCATCAAAAACCACCACGATCCCGGCAAACAGATACGCAGTGTTGTCAAAGTTCATGCCCACTCCGTCGAAATCATCCAAAATTAACATAAGCATTCCAGACAGCGGCGGTCCCGATGCCGGTTCCCAATTCTTGACAGGCACGCAAAACAGCCAAAAAGTGGTTTCTGGTGAGGAACTTGAACCGGTTTCACGAAGCCGTGCGTGGTTCCTCGGGGCTAGACCCAAAACAGTTCCCTGGGACTCGCGGAACCCAAGGTGATGATCAGGTTTTGGGCTTTATCCCCCCAGCTAGGAGTGCTGACTTCTTCCTGAGACGATCAGCGATTGAAGAATCGAAGGCGGGATGATCCCGCTCTGTGTCGGTGTGTTCTCTCCCGCTACATTCAAACCGGCGTGAGGCGTAACTTTCACAACCCTTCACCGGAAACGAATCAGAAGGTCAACGGCAACGGAATTTATTTTGCAGTCACCTGCGGGTGCACCAGGACCAACGTCTCTGGCTCCAGGAATGTGTAACCTAATTTGGGTTCGTTTTATCTCATCGTTTGCAGTTTTTTATTAGCCTCCCCAAAGACGCCTTCCTAAACCGTTTTGGGGCCCCCATAAATCAGGGTTGCCCTGTTGCTAACCCTTTAATTCAATCGAACGGCCAAGAAAACGATAGATACGAAGGAACGAACCACAATCTCAACCCGATGGAAGATTTCGTTCCATCGAAGCGGACCCAAAGCAATTTCATCGAACCTTTTTTCCGCTCAACGTCAACAACATTCGCCGGTGAATGATCATCCCGCGCATCAATCAATCACTGCTCGCGAAACGTTAAGTAAGCTGACCGCGGTAGAAAAGGTTCACTTGGAAACGTAATCGACGAAAATACGCCTACCCGAAGGCAGTGATAATGCCTGTAAAAGGCACCTTGAGAATGGCAAAAAAAGCTGTCGAGCTCATGAAACAGTTTACGACAGTGTCTTAGCCTAAGCCGCCTTGGCACGAAAAAACCCCTTGGCGTCCGTTCTATACTTTTAAACACTTTATCAAATGCGCACGGCCAACGACGGTGTTGGGGTGAATAAAATATTCAACTCTGGTGTTTTATTACACACCTTGCCTTGAAAAATGACTAAACATTTGCATAAATCTGCTTAAAGCGATCGGTGATCGTCGATCACTGATCACCGATGGGCCGACCAAACCCACGGTAAATTCAAAGGCGCGAGAATTAAAGCATATGCTTGGATTATGACTCTTTAACACGCACAACCGCACAATCGAATCGAATCCAAGAATGATATCATCGAGAGATCAATAAAACCCGGGGAGCGAAACTATCGGTATGCCTTTCCAAATCCGGCTCAAAACTCTTGGCTGTGCTATAAAAGTTGCTGTTATGAAAAACACGTTGAACTAAAACCCTCCCCGCTATACCAATATCTTAAACGGTGGCACATATTTCTTGTGCTTAATTTGGCCCAACGGAGCAAGAACGAACCGCTATAGAATCAATGAATTTCGAATTGAGAAGAATAACGTACGGAGGAAGAAAAAAACCCGGAAGAATCCGTTCACCCGTTAGAGCAACCACAGGAGGGCAAAATTACACCCCCGTCCAGAGAGAAGGAAAACGCAGCAAAGTGAAAACCTGGATTAGGCAGAGTGAATGATTTACCAAATTCAAAGAACCGTTTGCACCTCTCAGAAGCAACAGATACAACCGGAGAAAGAGAACGAAACGGAACGGATTAAGGAGGGTAGACGATCAAATTAACCACCGAAAATAAAAAGCCTGTAAGCCACCGGGCCAGTGTCGGAAATGAAAAATTGGCCCATCCCGAAACCACGCGAAAGGTGGCCGCACCACGAAAAGCCGCGAAATTCGAAACGGCCACCGGTGAACCGGTAGCCGTTACGTTACGCACCGTCACGCACGATAACGGGCCACTAACGAACGGGACGGTGTTTAGCGTCGAAACAACGAACCGAAAACAAGAGGCGCAAAAAGAACGCACAGATCGCACAGAACTATCAAAAGAAAACTGGACAGGTTTTGGCACCTCGAGCCGTCTAATTTAACGGCGAACATTCGAAGGTGAAACACACGCCAAACAGAACTAATCAGATCCAGCCATCCAACCCGGAACTGGGAGGAGCACTCTGAACGATCTGCGTGCTGCAATTAAAACCGTACCGTATCTTTGGCCCTGACATTCGAGATCTCTTTTTGTCCGTCCCATGGCAAAGTAATGCGTATCGTTCCTCCCTGGAGCGCATCAGACCTGAGTTTGACTCCGGAATCCGTTGTTTGAATATTTGTGAGGCAGAGCAATCCCAGATGCGTATAGAAACTTACCTTTATCAGTCGCGCTCAGACTATTCAAACGATTCGAACCTCAAATAGAGGTGTCCGAGAAAAAGAGCCATTGGATGCTGGGCACACGATCGTCTCATTCTTTTTGTTTCGACGCTAATGTCAATCCCGTTTTCCTTCGCCCGCCGATTGACCTTTCGGATTGTTGCCAACTTCACTCGCAGCCACTACGCTGCACGGTTTATGCTTGCAAAAGAACCGCTGCTAGTGTTGGTGCGCACTGGTTGCCTACTAAATGTCTGAGCACTACCGATCAGCAATCCCGAAGCGGGATTTTTCTTTCAACGTGAGCTTGGTTTTAAGTTGATTTTTAGATGATTCACACGAGCACATCACAACACATGAAGGCACAATTTTACGTTCCAATGATCAGTAATGATCAGCAACAAAAAATTCAAAAACCGCTCACTCAGGGCACGACGGTCGATCGTACTATCTTGCGGCACCACAGTTAATCAGAAACACAAAAACCCCAAAAGTGAAGATCCTGGTAATTGAATCGCACACGTTGAAAATCAGCAAGTGACGAACGATAGGATTGCTGCGATCAGTCAGACCATGGAGGCAGCGCTGTGATACTCGGTCAACCAATAGATTGCTGCTTTGCTCTTCACATCAATTGCCATAATCATCACGCATAGGTACTTTTTTTTCCTGGACGGTATTAAAAACACACCGACACAGGCACACAGAAATGAATCACGTTTTGTGTTCACTTGTTCAATTATTCAATTACTCGCGCCAACGCGCTCGGTTCACTTTTCTCGTGTGTGCTTCAATCCACCGAACGACTTCAATGCGGTTTTTAGTTAAATAAAAACGGTTTGTCTTTCGGTCTCCCCGAAAACCCAAACGACGATCCGGTGCAGGAAACCCACTGACCCGGCACACGAAAGCACGAAACTCGCAAACACTTACGTATATGGAGAGCGCACGAAACACACAACCGTTAAAAACCGATGCTGAATCAAACTCAAAACCGTTCGTAACGTCGGATAGGCCGCCGGAGCGTGTTTTGAAAATTAGTCTGTATTTTCTGACTAACTTTCCGATCCGACTCTGCGTTCCCTGTCTCTGTATTTCGCTGTTCTCTCTGTGTTTCTCAAGAGCGTGAAAACTTTCAACTCCAGCAAAGGGTTTCCACGGGCGAGAGAGAGAGAAAGAGCGCGCACGCTGTCGCATTTTCCCCACCAGAAAGCTCCACAAGTTTTGAGAGAGAGAGAACTCTCGTCGCTCTCACGGAAAGCGGTAGCGTGTTCCGAATGGGTTTTCCAGGCGTCGAAATGGTTGAATGAAAAGCGAAAACTACTTGGAAAAAATGTAAACATTCCAACGTGCTCCGTACGTCGGGTTTCGTCGGAGCTTTACTGGCTCGGTTGAGAGAGAATCCATTACGCTCCCCGGATGGGTGGGGAAACAATCGACTTGAGGATTTGTCGGTATATGAGAGGCGATCACTACGATTTGGATTTGTTTAATTAACTATCATTCTGCTACTATGAAAGTTGTGGATAAAAAATGACTTAAAAATGACGTTGTAAAGCTAGCTAGTGCTAAAAGCTAGTGTAAATAAGTACAGTATCAGTATTGGTTAAGTAGTGGTTTGAGTCGAATTCAAATTGTACACAATTACCTATTTTATTGGTCAGTGTATTTTTACACTTAATTCTTTCGTTTAGGTTTGTCACAGCTTGAACGTCAAACCGTCAATTCAAAACCTCGATTCCGATTTGGAAGCACGAAATGTTTCACGATGCCGCGAAATATTTCGCCGCTGCGATTTCAAATCCACCACTCGCAACCGACCGAGATAAATTTCTCGCCGTTTACCTCTCAGCGAAACGTTTTACTTTTTAAAACTCAATCAGCGTAATTTAGTTACAACCCCGAACAATCTCAATCAAAATCGAACGAAACCGTAAATACCTGTGAAAGACTCGCCCGTTTGGTGATGCGAAAACAGCATGTTTGCACTTCTCCATCAATCATTTTTATTTTCCTTTTCTATTTACAGGTGCCTTCCGAAATCCGGGATGGTTCGTGCGCCGTGTGTAAGGGTTTGCTTTCTGCTTGATATTATCGCAACAAGTATGTGGCCTTTCGGTTTCAATCATGCTTAGTATCAGTTGAATAAGAATGCATCTGTGGGTGGTTCGGGGATTGTGTGAAACGTTTAGCAAGAGTTTAGTTTTCCACTTAACACGTCTGCGGGGGCCTTCTCGTGGGAGTGTATTGTAAGTGTTTTATTTCGCCACCTTGCGCCATCCCATAACAGCATAACCTCTTCTCCATTCCACACCAGATTCATCCTTTGCCATTTCTTTCGTTCATTGGCCATTGCCAAATTCCTTCGTTTTCTCGCTCTCTTTTCTTCTTCGCAATCATGCAGTCTGTCTTTCTCTCGTGTATTGTTTATTTCTCATCCTTTCGGTGCTTTCTCCGTTTTTCATATATCCATATACGTATATTTCAATCCTTCACACGGTGGACATGCTTCGCTCCACTCCGTGCATGAGTCGCACGATTCCTTCCCTTGATGTGTTCTGTTTTCCCTCCCCGCTTATGGCTAACACCTCCTCTCGGCATCATCATATCTACGAATATGCTTATCACCTACAACCATTTGCCGGGTGTGTGCGGAGCAGCCCTACGGTACCTTTGGGGTGAAACCAGAGAAAGCCGGATTGCACACACGCGCACATATAGTATGTTTTATCATAAGAACATTAGTTTATGTCAAAAGGTTTCAGTCACTCGCAGCCAATCAGTTTATTTTTCATACACCCTCACGCGCTCGTATCAGTTCCCTTTCACACCCACACGCACTCTCTCGCACTTACTTCTGTCCCGCCGTTGGGGCGTTTCGGTCATCGCTTGTCGGGGTTTTACATCTTTATGCACTATTTTCTATTGTGTTTTTTCGGTTCGGCTCTAACTCTTTGTCCCACATACTGTGAAGCACTTCACAGTAAAGCGCTACATTCTTACTTCGATTTCTAATCTTTGTCTATTGTTTGCAGCAATGTTAGTGCGCATAGCGTTTTAAAAGCATCATCCTTTCTGTTACTGTTTTCTGCACAATGTATAATCGACAGCACACCACCGTTAGACTTCTCTTCTCTGTCTCTCTCTCTCTCTCTCTCTCTCTCTCTCTCTCTCTCTCTCTCTCTCTCTCTCTCTCTCTCTCTCTCTCTCTCTCTCTCTCTCTCTCTGTGGTCACCAACGCCCATTAGCTTCGTAACATTTCTATTGTTTTCCCTTGTATGCTCCCTGCAACATATGGATTTTGCAACCCCGCAAGGCTGTTTTAGTCTAATTAGTTCGCGATTGCGTAGTTGTTCGGTACCGCCAAAATGTCTGCATCAGAGTGTTTTCACTCACTTTCGTCTTGCATTGGTTGCTGTAAAGGTGAGAGGAAAGAATTTCAAACATCTGCGCGCGCATGTGCTATTGCGCTTCGCAGTTCCCGGTTGATGATGTAGCTCGCTTGCAAACAAAGCTTCTTAGTAAGATAAGGATGTGCGCACGCAGTGATCCCGCGTAAATCGTATGTATATTTTGCCAAGATACACTAATATCTGCACCTTGTGTCACGTCTTTTACAACAAAGTCATTCTTTGTACAACGAAGCGTTTCGTTTTAGCAGAACCCGCGAAAGTGCAATGACCAATGGGGGCAAGGCTCACTTCTTCACACACTACATATTATTAACCACGTTTCCCCAATCCTATCGCTGACGGCGACTCCTTTTTCCTAACACACTCCTATCTTCATTTACTAAGCGGCCCTTTTCCGTGTACTGTGTCCTTCCACGGAGCGCTGCACACTTTTGAAACACACGTAGCGCCTTCTTCACGATCCAACAAAACTCGGTTTGTTGGCTTACAATAAGCAGCTTCTCCACTATTATATGCATTCTGCTATGACTTACATCTACTGTACATACACAGTAAACCACGGTGTGAAAGAAAATTACACACAAAAACGGGAAAAATAGAATCTCGTTTTCCGCGACGTTCGCCGCGAGTCGCGCCCTCTTCTTCCCGTATCTCCGAGGCTGGGTTCCGACAGGGAGACCACCGAAACGAGTGCGGTTCTGTACAGATCAATGGGAAATTTGTTTCTCAGTTGTAGGGGCTTGGCTTTGTTTCTTCGATTGGATCCAGGGTGTACAACTTCCACGGGAAGTTCTTATCGATGCTGAATCAGGTTCGACAGTTTAGGAAAAAGAAAAACGGAAAAAATTAAGAGCTTTGCATTTAGAATAAGTATAAGACTCGCTCTCCTATGGCTTCACTACACCCATCGTCGCCCCATTGCATCTCGGTGACACTGCACGGTAAGAAGAAGGGCGTGATGTGCTCACGGGCTCTATCGGCTACGCGTGGTCGCGCTTGTCCCCCCGGCTCGCCTCGTCCACCAGGCGCGATGCGTATCTCGCGATGAAATCAACTCCCATCGATGCGCTGCCTTCCCCTTATTCGATTTCTTGCTTCTGCAGGTTGATGAGGGCCCCCACGATCACGACGATGTCGTCCAGCAGCGAAAACGTTCGGCCATCGATGCACGTCTGCGGGTGAAGCATCTGGTAGCTCTGGAAATTCTCCAGAATGTTCTCGATGTAGCTCTTCAGCTTGAACGTTCTGCTTTTGCTGATCTTCTCCGACACGATGTCCTCGAAGTGGTCCGCCTCGTCGTCCGCATGGTTCCCCATCGCACCGTTGTTGTTGGTGTGATCGGCCGTATGGTGCCCGTTGGCAAGCCGATCCTCGAAGTGGTGAAAGTTCTTGCCCGCGATCAGGTTCGTGTTGGTCTTGAACTTTGTGAGAAACCCGGACTGGCTGAGGACCTGCTCGTCGTCCGTCTGGAAGGCGAAGGCGCGGGACACGAAGCAGACGCAGCCGTCCAGTGTCGACGCGATCAGAAACTTCACCTTGTGACACTGCTCGACCTGACAGTAGCTCGCCGTCGCGTCGACGTCGGCGAGCGCGGTGAGCGTGCGGACGGCGTTCGACTTCAGGCGCACCACCAGGTAGTTCAGTATTAGGTGGATCCGGTTAAAGTGCTGCCGCAGCTTGATCGGCACGTTCATCTTCATGGTGAAATCGTCCGGCCAAAGGATGAAGTTGCGCAAACAGTCCGCAATCTTAGGCACGTTTGTGTGGACCAGCACGTCGACCTCGTTGGCGTCGACACCGAACACCATTCCGAGCCGGGCGCTGCTCTCGTTCAGTTTGATCTTGCGCAACGCCAGAATGATGTCGCGCTGGTTCAAGTCGAACGACTGGGCGAGCGAGGTGACGAGAAACATGCGGTTCCGCCGGAGCCCGAGAAACAGTGTCGGGAACTCGTGCAACATCTGAACCTTCGCCTTGACCGACGACATCGTGACGTTGCTTCCGACGACGCTGCCCTCGCCACTACTGCCACCACCACCACCACCGCCACCAAAACTGCCCGAAGTTCGGGCGATTTTTCGTTTCACCTTCTTGCGGAACAATCTGTTACCACCACCGTAGGCAGCACCCGTCGCCCCTCCGCCATCCGTGTCCTCCATGTCCTCGTTGCCGCCCCCCGGTCCCGTCGTGTCGTACTCATCCATCGCGGACTGTTCATCTTGCTGCTGCTGCTGCTGCTGATGCAGTTGGTAGTCCTCCTCCGTCATGAAGATCGTTGTCGACCCCTCATCGTCCACCACCGTCTCCTCGGTGTCCACTTTCTCGAGCTTAACGGATTTGCGCGCTCGGCTCCCCGCGGTCACCAGACCACCGGCGTGGTCCATCTCCTCTTCGATGTCCTCCACAGCGGAAGCCGTCGACGAGGACGATCCTTCGGCACCAAACTCGTCGTCGTCGTCCTGTTCGGTACTAGTGTACGGGATGGTGGTCTGCAGTCGGAGCCTTTTAGAACAGCTCGCGAAAACTAGCTCCTGCTGTCGTATCGGGAATCTCTCCGAAGTGTCCTGTGGATCCGCCTCGTCAAAGCCTAGCAGTGGTGGTGACACGGATGATGATGGTTGTTGCTCTGACAGATCCTCGTGCCCCTGTTGTGACTTCTTGGTGGGTTTCTGCAGCGGATCCGAATCGACCGAACCCGATTCGTTCAGTGCGTCGCCTTTTTTCACTGTCTCCGTTCCTTCCACACGTTCTCTCTTCAGCAGCTGTCGACGGGTACGGGCACCACCACCGCCACCGCCTCCGCCGCCACCACTACTGCTGGACTCGCCGCCCACCGATGGTCGGTTAACTGCACCGCTCTCGGGGGAGGCTGCCTGGACTAAAGCCCTCTTCTTCTGCTGCTGCTGCTGCTTGCTTCCTTTGGAAGCCGCGGAATCCTTCGTGGCTAGCGGTGACCCGTTCAACTTTTGTTGCTCCTGCGCCTCCTTGCTGGCGGCCGATCGGGTTTTCACTTTCTCCGGTGCTGCACTGGGACTCTGGTTGTTAATTTTCATAATACCGGCCTAAAAAACACGAAAAAAGCAGCATTAGTTGAAACGGTTCGAAACACTCGGTACTTTTTTGTTTTTTGACGACGGAAAACGATGCCATTTTCTTATGACGCGCTATCATGCGACTGGCACAACCTTTCATTGTGGCTCTTTGTTTGAGTCACTTGCTCAAGATTATTAAGATAAGTATCAAGCCCATCAACATCACACGGGCCACGGTCATAAGGGGGGCGCGTGACACATCACCAATCTAGTGCGTATATTCTGCGACTGCTCTTCTGCGACTGATCATCGTGACAACACATTCGCTCTCGCTCGAACTCTCCTCTTCCCGAACGCTTGTGGGGGGAACGCGCAATATTCAAACCACCTGCGCGCAAGTTCCCGTTTCAGAAATTCCGCTTATCACGATCACGGTACACAACCAGCCCTCATGCTCACTCTGTTGATTCACGCGCGGCAAAAACTGCTATCGCTTGGCTTCCTACTTGTTGATACGCATTTTCCTGTCCACAAAAACAGGACGGTGGTATCGGAGCCCAGATCGTTATTATTCTCGAGCGATGGCGTCGTACACATGCTGACTCACAAAATTCACAACGACAGCCTAATTTTTATTGCATCAGCATATTTTTTAAAAGAAGATTACTTGTTCTACGGGCCCTCCCAAAGCTGTGATCGATCGGAACAGTAGCGAACACAAACTGATCTCATCGAATGCATCTAACCGTCGCTGCACCAGGTGCATATCGTCGCGGAGTGCACTCGCGACAGGCGATCGACATTAGAAATTACAGCCGAGATTAGCTGGTGGTGGTGATATGGTGACCATGTAGCACACACATCAGAGTTGCGTAAGTTGCACGCCGTCGTCGGATGACGATGATGCGAATGAACGGACCCCACCAACCGGACAACAAAGTGGTCCCCCTTTCGAAGGCAGGCGCGCATAATTTTAAAACCCTGCATGTTGTGGACGGTAGGGTGGTCATTATGCTCGCGAGCGCGAGCTCAATTCGGAGACAAAGCCCCTTCTTTTTTCAATCACGCCAAGACTCCCGCGCGCGTAAAGGGCGCACGGGCTCACGGGCGCGCGTGCGCAGATAACACGCGTCGTCGCACGCACACATACACAGGCACGCTTCACACTTCAGTGCACGCTGCCTGCTGCCGCTAGTGGTGGTGGCCACAGCGTGGAAACAATAGCCATGGGGGGATGTGGAACCATCCCGCTAAACACGGAATAACGCGGCTACTTTTCACACCAGCGCCCACGGGGGATGATCAAGATCACAGAACCTTACACACAAACACACACATAGAGGTTACAATAATTCTAAGAGATGATCGCCTTGGAGGCAGCTCTACCTTTTGTTTAACTCACTTTTCTTTTCATCATTTCTGCCGTGAAATGTTTAGCGGGTGGTGATCACCAGCGGTTCAGCGGAAGCACCAACTCCAACCCGAACCAAACCGGATCACCGGGACCGGGAGTGTGCACTACACCTCCACCGGTCGCTCTCTGCTCTCCCCGCCCGATGGGTGTCGTCTAGAGGATATATTTAAACTGAAATTTTTCTTCACTCTGCTCACACTCAACAATACGGTCTCTCTCTCTCTGACTGTCTCTCCCTAGCTTAAACGGTGACCCTGCTCTGTCCGCTTCTCTCATTCGATCTCCCTCTCTTTTTTTGGATGGCGAAGGGGTCCGTCCACCTGCACAAACCCGGTGCGCTCGTCGTGTGGGTCGGCGCAGTGCGCTGGTTACGCGACCGATGACCATAAACGGCACTAAAAAACGGTGCTTGTGACCATCATCCTAAAATGGGCCCACGCGCGCCCAGCAGCCCGTTCTTTCTCTCTCCCTCTCACTGTCTCCTTGTTGATCACTGCACAACTGATTCCCCGCGTTTCTTTAGCACAAAAATTGCAACCAAAGGAAGGATGCAACTTGCAGCGGCGCAACAGCAGCAAAACGATGCGCGGCGCTACACCGAACCCAACTGGACTGGTACCGGGCCGTGTCGGTTACAAACTGCGCCCAACCGATCGGCACGGGGCACGGTCAGTCTGTGAATATGCGCCGCCGCCGCCGCCGCCGCCGCCGCCGCCGCCGCCGCCCGCCGTCGCCATCGTCGTCGTGAGCGTGGTGCACAACCCTCTCTCACTAGGTCACAGCGGCGGCGGCGCCCACTCTAGGGGGGGCAAGGGTGGATTGTTGTTTTTCTTCCCACCACCGGGTGCGCCACACTGACCCGTCTCTCTCGGGACGATGCAGATGACGGTTGCAATCATCATCAGCACGGGGGGCACACACCAGCAGCATGAACCTACAAATACACAGATTGTGCGCTGCGGCACGATTGAAGGGCACGCTCGCTGGGAATTGGGAGCTCTCCGATTTGGAACGGGCTTTTGTTCCACAGGATCCAGATTCGCGTCCCGCACTGAAACTGTTGCTAACATTCGTCATATGAATTCTCCGATTAGGAGATTGGGTGGGGGTGATCTTCGTTCACCGGCGGCAATGACAAAGAATAATTTGAACAGAAATTGCCTTGGAAGTTTGCCTTTCTCAAACGTTATTGGAAAGCATCCCTTGCGGTCGTGGTGGACAGTCGCCAAGGAATCGCTTGATTGTGGTAGGTCGCCATCAGGCGAAGTCAATCTAACTTTACCACATGAACAATAACCCAACAATCAAAGAGTCTTCGAGTGAAACTGTTCCGGTCGACTGTGAGTTGCGCGCTCTGCTTCGCGGCATTCAGTGCCTTCCGGTTCACGTACGTAAGCTTCCCTTTTTTAGAATATTACGGATGAATCGACCAATGCCTGACTTTCGCCTCCGCATAACGTATCTTCCGTAGAACGCTGAAAAGGTGCGATATCAAAGAACTGAAATTATCACCCCCAAAGCACAGAGTCAAATATGAACACATCTCACAGTTTGAGGATCGATCAACTCACCGGAAGGTACACCTCAATCGCCGACAGGAATCATAAAACATTAACGATCAGACGATGTCGGGGACTGAAAGGACGAAACACGAATTACTTTTCACGAATCAACCTTAGTCAACCCATTAATCAATCAATCAATGGTCCACCAATCACCGTGAAGCATGTGAGAATTGGGGGAAAGCATTGGGCAATCCGTCCTCATGTTACGGGTTGTTCCCTGCATCCCCACCTCTGTTTCATCTATAATAGATCCATTCGTTGCATTCAAATTGTAATGTATTTAAAACAGTAAGTCAGAGGAGGCACACACTTTTGTGAAACGTAATTTGAAATGTATTCAAACCAATTTTGTGTTCCATAAACCCAAATCGTGCGTGCGTGCGCCGAGGCAGAGTTCACATAATACGCAAGGCGCGAGGCGTTTTTATCGCGATACCCGTCGCCTGTGTATGTGTACTTGTACGTGAAAGCGAAACTTATCTCATTCGTAACGCACTTGTGCCCACTAAATAAGGCTTGCGGTGTGATCATACACTCTACACATACTTTAAGTTGTGTTTGTGAGCACATTGTTTCGTACGGCGCATGGTACGACGAGATGGCGTCGCTGGGTGCTAAGTAGCCGAACAGCGGCATGCGCCTAGAGCAATCTCGCAACAAGCTGGAACTGTATGTTTTGTTATCGGAGAAATGCACTATAAACGATGGAGTTAGGTTTACTCACCACTGCAACGTACCACCATCGAAAAACTCACCACTCTTTGATGGTGTGATCCAAGTTCACATAAAACCACGACGAACAGTATGTCTTCGATATCGTGACGTTTATGCGATTTAATTACGCGTCGATGGTGACCTACTTTGAAAACACAGCTCTTTAATCGCTTATCGAAACAGACAAATCAACCGAAATCTCATATCACCACCAACAGCGCCCGCACTGTATTGACCCCTCCGCTGAGCGCGAAAAAACGCGCGAACTTGCGACTCACGCGCGCGCCAGGTTTGCTCACTGAAAGAGAGAAACAAACAACTGAGCGAAGGACGCCAGAGCACAAACTTCATGTGAGTCATGCTCCGCTCGCGATAAGTGACGCGCTGCGCAACTCCCAAAGGCGAAAAACGCAAAGGGAAAGACGAGAAATAGAGTCCGCGCCGCACGCAAGAGGTGAGAATGAAGCATCGGAGATCGAGATCGGTGAGCAGCTCTCGCCATCATTTCTCTCACGATCGCTGCTCACGTGAAATGCGCGCGCGAATTATCCTCGGCGGGATCGGCGATATGATGATGGGTATGTGTTGTTTTCAACCGAACGCCAGAGGCCAAGCCAGCGAGCAACGTAACTCTAGTAACGATGTAAATAGCGGTGTACCACCCCGTCCGTGAATTTCCCTGCGGTACGCCGCGCGGCCCACTTGCGGCGAGAGTGCGTAGCTCCACTTTCTCTGTTGGGGTGTGTCTGCTTCGGTTCACGCACTTTTCGAAATGATCGCGGACACACCGTGGTCTGGGCACTTTATTGGAGCAAAGGGTTTACTTCCTGATTTGCGTGTTGCCCGAAATGTCCCACAATGTTGCCTTCCTGAAGCGCGCGTCGTGTGAAAATGGTTTACTTTATTGATGCAAACCAAAACTCACATCACAACCATCGAAGAGTAGCATTTTTAAACGGATGATACGGACATTAACATATAATAACAACAAGAAGCCATTATATTCGGTATGGCAAATCGTCTTTCAATTGGGACTTGTAATGAACCATATAATGTTGTAACATTATGCTGGTGGAAAGGTTAATTACAAGAATTACACAAATAGTCGATTCTGATATAGGTTCACATATGATAAAAAAGGAAGCATCACATGACCCACAAAGCACATAAGGGCACCCCATTAGTGGGCACGATTAGGAAATGCCACCATTCTCTCGTCGACAAAATATACCCATCCGACGACCGACCGACTTTTGACAATAGTGCCGCTAATGCTGATTGTCATGTGGATGGTGGAGAGGAGGTCACGAAAACATGCTGGTGGGTGGTGGTGGGTTAGAGGGCTTGAGGTTTCCGTTTTCCTCCCAACTTAATGTTTCTCAATAAGCTACACACTTAAAAGAATCAACGTGGACCAACAACAAAATAGGAAATACATGGAACCATTATCCACGCTAAAGACCGCAGGAGACAGTGTGGGGGATGTCGACCACAAATGGTTATGATTAGCTCTGGGGCTCCTGCTTTGCGCCCGTTAGGGAACAATCGGGCCTGATATTGGTGGTACGGAACATCGAGGCTGCCATCGTCTATCTGGGGCGGATGTTTAAGTGATAAAAAACATTTGGGAAGATAAACTCACTGGGTGTATCGGAAAAGAACAACCACACCCCAGCCATCGAAGGCGCAACAAAAAACGGTTTCAACCACAATTATGCCGTCTCGAGTCGTCGCGATATTTAACACATGGGCTGAAAAGTCTTGTGCCTAACCGGTAGATGGCGCTTGTCTTACTGCATTCACGGCTTTTTTCAGTTAGTACTAACCTTCAAAGAAAGCTGTTAAAATGTTATGATATTCTACTCACAAGTTTGTAAATTAGTGTCACACTACTTTCATTATTTAAAAAAAAAACGGCGCTGGAATCATTGAGCGGTTCTGGACGGAGATTACGTTGATGCATAAAGTCAATTAGAACAAAAAAAAATGATGTTCTTTCTTAGAGCCGACACTTTTTCAGTCCATGTGTTAATCCTCTGCCAGCAGGGAGATCGTGAACAGATTATAGCGACGATCGTATGGAAGACCCTCATTGGATGGTTTACATAATTCGCATTCGCCTTACATAATTCGCATTCTAAACCAAAGAACGTCCCAAAAGTAAGACCCAACACTCGCGGATCAGCGAAGCATTATTTTTAAACGCAAAGTCCACCACCAAGACAGCCAAGCGGTTCAGCTTCCTTGGGGAGCTGTCGGTCGTATTTTTGAACTGCAAAGTGGCAATGACCACCCCACCCCGAGAAAAAGTGTTACGCGTCGTTCTCGGTCTTTAGTGCTCAAAATGTAACGCAAATGGTCGGACACGAAAACCGACAATCACCCGACAGGCCGACATGTAAACTAATCCGGTTCGAAATGCCGCTTTAGTTGAGGAGAACTAAAAGCGCATCTTTTCACACCAAGCCCTACAGATAGAACACTGCATTCACGATATCAGGAAGTGTGTCTGTTTGGCGAAGTCGCCCATTTGGCAGCAAGATCCCGGGTTCAGGAGCATTCGGAATAAGAGTAAAACAGCAAAGAGTAGGAAACGTGCGTCAACCACCGCTCGAAAATCCGGGTGGGGAGTCCAAGACAAACCGGCAGACTCGGGGAGACACCGAACGAAAAGAAGGAGGTAGAGTGTTCTCAACGTTTACGTAAGCACAGAATAGCGCAGCACACGGGTTAGATCCCGGGGGTTTCCGACATATGGCGTGGCCACCTGAGAGGAGTGCGAAAGCGAGCATAAAATAACCCGGCAGCCAGCCAGCCAGCCAACAGAGCGAGATATGGACCGGAATCCGTGATCCGCGAGCCATAGTGCGCCACGGAGCCGCCGAAGGAGGCTACGAAAAGAAAAGTGTATTTTGGCTTTTCCTGTTTCAACGCGATTTCCTGTTTCTCCGTGTGGGCTCTTCTGGAAGATTGGGATGATTTGCACATTTGTTCTCGGATTCCGGCGTGGAGACGGAAAGCCATCATCCGCGTTGCGTGCCGCTCTAGAGTGAATCGAATCGAAAACCCATACCCGCAGCAATCTGAGAGAGTGTATGTGGCAGACCAGTGTTGTGTGCGAGCGAGAGCTGATAATGCGTACATTCACCCACGAAATTCCCCGATCTCATTTCACACTTTTGGCGTTAGGGTTGCTTCTCGGTGGGGGCCGGTCCTTTTTTCGGTGGCCAGGCGGTCAGGGAACGCTCGCGAAGCGATTGTCTACACACTAAATGGCCATCCCGTTCTCCGAGGGCGCTAAATAGACGCTCTCTCGCTCTCGCTACTTCGTGCTCTCTCTCTCGAGTCGCGTCGTCGCCACTGACTGCTGCTGCTGCTAATTGTTCAGCGAAGGCCACGCGTCAGGCCAACCTCCTTGGAGCGCCGTCGTCGTGCGTGCTGCATTGTGTGCCATTAGCATCGTTCACGGGGCCACATGGACACACCACACGCGGCGCTTCATTGTTCGGCAAGCACCACTTCTTGATTGTGGCGTTGTTGCTCAACGCACACGCGGCCCACGTGAGATGGAACCAGAGTCGCACCACCTGCTACTGTTGCCTGCCTGGCTCAAATGGCCACCTCGTGTTGCTCCGAGGAGACGGAAGTTTATGCAATCACCACCTCGCACACATATACTCAATAGACGTGGGATCGCACTTTTGCAGCACAAAACTATGCGGCGCAACAAAAGGATCCCCCGTGGAGTTTAATGTACCGAGAACTGAACGGCGGGTTTACTCTACACAGTGAATTTTGTGAACACATTTGCACTTGGTAGGATTAACAATAAAAGAAGGATCCACTACTAACCACTAGCGCAGCGTGGTGTGCTGACTGCTACTAGTCACTTTGTCCCACTGCTGGCAGGTAATCGATGTTAGGGCTCTATAAATGTTTAATTTAATTAATTGCACACTCCTCCATTCCTCCACAAAAGGCTCGTCGTTTACAAAAGGCGGAGTGTGGGTTTGTGTCGGATGATCATATAGGTCCACAATCCATCATTTAAACCGGAATTCCCTTAGGTGCGCAACCGAACACCGGAAGGTGATAGACGGGTTTACGTGCTCTCTATCGATAAGCGGCCATTATTTGTTGTGCAACAAATTTGGAACAGCGGTGCCCGGAAAAACCCGTTGCGGTGTGTCCTTGGAGGCAGACAAAGGGACCAACCAAACACCAGCCAGCCGTATGGCACCGTTCACCCATTCTTGAATCGATTTTTTCCGTCCTTCATTGTATCTAACATTAAAAAAAATTGGCAAGCCTTCCGGGGTACCCGCCGTTCCGGGAGGCGCACGCCACGCCTGCAGGATTCGCGTGTGGTGGCGGCTGATGTGCGGGGCCGCCGGCGCTGGCAGCATGCAAAGTCGAGAAAGAAACCACTCATTATGCTGTCCAGGAGGAGAGCACTGGAGAAGATTGGCTCGCAGCCAATCACCACCACAAGGAGCGCGCCGTCGCTGCTGACCCGGTTGAAGAGGGTACGGAAAAGTATTGCAGCATGTCGGTGGTGGCGGTGTGCAAACTGCTCGAAATGCGGCCACCTATCCCAATGTTGCGCGGAAAAATTATCACTTCCCCGAATGTTTGCCAATCGGACCGGGAGAGAGCGAGCGAGAGAGAGAGAGACGGGGCGCCCTTGTTTATGGGTCCTATGGTAAATGGTTACGATGAGTCACCAACCATGCCCTCTGCCAATGGCAACGCAACTCTTGGCCCTCCGGGGGCCCATGAACTCTTTTACTCGGGAATTACGAAAGGTTGGGCCGTTCCACGGGGACCACCACCACCACCAGCAGGGAGCATGATTTCCATCGTCTTATCAAACGCCCCTCGCAACATCATGTGCACGCCACGCCAACAGTAGCCTGGTTCTCGCACACTAATACTCCACTAGGGCCTCTAAGTTGAAGCGGGCCCTTCCCTGCTCCGTGGGAGCTGCCGACGAAAGTGCATAAATAATCAATCCAAAGCGCTTCTGCTTGGCCATCTGCTTTTGGGACAACAACACACGTCGTCGTCGTCCACCGGTTGCGCTTCGATCGTGTTTTTCCCAGCAAGCTTTTCCTTGATCGTGCACTTTTTCACGCCTATTAAATGGAGCAACACCACGCTCCTCGCCGTTGGACCTAGCACCGCGCGCAACACACTGCTGACCACGCACCAAACCGCGCGTCGTCGTCGTGGCGGCTTTCGCATTCCGTGTGGCCTTTTTATCGCCATTTCCCCGTTCGCTACCACGCGACGCGCTATCATACACCACGCACACGCACACGCATACACTTACTGGATAGCTTTTCACGGCGAGAGAATTCCATCCGCGTTCTAGAGCGCCGTGCCGCGCGCCGTACATTCAACCGTATCGACGGAAAGCGTCCACGGAATGACCTGCGGGGAAAATTCTGCGACCAAATGGGGCTCCAGCAAAGCAAGCCGCGTGACGAGACACAGACACACGCGCAGTTCGCGGCGCTTCTCGCTGGACACTCAACCCGAAAACACGCACACATACACTCTCGTTCACCGGTCGCCGCTTATTCCTCTCTCTCGCTCTCTCTCTCCACTTGTACGATGTGCTGCTGCTGAAGTGAGCCGAAAAGAGTGAGCGCGCTTCGCTTCCGATTGCTCGCTCGCCACGCCACGCACTTCCAAACGGATTAATGTTTGTTGTGGAGAATGTTTTAAGTAGCCCCGCCGTCGTCCGTTACCGCGCCATTCGGCACACCTTGCCCCAGACGGTACCGCTCACTCGCAATTGCGACGGTCTCGTTCGCACGCTGAATTTCCTTTACCGAGCGCGAGGTGCTCCACTCCTTGGAAATCCTTGAACAGGGTAAATAATAGGTGCCTGTTACGTCGCGACGCCCAAAAAGGAGCAAAGGAACCAATAGAACGCGCGTTGCCCCGTGGCTTTCTCACTAGCTTGCTTGCTCACTCTCGCATACGTGAGAGACGGCAATAATGCTCGCGACCCTTTCGGGGTAGCATGCGTTGCTATTCAATTCCTTTCCTGCCCGGTTTACGGGGCGAAGACCCAGATAGCAACAACAACAAAATGGATGTGCTACCGCGCAGTTAGTGTAAAGCTGACGCCACCTTTCCCACTGTACGCACCACCACTACTCTCTTCTGTTGCCGACGTTGCGGTCAACGATTTTGGCCACGACGGGCTCCAGAATCACCGCCTACCCTGTGTGTACTCGCTGGAGGCACACAAACACACGCACAGACACACATTCAATGCCGGAAATTCAATGCGCGGCGCGAAAAAGTTCTTCCTACGACGGCGAATGAAGAAAGCAAAAAAAAAACTCAACAGAAGGTGAGCTAAACTGCTCACCTTGCCCGTTCTCACCGGTTGGGCGCTCTCTCGCTCTCTCGCGCGAGGAAGCAAAAAGAAAGGGCGCGTAGAACCGAGCGAAACACTTTCTCACCTCACCAACACACTCTCTCTCTCTTTCACGCACACACCCCTAGCGGGAACTTACCGAGAAGCGGAAAAAATAATCAAACTACCATACGGATGGTTTTCATACTCGCGAATCGGAACGTGCTATCCTATCCGTGGGGTCTGGCGCAAAAAACCGTGCTCACCGTGGGGGGGTTACAATCCTGTTCCGAATGCACGCACCGAACGAACGACCAGCACGCCGGGCCTCGAAGAATCACACGCGCTTATCGAAGGAGGCCGCTTTTGCTTCTGCCGAGATCGTGGCAAGCGAGCGAATGTTGGGGCAAAGCAAGTTGGAAAATTCTTTACACGCAACCACGCGCGCGCTCGTTGGAACGTGGACCGTCGCAGGGCTGACACGCACACCAGCGAAGCGGTTCAAAGCGTGGCATGAGCCAAATGCGTGCCTCGCGTTCGCTCACTCTCTCGCGCCATTCCTTTTCTTGCTCTCTTTCTTATCTGCAGTGCGTAGCCCATGCTGTGTGTTGGGGATACTACGATACAACGACGGATACATATACGAACGGTTGGATGATCCAATCGAAAAGCCACTCACGCGAATCTCGCAACCGTCGCTGCTTCTTGTTGAACCCTTCTTAACTTCCTACTGTGCCCATCCGGTCGCAAAACTAACGCGAATAACGCAGTAATTCCACGCGGCTGGAGGCTGAAACGTTAGCAGTGTGCTTTCCACTTACCACACGGTGTGCGCGCGTTTGGCCGCGTTTGATTCCGGATTCCGGGGACTCGTTGCGGCAGCCGTCTGCTGAACGCGAGAGCCGAACTGAAACCGTGCGACCGACACGGCAAAGCCAACCAGCGCACCTACACAACCGCACACGACGAACGGGCAACGGACGAACGATACTTTGTGTGCGTGCGATGCGACCACTCACTGCGCTCACCAACCCATAGATGGCCCGCAGCCAACGGTCGGAATCAAATTGAAAATGAGCACGCGCTTTCCGGTTATGTTGGCAGGGGGAGGGTAGGTGCGTAAGGAACGATGGCGTCACCGTGTGTGATGACGTCACGGGCGGAAGCTTGAAAGTGCGCGCCCTGAAAGCTGGTTGGCTTCCGCGAGGAGCGGAAGAAAATGGCGCTCGCTTTGAAACAAAATCCCAGACACGAACCATTGGGAGGACGGTGTGTGTCCACGCTGCACCTGAAACACGGTGGGACTATCGATGGTCAAATTTACTTTACCGCCAGCCGCTAATGAAAGTAATTAAACTGTGGACGCTCGTAATCTGTACGGTTTGAAGTAGATTTTATTGTGTTGGTTGGTTTTTTACGCTCCTCGAAAATTCTTCTTTTGAGAGTTTGAATAGTAGATTATCACTTATCAGACAGAACCGCCTGTTACGGTTTCTGCTTCCGTTACGGAGAACATGGCCCATTCGCACCACGGTTTGCTAGTTTTTATTCCTTCATTCATGGTTTCACAAGTTTCTGTTGATTTCGCTCCTCCAAAAAGATCCTCCTTAACTTCGGGGCCGATTCTCGATGCGGCCGAACAATGTCTTAGGTTTAGCACTTACAGTGGGATATGCAAAGAAAGTGAACAGTTATATCGGAAAGCTCAAACAGTGGTGTAATATCAAATATTATCGAGCAGAAACACACGACTAAATGGAAAATGATGAAAAGTACACAATAGTCTACACACAATAGTCAGTAAACAGCTACGTTTTGTTTTCAATAGTCGAAGAAGCTCGTTCGCGAAAGAGATCGTTCCATTCTCGTCTTTCGGGTCGGTATCAAGGATGTCGGCGTTCGGGTTGTATATGCTCCGCCCGAAGGAAAAGAAGGTTCCGGTTTTACACTAGCATAAACTTACACCAACTTCCGTTGCCTCTTTCCTTACGCACACTGTTCAGGAGCTTCGCTCATTTTACGCTGTTGAGGAGTAAAATATTGGATTGCTTTATATCGTTAGTGGCGAAAGGTACTTTCAGTAAGTTTGGGTTGTTGTTTCAGTTCCACCAGTTCCTTCAAAGGGGACCTCCTGCAAGGATGCTCCCGGAACACGCAACGTTATCGCCTATCAGAAGTAGAAGAGTGAATACAACGCGAGCCGAATGGCTCCGGGTAAATCATAAAAAGCTACGATTTAGATACACTAGTCTATGAGTGGCTTATCTACACACTAGTCTAAGATTTGGTGAAACGAAAAATTCTTGGAATTTTTTTCGTAGTAATATTTACAAAACCGAATCAAACGGATCGCTACCATCGCTCTTGCGCTCCTGCATCATCATCATGTTTAGTGCCCTCGCGCGTTTGGCGAGGGCTTGCCCTGTGTCCATGGCTAATCAATTAAAAATTGGTTAAAAACGTTACTATCTAAAATCTCTCCTGACCCTGGTCGGAGTTCGCTTGATGGCCAAACGGAGTTGCCGAACCGCCAACTCCGGCTCCGTACTATTTGTGATTGGAATCGGAAATGTGTATGTGTATATTGTGGGGGATATTGTTTACTGTATACTGTATGTTAACATTTACGAGATAAGAACGAAGATTTTGTTCCGCGCTGCGCTCTGTGTCATCTGTGTCAAAGATCTTGATACATTTTCGACCGGTCCGACCTCCGGTCCTTGGCGGAGATAGTGGAAGAAAAATCCCACTTTCTAGCACTAGCTGTGATTTACTAACCGTATCTCGAAACATTGCGCCCATCCCGCCCTTATGCGCTTATCACACTTTTCGGTGTCGACTAAACCAAAGAAACCAGAACATTGCTAGTGGTTTGTGTAGATTTGTGAACAGATTTGGCCACTTTTCTGGTCTAACCTATGCTATCTCTAATCTTAAAACGCGGCCCTTTCAGCTAGTTCAATCGGTTCATCGGTCACCATACAAATCAGTTCCGTTTCGCATCCATCTTTGCACCCAACAATCTGCAGACGGACAGACCGGAAACGGAAGGAAAGAGACGGCGGTCACGGTCCAATCTGCCTTAAGTACCAATGTGTGGTGCTTCTGTGCGGCACAAACCCGAATATGACGAATTTGCAGCAGCAGCACTTGGTATCCTCTCGAAGAGTCGCTATCTAAGTAATGTTTCGAACAGTTTTTGTTACAAAAACGAACGCACCCGACGCACCGTCGGTTTGTCCCACAATTCCCGAGCGTGACGATCCATGCTCCTTCCTTCTCTCTCTCGCTGCTCCTGCAGGACATCATTCCGGGGATACTGCAGCCTGCTCCTACGGCATTTGTTTAAACACCCAGACGGATAATTTTTTCAACCAACGCGGTACCACCAGTTGGTGCCCGGTCGTGGTCCACTCTTTCTACACCAGCCAGTTCGTCAGCTTCACCAGGTTCGTGCCGGAGTACTTCGAACGGTCCAGGGCCGGAGCTGGGGGATTTTTCCTCGCCTGCGTGTGCCACGTCAGAATCTGGTGAAGCGGAAAATGTGTCAGTTAGCGAGGGGGCCGATCAAGCGTGGCCGAACCGTGTGCGCTCACCTCCGTACAGTTGGACGCCAGCAGGTCCACTTCCTTCAGCTCGAGCGGCTCCAGGCTGCGCAGGAAGCCATCCTCTTCGTAGCCCGGCTTGAACGGCATCTGGGCTTTTGGGCGCGAGTGCAGAAACTTGACGGACACGGCGAACCCGGCCATGTCCAGGGCGTACTTGCGCCCACCGAGCCACCCGTCGTAGAAGCCCGTTATCGTGCCGTTCTTCACGATCGGAGAGCTCACCTGGAACTTCGATATCAGCCCGACCGGGAACATGGCCACCTTGCGCACCCGCCGAAGCTGCAAAGGAGCAAGGGAGCAGGTGTGGTAAGTATCATTTCCGACAACCTTCCGGTCGTCCTTGCCCCCGCAACCCACGTTACCTGCTCGAACAGCTTCAGATTGTAGGTGTTGTCGTCGTCGGCAAAGTACAGGATCCCTTCGGTGGCGTTTGCCCGGATCCACTGGAGCGCCCGATTGCGGTTGGAAACTCCTCGTGGTTTTACTTTGTGCTTGCGATACTGCGACGGCATGGACGCTGTGGGGGAACAGGTAGAAGAGACGAGCGCAATTTAGCTAATTTTGCAAGAAAGTTGAGAGCACTCTTTTGCTGCAGAAGTTTTGCGCTTTAATCACACCAGGGATATCTTCCGGTTTCTTTAGATATTAGGAGCCGGATCCCAGCCCCCGATAGAATGTCGGCACGTATCAGTTGGCGGCTGGCTTCATGGCCGTTGAACTGAAACTACTTTGAAGTCCAGTCCAGAGGAGGAATACTCGGAATAGTTCCGACGGACCTCGACATGCCTTGCTGATGTATTCCTAGCCAGATGTTTGAACGCATTCCAACGCAAGGACCACGTTACACCAACTGCGGTCCAGCGGGGTGCTTGTTGCTGGCGACCATCCATCGGCGACCGCGAAACGAAAATTCCCCGGATGTACGTAATTTGCAAATGGATTCCACGTCGGCTTACCTGCGAGTTGCACGTACGGCACACCGATCTCTTCCAGCAATCGGGCCACGGTCTCGGTGCAGCTGTCCGCGTCTTCCACCACAATCCAGAGGACGTTCTGCACGTGCTTCAGCGTGTAACCGAGCCGGGTAAGCTCCGGGATCTGCTCCGGCCGCCGGTACGTCGGTGTGATGATGTACAGCGGTGGCAGCACGGCCGTGTCCACCGGAAATCGATACGCTGCCTGGCGAGGCGAAAGAGAGAGAGAACAGCGAGTGAGTGAGCATACGGTTCGCCAAATCGTTTCCCGCGGTATCGCTTTCCGGAAGTTGTCTAATTTGGCGGAAGGACCGAGTTTCGCTCGTTGTTTTTAATCAGCAATTCGATTAGACCCAATGCGGTGTGGTGTTGCCCTCTGCCGGAAGCGACCAAAAACTTTGCCGTCAGGCTCCGGTTCCGCTCTACACGGAAATCGGAAGCCTTCTTTTTGATGAATAAATTATCGGGCGCCACGGGGCCCCGGTGAACCCGACGATGAGGTCGACCAAAGTAAGTTTTCTCGGCTCCGAAATGTGCTTTTATCGATGATTGAGGTTGCGTAATTGCAACTCGTTTACGGTGTTTGGCAGTTTAATTGAAAGGCTCGACCAGCGCGCGGTGGTCGCTTCGCGCGCGAAAGGCTTCGCCACTCTAACGCCACGAATATCGCGTTGTAGCGAAACCTGTTGGCTTCCGGTGTTGGACCCCCGCCTAGCCAACGCTGGCCAGTAACACCAGATGCCCCGTTGTCGCCGAGGACAAGCTTTGTCTGTGTTTTCCCTCACCAATCTGGTCAGGATTTCAATTTTCCAACGTCCACAGTGTGGCGGGAGGATGAAAGAACTGGTGATGGGTTTTCGATTTTCACGGACCACCTCCCGTTTTTTGCCCTTAATGGCTGTACGGTTCTGCTGCACTCTGCGACTCGGGCAGACTTAGGACGATGGCGATGGCAAGGCCGAAGGGAACAGATACGCTGCGGCCAGTGGACACCAGCAAACATAAGGCCACCTGAGTGTGTTTATTTGGATGACTGGACGCACCGCGATGGCCATGAGAACGGCGAGGCGAGGCAAAATAACATGTGGAAGGCTTCACTTTTAATGGAACGGAAAATTGGACATAACCTTTTATTGGGCATTTGGGCAGACGGGATAATTTTCATCATGTGTCCTTCTAAATTCATTCCAACATAGCGTACGCTCGTGGAGGAGGCTCACGTGAGTAAGGTCAGTGGCGCATTTATGAACCGGACAGTCCGTAGAGTTTAATGGTCCGGATGGATGAATGCTGAGGGAAAAAGAACCTTCCGGTCCGGTTGAAGCTGCAGAACACGGCTTTGAGGCGTTCAAAAGGTAAGCAAACATGAAAGAGAATGTAGCACAGAATGTAGGACATGGGGAAGAACATTTATTACGCCAACCTGAGAACGTTGATTATGATATAAGAATGTCACTTTTGAAATACAGAAAACCAAAACGGCCATCCCAGCTACGCCAAATACGTACATCAACCGGAACATCGACACTACATTATTAGGTAAGGGAACCAAGAAATCGGGAACGCCTAGCAGCAGTCCCTTCACTAATTATAGTTTTGGAACTTCCGAGCTCCACAATCCACATCCGGTAAACATATTTATGTTTACCCAAACATTTCATCTACCTGGGCGGAAGACCCCGTGTGTTCAATTGACGTCGAATAGTCCGTTCGAATATTGCCATAATTAACCTAAAATGCCAACGACATGAATTTTACAGCATCTGTTACCTTGCGCACAGACCACCGCCAGCATGTCCGAAAATCAGATTCGCTCGATAAGCGAAGTGCATCCCAGCGGCCAGTGGGATCAGCCAGCATACACCGGCCGGCACCGACCCTCCGGTAGTGCAATATTGAACGATGCAGCAATAAATTATGCAAGCAATCTATAGAAACGGTTGCTCGATTCGGTTCCACAGCTCCCGGGCAGCCGATTGCCAGCATACACACCGACGCTAATCAAACCAACGTCAACTTCTCGCCCCCGTTGTGGATCGTCTGAGGATTAGAGTGCTCTCTACCGGATCCCGATAGGAAGCGGAGCAGCCAGCGGCGGAATGCAATTCCTGTAAGCGATTGTAATTGCATGTTGCATGCATTTTTGAAAACGCCAGCGTAGGGTCCCGAGCAACCGAATACGCAAACATCCGTAACTTGGTGGATGTACCACCAACAGCAGTTGCAGATAGCCAGCGGCCGGCCCTGAAGTTAGTGGTTCCCGCAATCCACTCAACATTCCTCGCCGTCGGTCCAACGAATATCGTACTAATCCTGGGGCGTATTTTCCCCGAACCGAAACCGTAGGCGATCCGGAATGAATGTTGGGTAGCGCTGGCTAACTTGCGTAATAGTCCGCCGCACGGTCATGGAGATGAAAGCCTTTTTTTACCGGACCCCAAAATGCACGGTCGGGGTCCGCCGAAGGAAGTGCAATTTATTTTTTGCCCAAGACCGCGACCATTCGCGTCCGTTCGCGGACCGGTTCCGTTGGGGCGTGTGTAGGATTTCAATTTTCTACTTCGCGACACGGTGCTTCCGCTGTTTTTAGATCTGGAAACGATTTGAATTGGAACGATTTTTTTTTATTTTCTGCTCGAAAGCCGGATTTTCGGTGAAAATCTGGGCTTTGGAAGGCGTAAAATCTAGGATTTTGGACGATTGGCACAAACAGCGAGATTTATGGGCCCCCCCAAAATGGAGCTGTAAGTCACGAAGGGCATATTGATCGAACATTTGGAGAGCGTTTTCACCTGTGCCCCTTTGCCCGTTTGCTGAACGGCAAGCTTTGGACCTTTTGAGCCTTTTGGGAGTGACAATATTCCCAAACCGAAAGTGACATTAATACATCCTTCATCAATTCGCTGTCCACGACTCGAACTACTCACCTGCTGCTGTCCGGTACTGTCCGGCGCTGTTTCTTTGCTCACCACCGACGGTTTCTCGGTCGTGGTCGTAGAAGTGGTGGTCGTCGTCGACGCCGTCGTCGTGGACATCGTCGTCGAGGCGGATGTTGGGCTTGTTGCGGCCGCCGCCGAACTGCTGGTTGCGGCCGACGTCGATGATGAGCGGTCGAGCTTCAGTGGCAGCTCCTTAAAGTTGAGACTCCTGGAGCGGATTTTCTCCGCTAGTGCCGGTTCCGGTTCCCCGAACGCCGTTAGGTCGCTATCGGCCGCCACGAGTCCCTGGGGGCCAAGCGGATCGTCATCGGACCCGGTCCCGGATGTGGCTGACACGTTGCTGACGAGATTCGTGATCGAACCCTGGTTCTGGCACACGATGAAGAAGATCGAGCTGACCAGCAGCATCAGATACAGTTTGTACGATCGGAGCATGATGGCGGTTCTACGTCGGAACTCTCTGGTACTCCACTGGTTCCAGGCGGTTCTCGCCAGATTTACTTAGTTAAGCTCTAACTACGAAAGACTTCGGTTTGGTCGGACCGGTGGCTACACTCGGCCGCACCAGCAACAATTACTTGGGGCAGACGAACACGGACGATACGCGACGCGCCGATGTCCTCGACTTGCTGTGGATGGACGACGTTCCGCTGGACGAATTTCATCATCGGGAGGCCGACGCCAGTGTAAACAATATTGCGCTAGTCCTTGGAGGCGCCTAGAGGAAAGAAGCGAACCAAGAAGAGGGAACATAAATAAACAAGGACATCATTATTTATTACCCAATGTGTGTGTTTGTGAGTGGATATTTGCATCAATCGCCCGGAGCAGATGAACAGGCTTCGGGCTGCGACGGCCACGCGTATCCTACACCGACCGCCTATTTTCGTCACTCTCTCTCTCTCTCTCTCTCAGTCTGCCCACTTGCCGGTCTCTTTTCCATTCTAATGATTCCACGAACTCGGCACTCGGACTCTTATCAAAACATATCAAAGCGGCGTCGCCGCGGACATGAGTCGCTTGCCACGCGATACTTCCGGTGGTTTTGCTGGGCTCTGCCGGGCCCGTGGCTAACGAGACGGTAATTGTATGTAAATTCCAACAACGGCTTGCCCGCGCGCGTTGCCAGAGGAAGGAATATTTATCGTGTTTCGGGCAGAGAAGCAGAAGTGAGAAACAATAACAGTAAAATAAGAGGCCGGCCACAGCAAACGGCCAGCTATGCTGATAAGGACAAGCTCCGGAGCGAGCTCCAGTCGGTCGATAAGTGGCGCTGGCGACTGTTTATGCTCCCGAAACCTCGCGACGACAGCCTCCCCAGGGAGTTGGTCAATTGGTTTTGGTGATTGCTTTCCAATAATTCCCGAGTTGGACTTCTGGTGGCTTCGATTTGGAGACGCTGTTTACACGCTCCCTATTGATCTCCAGTACTTCCTGCAGCTTTACGCCATAGTCACCGAACGGAAATAGCATAACAGCCACGTTGCCACCATTAATAGACCCGAAGTTATTTCGGCATCACGGTCCGAGACTTCCTTCAGCGATTTGAAAGATGACGCCATGCTTTCTGGTGCCCGGTGGAGTTGGCGGCACTCAGCCAGATCCGATAGTGGTCGCTCTCAAACCGATCGATGTTGATGTTTATTTGTAGAACAATGTGTCGCGAAGCTGAGCCGACTTCCCCCGGAAGCGGGAACAGCGGGCTCATATTTTATTCATTTACGTCAGCGGCCACATTTCCGTCCATCTCGACACGCGGCGTTATGTGCGTTCTACTTTCGGCAACACCGAATTGGGCAGAGAGGGGCCGAATGGCCGATGGTACGGTGTTAGCAACCCACTTATTGGCAGCATCAGCATCCCTCTCGGCCTCGGCCCGCTTCTGGCCGAGTTGGGTTAAGATGTGTCAAGGGAAGCGGGCCAAGTTCGAGCCGCGATAAAAGCATCACCTCAGTGTGTGCCAGTGATTCTTTTCGCCAAATTATAGGCCGGCCTATTATCCAGCTCCCGGCGGCGTCAGCTGTCAGTCGAAGTGCTTAACGCCCGGTCGGTGATCCAAATTCAATCCGGCGACTGATGCAATGCCGCGAATATGGTGCTACTGTTGTATGACGTGATGAAAATGGAGCTGATGAAAAATTCAGTTTTTCGAAAAAGAGTTTCGGTCGGTTGCCGGGAAGCGGGCTTTACGTTTTTCCGGCATAAATAACCATCCTTTTTAAAATGAGTCAAACTATAAGATCATGATCTACAGAAGCTTACACAACGAAGTATAGGATAAGAAAAGGAAAAAATCCAGCAAACATTCAAAAATTAGAAAATACTAACGTTAAAAAAGCAGTATGAAAACAGCAACAATCGATAATGTTCGCAACGAGCAGAAAGCAATCCGGAATCGAACAAATAGTGACACATATTGGACCGCAACGAGGCGACTGGGCAATCTGACGCTGCCCGCTCATCATTCGAAAGCACTTCCGAACAAACAGCAATCGGACGCTGCCGAGACCAAAGAGGTTTCCAACTAAATATCCGGACACTTCAAAGTCGTAGCCGCGTGGTTCAGTTTTATTTGGTCGCATCTGTTTCGTCCGCCCAAACGTCATCCAAATGGCCGGGCAGAAACAAAAAACGGCGCTGACGGCGCAAACATAATTGGTCCGGGGTTCGTGGGGTCCCATTCGGATGCATGAAAGCATAAAAGCGCTCTCGTTAGGGGCCGGCGAGAGTGCATTGATCAATCTCCTTCGCGCGCCCTCACAAGCACGTCGAAGCGTGGACTATCAATCAAAGCGAGTGCATTTATCACGTCCGGCCACTAGTGCTCCATCGGTCCTCCCCGGAGGCACTGCCGACGGCGGCGATTTGATTCATTATCGTGCGAAATGTGTAATTCATGTCCGGTCAGTCATCGCCAAGTGCGTACTTGTCCCGATTGCGGTGGTTCGTAGTCGCACTCATCACTTAAACAGCAATCAAATATCGTACGCGTTAATGGTGAGCAGCTTCCGATGCTTGATCCAACGCCAAGAGTGGCCCTGAATTTTAATCTATCCACGGAATTCGGAAAACATTGTAGAAGGAGAGAAGGATTTTATCGGTTAGATCAACTTGTAAAATCATCGATTTGTTTTTTATTTCATTTCATTATTTTTGCTTCATTGTTGATCATTCTTTTGGGGTAGATTCGTTGATTTCTGTACCAAGTGATAAGAAAATGGCGCAAAAGGGAAGATAATTCGGCTCACAAGCTATTAAAACTCAAACTACCATCGACCCAATGGCTTTGGGCTCTTCCGCTGCACCGATCCGCTGATTATTTTATAAGTCATCCGATCTACAAATGACATCATTAGCGGGATGCTCGCCATCAACGGACCTCATGCCAATGGGAACCCCTCGGCGGAGGGGCCCCATAACTGGACCGTTGACATTTGGCCACCTCAACAGCAACACGGCACCGCTCGAAATGCTGTCGATTGGGAACGGTTCCACCAGCATCGGCATCCGGTGCGGTCATCCGGTGACACCGGAAATGCTTTGGCCTACACCTAATTTTGTGTTGTTGGAACAAAAATCAAAACACCCTCCCACAGCATCCACCCGCGTCATATGAGCGAGCATAACGCGCGTTGCCATCCGAGCGCGGAGGCGACCCCTATACAATGCAATGTACTATAATTGCCGCGGCCACGGCCAGCGTTGCGTTGGTTAATTTATGCTGCGCAACGCCAGTAGGCCGCCCGCAACCCACCCGGGAACGGTGATGAGAGTGGGCTGGCCATGTTTTTGTTGTATGAGGTTATGTTTGGGTGCAACCCGATACCCGACAGCTGACACCGCCAGCATTGCCAGGCGGGCTTTGAGTTAACGCAACCTAACCGAACCGACCGACCTACCAACTTTGTTACGGAGATTTTATTTTGGGATTTGCAACAAAAACGAAGCGAGCGAGAGAAACAATAGCGCGCGCCCTGTTTGCGAAAATTAGCAATTATGAGCTCCGAATTGAAGCACAACACACCCGAGTAATGGACGATATTAATTATAATTCATTCAAAGCTGGTGTTTAATGTTGAGGTGCAATCGCTAAACATCGGTTTAAGTTGCGGCGTTTGGGATTTAAATTCGTTGGCGTTAATGTAGTGCCGATCACTCGAAAAACTCAAGTCGAAATGCGTAGTCTGAGTAGGGAATTCGGAACAATCTTTTTCGTTAAAAGATCAGCAAAGGTTAAAAATAATTCAAGATTACGGATATTCACAGTCAGGAAAGTAAGAAAGTTGAAAGATTGCAAAATGAGGTAAGCTAAGGTAAGATACGAATGCAAATATTAATAGGTAAATAAATAGCGAAACTAAGCTTTAAAAAATCGTTTCAAATGACTTTATATAATGGCTTTCTAAATATTCTTTTCAAGTTAATTCTTTAAGAGTCAGTTTTGTGAATTTTAATGGAATTTCTCATTAATGACAGCACTTCGTAAAGCAGTTTAAACATTTCCTGCATTTCGGTATCATTTTGTAACACGATTTAAACTCGGGTTCAAAGTAGATATGTTTAACGACCCTTTTTGCAAATGAGGCAGATCTCACCCCGATCTTTTGGGTGTTGAGAACTGAAAGTATGCTGTGCAGTAAAAACCATCAAGTACCAAGAACAAAATTTTATTATTGATCCTGCCCGTAACACGGTCGCATTCGCCAGCACGCCTGTCGGTAAGACATTTGGAGTTCTGCACTTCAAATTACTTTATTAATCGTGAACAACTTTTGTTCGACGACCACGACCAGGTTTTTCTGTGCCTTCTCGAGACAACCATAATTGCACACATCCACAAACAAACCCCTTTGGCTCGAGTGCTATAATTTTGCGGCTGTTGCAAATGAGTCCCGACGCGCCATACTGCTGCAGCGTGGCCGCGTGCGCCCGTTTGATCCTCCCTGTTCGCCACATTCATAAATTCACTCCACACACACCGCAGACTGAGTCGCTTACGGCCGTAATCTAGTTAATACTTGCCAGTTGCACAGGGGTCCGTGAGCATTCGAAAAGGCCGTGGTTCGGGCTTTCAAACCCGAGCGTACACAGCGTAAAGGACGCGGGGGCTGCGCATCGCTCGTAAACGTAATCGCACCCGCACCCTATACATAATTCACCGGTTTTTCAACGCCGCAAACCCTTAATATGCTCGACCCGCGAATCGGTGGGGCCGCCCTCTGCTGTTCCTTTCGCCCCACAGTTACCGGTAGGCGGTTTTAAACATAGCAGCAGCATCATCAGCATATCCGCTGATCCCGGCTACACGAAGGTGTACCGCGTGCGCCAGAAAGGAGCATTTGCTGCTTCAAAAAAGAACCCTTTTCATTCGAAAAAGAACTGAAAAATCGCGGAAAATCCGCAGACCTGAAGCACCGTAAATGATAAACACCGCGAGGGCTCGGCAAAATTAAACTTAATGAACGGCAAATGATGGTGCGCAAACCGTTCTTTCTTCACCGGCGACATCACCGGTCGACCGGCCGGCTGGCCGGGTGTACGTACTTCCGGGCAGCCCGGCCGCTGTCGTCACGATCCGTTGACCGAATCGGAATGCCAACGGCCGTCTGGATTTTGTAGTGCCTCGACAGAGGTTCGTTCTGCAGATTAAACCTCATTTATTTCTGTAATGTTCTTGAAATAAAAACTTATTTTCACCATAACTAAAACATTGCAAACAACTTTTTATGGTTTCTGCTGCACGGCTCACATATGGATTAGAGTGGAATTTAACTGAAAGGAAAAATTCCAGATTTTTAAACAACCGCTTAAGATGAGAAATACCCAAACAGTTTCAGATGAATGTTAAATGTTTTTTGTTGAATTTTAATAAACCCGTAAAGTGATGAATGATGTAAAACAACTCAATCCCTCGCAGCAGCCCCCTTTTCGGCCGACGACGGCAATGTGCTACAACTTTCAGCACTTTGGCTCCGGCAAATAGTTCCAGCGCTAAAGCCTGCGAGAACCGCCTGTCGTCACTGTGCTTCGTCTGACAGTCATTAGCCAAACACTCGTCAAACGGTGTTCGTTTGGTCCTGGTCCTTGCTCCACAACTGGCTACACACTTCCCCGGTCGACGGGACATGGTGAGAACATTTATCTCTGCCACGACATCGCGAACCACTGGACTCATCAGCGGACCTAGTCGGCAGCGTGTAGGGCACGGACATCGACACACGTCAGCGTGGGTCTGATGGACGCGCTAGACCCGGACTCGGTCTCTAGACTGGGTGCGTTCGCGTTGTTGAAATATTCCAAAAGGCTGCACCAACGGCGCGATATGCATCCCGGGCCCCGGTCCCACCTTCGCAAGTGTCACAATCCGAGAGATGAAACGCTGACAGCTGAAGCAGGGATCATATTACATATGATAACTTGATTATGCTCGGGGCTCGCCTCGACACGCACGGGACAACGGCAACACGACCGCTACAACAAATCCCGGGTCCGGACCAACGATTTCCCAAGAGCGAGAGACGGAAGCGTCTAGCTAGGAACGGCGCAGCAGCTCCAAAGGGGAGCTAATTATAGGAGCGTGATTTTCAAGCATCGCCCGACCAGACACAGCCGGTGTTCCACTTTCCGTGGTCGCTCCCCCTGTCTGAGAGTGCCAAGTTTGGTTGATTTTAATCATAACTTTCCGCTACTGTGTGAAGGCAACTCCGGTTGGGGGGCTACGCATCTTCCGAGCGTGGAGTTTCTAGAAATTTGCTCACTCATTGAAGGTAACTGGGCTGGCGTTCAGGGCGACGGGTTTCCCCGTTCCCGAAGTGTCTGGCCGGCTGGCGGCTTCTGGCATTTCATTGAACTCTGACCATTCCAGACACGGCGCGGTGGAAGAACGGGGACGTTTCCGCGTCGGAGCCGTACGCGGAAAAGATGAATGGGTGGCACATAAAACCGTGCGCCTCATCGCCACGGCACCTCCGATTGCATTTCCGGATCCGCGTTTCTCGAGCTGCCTCACTCGTGGTCGTACCGCGTTTGGTCTTTTTTGGGATTTTTTTCTCTCTCCGGTCGCGCAAACTACCAAGATCACCGACACGACACGAGAACGGCCATTTTGCGCTCCTTTCCGTATACCGTTGCGAAGGAATACGTGAGAAGCCTCGGAATATGACGATGCTAGGATGCTGCTGGTGTCACTTCCTGTTCGAAACCACCGGCACCTTTTGGGGCCACAAAAGACGCCAACTGGCGAGATACGACCGGCGAGAGAGAGAGAGAGAGAGAGACAGGCGATCCAATAACATAGGACCATCGCCGTCACCGACAAGCACCACTAACAACGTCCGGTGGCCGTCGCCGTCGTTGTCGTCGCCGGCCAACGTAGTGGAATGGGGTGCAAAATATGGCGGATCATAAATTATGGAGCATTTGGTCGCTCCCGGAACCCGGACACCCAGGCTCTGCCCTCGGCCTGCGGGAAGCGCGTGTTTTATTAGATTATATTTTATGCCATGTTTTTCGGACAACATGTTGCGCGGGTGTGCGGCCGCCCCGGAACAACCACCACGGACCGGGAGTATGGAAATTACAGTCCATCAGACGACGTGCGACCATTTTTCGGGTTTAATAACACTAAAGCAAACCCCGTGAAAACATTCGGCCAACCAATTCGTGCAGCTCTCGGAAATTAAACATTCATTCCGGGCCCCTCAGTTAGTTTGGGTCCCATTTCGAGTCGGTGCATAAAACTTCGAGAGATATAATCACCACCGGTTGGACGGGCGTTGCATTCCGAAACGAGCTACATCGAAGTGCAGTTCAGCGATAAGACCCTGACTCGTTCACGTTCGGTCCGCACTAACCGGGAACACATCGCCAAACACCATCTGGCCAAACGGAGCTCTCTGCTGTGAAGGAGTTAATTTTGGTGTAGCCATTACAGACGGTGCCCTCGAATGAACAGCATGGAACAACACATTTTCCAATGCTCCCGCTCCCGCTCTGGGGACGAAACATTTTGCTATCTCCAAACCCAGCGTGTGTTGTGTGCCGTGTATCGCTCCATGTACCATGTTAAGCCCATCCTGGCCATCCTGCTAGATTCCTGCTGCTCCAATAATCCATTATCAGCCCGGAGGGCAGGTTGTTTGGTTTTACGGAACGTGTGCCGTACTCCTTCGAGCTACACAAGCCCGGGCCGGCACACGAGAGGCTCGTTTGATGTTCCGGACAACGAAAATTAAATTCCCCAGACGGAAACGGCGCGCCATTATCCTATAATCTTATCCCGCTGGAAGGGGCCTGTGCCTGCGGGACAAAAGAAATGTAAAGTAGGAATGCTAAACTGCCGGCCTGGTGAGTTATGATTATCTTGCGCCTAGTGCGTGGCAAAAAAGTACCGCACTCACGTGGCCATCGGTCGACTGTCTGACTGCCTGTAGTGCAGAAGACAGTCACAGATTTAATTTAACGCAGTCAACGAAGCAACCTAATTGAGGATCAAGCTAAACTTGGGGTCCCTTCTCATCAGGGGACGGCTGCTGACCACAGGAACCGCAAGAAAGTTGTTCAACTCGGATCATGGTAAGGTTAATAGATCTCGAGAGATGGCGCTCGAGATGTGGAATCTGGATGGACCCCACCTGTAATGGGATGCGCCACCAACAGCAGCAAACATCCCACAAACTTCCTAATGGACCGTCCGGGCCGGGGGTCCATCTCGTACGGTCAAGATCTACGGCAGTTCATCAGGATACGCCAGACCAACGACACGCGCACGGGGGATCGTTTATCATCTGGAGGAAATCCGAACTTTGGCTCCTTTTCTTCCGGACTTCGGAATATTATTCATCACCAAGGACCGCGTCGAATGCAGTATCTCCGATCGGCTCCGGGGGAGGGTACTCCGATCACGGCGAAGCATAACACGCCGAAGAACGTTTAATTATGTTTTGGACGCCCCGTGGCCCGTGGGACCATTTTGAGGTATGCCTTTGTTGGGACAACGCACACGCTGCTCTTCTCTCCTGCTCGCATAGGTTTATCGCATAAATCAATTAATCTACTCCCAACGTGCCGCTGGGATGCTGTGGGACCCGCACGGGGCAAATGGCGGGGCAATCTTGCCGGGCATCTCCCAAGACCCGCAGTGGAACCATTGGACGCATCTGCGAAATGGGAGAAACATCCGGCCTATTTACTACCCCCGACGATGCGTCAGTTGCGGTGGTCTCCACAGATTGGGCAAGTCCTTCGGCCGTTCGTGGGTGAAGTGGGCGTTGGTTGCAGCCACGGTGATACGGATACGGTTGCTCCCCTCCCGCTGTGCTGTTGACGGTTACGCACTGCTGTGAGGATTTTGCTGCTTTATGCGCTGCTCTCCGGTGGCAACTTGTTGCTCGAAACATCTGCAGCAATTCCGATCTATCATCCCGTGTCCCCACCCGCACACGCAATCGCGAGGTTCGTTATCGCCTAACGACCTACATTTGCGAAATGCTCTCTCTCTTTCTCTCGCTCTCTATCGCGTATCTACTTTGCCTCTAGCAAAGTTTTGCCATTCACGATACCATCTGCAGATGGTGGTTCGAATGGAAAAAGGAGGGCCTTTAGGTTTACTGCAAATTAACTTAATCTTCCGTTGGCAGTATTTAGAAAAAGGCAATTTCTAGGAGACAACGAATAAAAAATAGATTGTACGGAAAAGCAAAAACACATAAAAAGTAAATATAAACAATATAGTCAAATGTACAAAAAAAATGATAAACTTAATTAAAGAGAGATAGTAAAAGAGAGCAAGTAGGTTAGTTGAAGATAGTAAGTTGTTATAAGTAAAGTAAGTCACCAAACTGATAAAGTAAGAAAGTTCTCGTTTGAAGAGGAAACTAAAAGTAAATAAAGTATTGAAGTCGCAGTAGAGAATAAAGTTAATGAAGCAAGTCCCAATCGAAATGAAAACCTATAGCAGCTGGGATCTCTGTACGGATCGACACAAATGATGCGATCAAATGGTCCGAACTGCCACTGCCGCACAGCACAGGCCCCCACTGCATTGTCCAACGAGGGAAAGAAGGTCAGAATGTAATGGCGCACTAGACCCGGGCCAGCGGACAGCCACAGGCCGCACACCGGATACGTCCAATGAAGATAAAACTCAATGCGATACGCAAGTGTCTAGCTGTTCGCTTGCAAACAACGACCGCCCATCCCGCCCAGTTGTGGCCTGTGTCCCCGCTCCATATCCACACCCCGCGCGTCTGGTGTCGTGATTCGCTTCTAACTAGCCCGGGGGATACGTACGTTTCCTCTGCATACAAATTCGACAAGGGACTCGACTGTGTCACGCCGGTAGCGCTAAACGTCATGCTGTGCCGTAGAACGGTGATGTTTCGTTATGGGAAGATGATAAAGGAAGCTTCGGAAGCTTGGGTCTCCAGGTGTGAAGCAGGAGCGAATTATCCCGACGTTCAATGCGTAATAATTGAAGCGCGACCGACCGACTCCGGCACCGGTGCGCCCCAGTAGATTATCTCGTTTCGGAACGGTGGGACCCGTGGGTTTATGTAAATTTTCGATAACCGTTCGAGGAGCTGAAACAGTGGAGCAAGTAGAGCAGTTTCGGAAATCAACCGCATCACGGTGGCTCGGTTCACACGATCCGTCGGGAAAATGTAATGTTGTTGCGGCTCTTAAGCCACCAGAGAATGGTGGTGTGATTTAAAATATAATTAATAACTATAACTATTTTATTTAAAAAATTAAACTTTCTACTTAATCTCCCCATGCAAGATAAATTCGCTAATGTTTATCGTTTCATTTTAGTGATGCCAACATTTATCGCTCTATTTGCCCCAATAAATGAAAGGAGGATCCCGTTTGACGGTGCCAAAATTAAAAAATGTAAACATAAAGAACGTTTATTAGCAATCCACACCATCAAACGGGCGATCAAATTTTGCCCTCTTCGCTGCCGCGCAGGCCGTTAAGATGCAATCTTTCCCCCGGCTTAATAACGGCAAAGTTCAAGTTCAGCTCAGTCTGGCCACCATGTGTGTGCGACCGGGTAGCGTTAACACGACAAGGGGCAAGGGCAAGGTACCGCTGCCACCGTGTCAAATTAGCATAATCATATCGCCTTCGAAGCGGTTGCGCCGTTTACACATGCTTCAGCCACGGTCGGACCGGCGGGCGGAAGTCGATGGGTTTTTGGCGACGGCGTGGCGATATGTTTCGCGCGATAAAGCATCCCTCTCGCAAAAATGCCACGCATTATGCATAAAGAACGCCTTCCTAAAAAAAATCGCTCTCCGTGTTTTTTGAGTAAGAAAATAAAACGACGGAGGAAGTCAATTCAGCGTAGAACCCGTAGGGCGCGTTCTCGAGCTCGGATTAGCTGAGAAAGACGAACGATGGAAATTGTGCAATCAGTTTACAGTTTCCTTCTGCTTTATCTCGCAAGCCGAGCCGACCGAGCCGGTGCGCGTTCGCAGCACCGAACGAAAGACCCCGGCGATCGAAACCCGAAGTAAGGAAAAACCGAATTTCACAATGTTCTTGTGGCTGAAGACCACGATCAAGATGGTGCGCTCCGGTCGATGCCGAGGAATTTCGAGGGAAATTTGGTTAAACTAAAGCCATTTTGCTTGATGCTTGATTCTGCTGCTGCTGCTGCGAGACGATTTGGTGAAACCGCTGACGGGATGAAAATGTCGAAAAATCCATGTCTTTTTCTGAGCTCTCCAATGCAACGAACAATTCAATCAACCGCTAACGAAGGAACGGATGTCGTTCGACTCGCGCGTTCCACCGAGCCGAGATTTATGGGAAGATTCGTTTCTCAAACACAATTCGTGAGGCGTACGAATTGGAGGAAGCAGAGTATTTTTAATGTTGGTTGAATCGCATGAATAAAGGCTCACTGTCCCGGCAAGGCTTAGGCGCAACTTGAAAGAAATCATACACGCGATACCCATTATGGCGCTTTCCGGATTCATTAAGCAGTCCTGGCAACTGTCAAAGACTCCACGGCAACGGATCGCCGTAAACAGTCGATCCGATCCATTACACGCCACCAGCGACGATGAGGAAAACTCATTGAAAGCGAAGTCGCACCACAACTGTGGAACTTCCCATCGGGAAGCCTTCCGTGCCGGAAAAGGAAAAGCGGGAACCGCCTGGAGACTTGGAAACAAAAGTTGAGTATTTAATTTACATGCTCGTTCGCTCTTCGCATTCCGACTGGTTGGGGAATCGCTTAGACGAACCCAACGCGGGTCTCATCATCCTCGTCCTGGTCGGGACCGGTGGGCTTCCTTCTGGGACATAGACGAAGAATTTCTGGAAAGTTTTCCCGCTGCGGCAACGATGTGCGGTGAGCGTGTGGTAGCAATGGAACAGCGCTACCGTTCGTACGTGCGTACGTCGTCCTTGGTGCATCTATTCACAACATGAAAAACCACTCTCTGGGTAACATGGCGGGAGCAACTACAAAACTACTTCCCGTGCGCACGGTGTGTTGGGAAAGCGAAGTTAGTGAAGAAGCTTCCTTCCCTGGAGCGGTAGCTGGGTGAAAAAAAGGAAGTACCGTTCAAAAGATAGTCCAAGACAAATACTCCCTGCTTCGCTTCTTCGGTCTCACATCTCATCTCACATCGCGGAGCCTTGATTAGGGTTCTGAAATATTAGCTTGAACCACAGCGAAGCGCTGGTGGGCAGGAATTCAATGTGGTTCCTAGAGGGTAATTTGCTTCCTGGTGCCTCTAAGGATATCATAGTTTTTCCATGCTCTTCTGATTTCCAATGCCACCGGATATTAGCATATTTGCATATTATATTTGTGTGAACTGGAGTTTACTTCACAGTCGATGAAAACCTAAACATTCAAAGTGTTATGCAAAAATCGACAATTACTGAACACAGAAAAGACCCACGATCGGTTTGTTCGTTGGACGATTTAGGAAAATGCAAATGAAGGTTCCGTTACAGTCAACAACCTTACCACTCGACTGATTGATATCCATAATTTTATGATCAGCAGTTGCCCGCCTTGCCGTTGCCTCGTACTCGTGGCTCAAATGGCTCGAAGCTCGAATGTAAATTCGCCGCCGCCAGTGTGTTCGTTCCGTTCGCAAAGCTCAGCAATTTCCGGAACGCGCTAGTTGGTGCAGAGAGAGAGAAAATGCAAATACCAAACATTTGCACAATTTTCCAGCAATCAACCATTTTTCGCGACGGATTTTCCAACCGCTATTTTCGGTGTTTTCTTGAGCACTGAAGCAAAAAGTGCAAAAGAAGGCAGAAAAGTTTGAAACGCACGGACGCAACTTGCACGGAAAAGTCTGTCTCGGCCGAAGACACTCTCGCCGAGCAGCACACTGATATTTTCCAACTGTTATCATCATCTCGTTCCTCGATGTTTGCCAAGGCAGCAGCCAAGGAAATGAGCAGCCCCTGAAGTTATATGTTTTAGTGGTGCGATAAAATTATTCCACTCCAGCCGAGGGCCACATCGCCCCACCAAGAATGCAAATTTACAACCCCAAAGAAAATGCCGTTCGGCCTTGCGACCAGAAATTACTTATTCAAGACGAGCGCCGCTATCGGGCTGGGCTATTGTCGAAAGGAAGAAAATTAAGATTTTTTGGACACTCCGACCACCGGTTTATGTTTGTCACTTTCCGTCGGCGAGCCCCGAGAATGGGTGGCACAATTTTCCGGGAGTTTTCTTCCACTTGGTTCAGATAGTTCCTATCGCGCATCGGTTAGCTTGGAGTTCGTTTCCCTATTTTCCCCGACTTCAACTTTCTCTGTTTAAAAGCGGTTCCCGCTTCGGTTTCGGTCCGGTGGCATCGGCATCAAATTGAAAAGCGTCGTACGAAACGAAACCCTGTAGAAGTGCCCTCAGTTATCCGCTTCAGGGCGCGCACCGAAACGAAATCAATCAAAATGTGACCAAATATGGAGAGCGCCCTGGTAAGTCAGCCGATTGTCACCGATTCGTGGCCCGAGGCTCCGTTTTCAAAAGTTCCCTGTTTCCCGGGATAGAGCGACTCGGATCCACGGGTCCACGCGCTTCTTCTCAGCGCTCCGGCTCAGAGTCACATCTGGGACTGGGGAAGTGAAAATTCAATTTAAAAGTCATCACTCAAAGTACCACCAGACACACACCAGTGTTTTGCTGCTCGCCCTGGTCGCTTCTGCAGCTCCTGTGAGCTTCGTTGTTTTTCGTCGCTTCGCTGTTTGGGATCTCGGCGTCACGGGTGGCGGGATTAGGTGGCGACCGGAAATGGGCGCTGGTGAAAGTTTTGCACGCACGTCTCACTAAATTTGTGGCGCGTGCAAAGTGTTGCCGATTGTTTCTTCCCCCGAAGCATCTAGAAGTCCCTGAGTAAAGCGCGGCTTAGAAGCAAAGCGCCTGTTAGAGGTAGAGGGAACCGTGTCATTAAAATATCGTGTTCCGGTGGAATTTAACCCACTTTAGGACACTTTAGCTGGCGAACCGATTACCGGGCGGTGCTCTGGCCGGTTTGCAATTAATTTGTCGGCTAATCGAATCGCCTCCTCGCCACCTGATGAAACACGCCCGGGAACCGAATAAATCATCTTCCTGTTTTCTAAATTAAATGCAATTAGTAAACCAATTGGATCGGCTCGCAAATTTGATGCTCACCGACACCAGGTATTTAATGAACTGATATTGGATTTCGACGGCAGCAGATTATGAACCACAGACTCACACGTACACAGGCGTTGCGTGGAGTGATAGGAGTGAGTCATGCAGGACTTCAGGAGTGACATCCTATTTCTTAGAAATATTTCAACAAACAAGGCGTACACTTCATCCGGAGTGTAGTGGACTAAAGCCGGCCACTCTCGGTTAATGGATCGGTGGATAATAAGTATGAAAAACGACAAGCATAGAAGGACTTGAAGAATGCCATTGGAGCGTTTGCGATCACCTTTCTTGAGGCAAGATAACTGTGGTTAAGAAAGTAAGGGCAACAAAATAAATGAACATTGATCCATATAAAATGATGCACAAAAAAGAAACGTTAATATTTTAATCGGTTCGTCGGATATCGGAAAGCTTTTGTGAAGAGTATCCTTCTGTCTAAGAACAATCCAAAAAATTCTACGCATTGCATAGTTTAAACAATAGCAACAGTTTCTCAATTTATCACACGAATAACTAGACACGATTTCGGCAAAACTCCTTTCACGTTAACCGCACCCAGTGGCATCGGCTTTCAGGCTTTAGCACTTACAATCGTAACAAGGTGAATGAGAATTCACAATAGGAAAATGGGTCTGCTGCCGCTGCTATTGACGTTTCCACCGTTAAATGGCACCCGAGGAAAGGAACTGCAATAAACATCCCGTAAAACGATCTAAACCGAGCCGCGGGTTCGGAATGCTGCTGCTCGTAACAGTCAAACGATGCTCAAACGCCGGTGGCGGATGCCATATTGACCGAAATGGGTCTCATAGCATCACAACACATATCCTGCGCTGTGTTCGAAGAAGAACCGGCCACGTAGGCCCCAGACGCTGACACATATTGCAAGGCCGGGACGTCGGCGACCGGAGCCCGGAGAAGCTCGGAGGCTCGGAATGCCATCTAATGCCACGCCACGACCGGACTGAGTCGAAGTGTTGCAGACGGGACGGAAAAGTGCAAACCCCACCCTCTCCGGGTGGGAATTTAAAACATAAATAGAAAAACCTAAAAATGTGACTCCGCCACGAGCCATCCGAGTGCCAGGGGGCTGCGTCCTGAGTCCTGCGAGCTTTTGCCAACATCAACAGCGGCCGCCGGGAGCGCAAAGTGCAAAGGCTAACCGGGGACCCGCCGGGCAACTTTAGGGTGTCCTCTCTCAGGAATTGGAGCCTTCCAATGGCGGACACCACCATTCGGTGAATTCTGTGGCACCCCGAAGCCATCAAACTGTTTTCCCTGGCGCGCGCGCGTGTGTCTGGGAAAGCTCTGCTATGCCAGCGACGGAAATGAAAATGTACCGGAAAAATGGAATGTTAACACTACAGCAGCAGCAGTACGGTTGAAGAACGAATTTTCGTCTCGCGTCTGCTCGGAAAATGGCCACGGGAAAGTGTGACTGTGACTATGTGAAGGGTTTCCACAATGCCAAACGTCAAAGCTGCCGCCAGCCGCCAGTGTGTGACACAACAGTGAGGCACTCGAGACTCGCTGTCAGCGAGCACATCGGGCACGTTGGGCCGAACGTGGTCCTGGGCCGTGTTGGTCTGGCCTTCGCCCGGCACACGCCAAAGTGGGCGTACGCCAGAGCGGTCACGGTGGCTGCGCGAGAGCGAACCTTCCGAAGCAGAGCAACTTTTCTCGAAACTCGGCGGCACGGGCACACACCCTGGAGACGGTAAACAATTTTCATTATTTTCCTTTCAAATCCAAATTGTTTTGCGAGCACGGCCCTCGTCGTGCGCGACCCACCCACTCTTGGCGGTAAGCTCATTGGAGGCAAGCAACGCCTGTCGCCCGTAACACGTGTGCCCAGCCCCGCGGCGCGGCTTAATTCTGTCTCCACACATTATTACGACCTAATGGTGGGTCTCCTGATGGAAATGATGATTAAAGAAAATACACTCACGCCGTAAATAAAGCATAACAAAGGAAACTTTCTGGCCGACGACGTATGTTGCCGATGGTGGTGCCCTCAAGCGGTTTGGTGGGCGGTGGGCTTTCCGGCTTCTCGACCTTGACATTCCCGCAATCATTACGACGGTAAGAAGGTTCACCGGGGCTCCAGTTTGGTGGTGAATACTAATTGTGCGTCACACCTTTTTACTGCTTAATATTCACTGCTTGCCTTTTTACTGCTTAATCCCTTTGGTTCAATGAGTAACAGAGAGTGCCAGCGTGCTGGAATAATTTATGTATTCATTTTTCAACAAAGTGCTCAGCCTCGAATGAAATCTCCCAAATGAAACGCTTAGTAGGAATTTTCAGAAATGCGATGATTTACACAAATTTATTCGGAAGGTCCGGCAGCATTAATAAGGCTAACAGCTTGCCTTGAGCAAAATGTTGGAAATTAAGACTTGCATTGCGATTACTCTTATTAGACTCCTAAATTAATTTTCTTCTCATCCTGTCTCATGTCAGCTTCCGATGAATCCGTCACTAAAAGCTTTTCCATAAATCCACTTAACTACCAATCACTCACAGAGCCACACAGGGTAAGAGACCTTACGTGATCCTTCACTACCTGTAACCTCCTTACCGATGCGAGCAATTATTCTTTCGGATCGTCCAATTTAGCACAGAATACCCTCAAAACAATGGGAGCACAGCAACAGCACTTTACACATACCAACGCTGCTATAACCAAACATCGTTCCTCCAAAGGATGTACAGAGAACGTAAAAAAACAGGAATCAACTACCGCCGCAATCAACGGCAGCGAATTGTCCGCGACTATATTTCGAGACGGTAGCTTACAAGGAAAAATAAACTTGACTGACAGTGGATCTACCAGTGCCAGTCAGGCACGCGGCCTTTATCATTTATCTTGCGAGCCAGAGTGTGAAGTGGGAAGAATTTAATCATTCCAATTCCCGCAAAAGCACTGATGATAAATCGCTTTTCAGCCTCGAGCAGAAGAGCGGAATCGCCGAAAGCATACGCGCCTTGCCATCATTTGTTTGATTAAAATCCATTTCCAGTATTTGCGTGAAGAACACAGTGGTCCATCAAAGCCACCCATTGACGTCGTCGAGTTAAATGGTATTTGGCGAGCGGCAGACTCGCACGCGGCCATCCTTGCCACGCACACACACCAACGGAGGATGTTAAGTGTCGACACGGCGCCAGCCAGATCCTTGCCCTGAGTCGCAGAGTAATTGAATGCGGTGGTAGCTGGTGCTGATCGAATCGGTTGCTGATGCCGTTTGTCGATTGTCAAGTTTGCTCGTCGCGTCTCTCGATACACTCTAATCCTTTGCGGCGCACTGCACCAAAACAGTGAGAGACGCACGACCCGTCACCGGCAACGACGAAAAAACGGAGAATGGTACGCCGTATCTTTTGGATGTTGTTGAAACGTTGAAACATAGAACTGCCGTTTCAGGCTCAGGGTTTATAACTTTCACCCCATTAATCATTATGCCCGGGCCCCCAGAAAGGGGTCTTGAAGACAACCATCTAAGCCATTTCGTTTACTGGCTCTTCTAATGTAGCCCACGAAATGTGCGATGGAACGAGGCAGAGCGCACCAATAAAATACGGCCAAAGAATTGTCCTCGTAAATTGGCCGGCTTAACGTGGCTTGCCGAAAGTTGGTGAGTGAGTTTTCCAACAATTTAGATTTTTATTACACCTTCACTGGAGCGCGCTGGCAAACAAATCGGCCATAGGTTACACTTTTTTGGGTGAAATGTGTTTAGAATTTGCTGCTGGATTTTTGTAGTGGCTCCAGAGCGGTCGGGTTTGAGATAAAATCGATTCGAGAAACCTTCAACCCGGCGAACAATGTTATGACCACCCGAAGAACGCCGACATACCGACTCCGACACCGGTATGCAAAAGATTGAATTTTTTCTTGCGTCCGAAACGGAAGTTAGTTCGGGTCACATTCCAGGACACCGTGCATTCCCGGTACGATCGAGCCAGCTGCGGCACCGAATTGCGGTTTTGGCGTTCCGCGACATTCCACGGCGGAAGGAGCGAATAGTCGAAAAGCACAACGCCCAATGCTCTTTTTACAACTTCAGACCCAGAGATATGCGCTGCTAACGCTGCCAGGGAATTGCATAAGAAGAACGTCTACGGTGGCCGCAGTGGCTCGCCAGCTTTTCTAAGTCAAAAGCACTCACCGGGGGCTGTCGCGAAACAATCTACACACAATGGGGGTCAAAGTTTTTCGTGCGGAAAGCCACCACACCACATATGGGTCGGAAAAGTGGACCCAGGGAGCAGGAAAGACAGGGACTGCATACTACTTTCCATATCCTCTGCCAACGGCAGGTTCCGGGCTGCCACTTTCGAGCTGCCAAACTTTCGGCGAAACAACATAAATCAGGAAAACACGCTCCACGAAAGCCCCAAGCTCCCCTAAGCTAGGGGCCGGCCGACTGTTTGAGAACAAAACGTTAATACAAAAACCTACCGAAAAGACCCACCCTTGGACTGCGTATGACAGTTCGTGATGTGGCATCCGTGTGCAGTGCAGAGTGAGTTCACTAGGAACATGCTTCTTAAGTTCAGTCGGAAAAGTAAAGAACATTTTGTACACACTATTGAGCGTATAAACTTTGGAAATTTGAGCTCCCACAAGCATACCTTCTAAATCTAGCAAAAATCGATTAAGCTGCCCATTTGAAGCTCGCTGGCAGTAGTGAAACTTTGCTTACCTGTAAAAGAAAGAGGAAACAAAAAAATATTATGAATTTCGAGCAAAATCTTCGCTACTATAATATGGGTGGCCAATAGCTAACTTACAAACAGAAATAAGAATTAAAAGAAAACTGCTGAAAAGAATTACAAACCGAAAGAGGGGAAAAAATATCTACAATTAATCCAACAAAAAACGCACCCTTAGCTGAAATCACTGAAATGAACCCCCCGAAGAAGAAGTATGCCCAAACAATGTTTTGCATATTATTTTAGCTCGCGCACCAAGACTGGTTGTGTATTTGAACGCATTCTTCAAGAATTTTTGCTACGACCCAAATGGAAACGGGTTGGAAGGAAGAAAAGAACGGAGTTAGTACGGGGTTCTGGTTTCGTGATACGCTTTTTCCGGATTCCTCGGGTTTAAGTAAACGGAAAATACTTACGCCCGGTCTCGCAAGTGACCGCCCACTAGTGACAAAAAAAACGATTACGTTTTCAGGACCGGCTGCTGTGGCCGACTTTGGGAACCTTTTAGGGGGATAAACCGCCCAACTTTCCTTTCTTTGCCAATATTGCCGACCCGAAATGCGGAGGTAAATCTGTACGGATTTGGCTCGAATGGTGCCCCCGCAATGGGGAACTGTGGAAACGTGAGGGAAAGCCGGTTGAGTGAAATCGGGATGTGTTTCGGACAATAAATGCTGATCGAATGTTGCGTTATTTACAAACTTTAGTTGAGCAGGGAAAATTACAAAAGAAATGACGAATTATGGGCATTTTCATGTAATATTTGGTGAGGGTGCAAAGTTTATCCACGAAACGAGCTAAATTTCCGAAAATGTTCACTATAAACATCGGATTGAATAAACTACATTAAAAAGGGCGACCAAATTCCCCAAATGACATCACAATAAAACGAAGTAAAATCCTTATAAAAGGCAATTCAAAGAAGGAATATCGTTTGTGTTCCTTTCTTCTTCATTTTATTCAGGGTTCACTTTGAAAAAGAAAAAGCATCCAAAACAAAACTACATCAAACGTGTGAACCTTTTGTGACACAAACGATTCGTCCTTCGCCAACAAAAAGGCACATCGGAACCCTTTGCCATTCTTAAGACACGGGAAGGTCTTTGCGACCCTGAGGATGACCGTTCAAAATTCGAAAACGTAATCGAAGAAAACGAACAGCAACGGACCAACAAGACAGAACAAATCGACCGACATTACTGCGTTCAATTTGGCTCAGAGCCCAGCCGCGTCTTAGCATCACCATCATCATCATCGCAGCGGTCGAAAGCCAACCGAGCACCGTAACTTTCTACGGCAATCGGATTGCCTTTGGGAAGAATTATTGGCTCCGCGGGCCAGCGAGGCTGAGAAGACATAACAGCTCGCCTGGTGAGGTACCTAATAGGCTGAAAGTTGAAGATGAATCCGTTGGCTTCAGAGCCAGAACAGAACTCGTAAATAACTTTGATGGATCGACTTTGTTCTTTGTTACTCGTCGTGCATTGGAGTTACACAACTTTGCGCCAAGCGCCAAGAATCCACATTCCAAACGCCATGGTGGCCAAAGTGTAAAGTTGGGATTTGCTATTCGAAGTGTACTTTTCCAGCATCGATCACCACTTTGTCGTACTAATTTTGTCGTACTAATTAAAAGAGGTGCAAAGCCTGGAGTATTACTTCATATTACAAGAGCCTTAACCAAAATTATGTTTTTCTTTTTCAACTGAAAGAATAAAATATGGCCGCATAAATTCCATTCAACAGCACAAAAATCACCCGAGCTCTATGGGAACCGAAAGGAACTCTAGACAGACGCAAAACTCATTTCCAGCTCGATAAATTTGTCGATTTGGCAGCATCGTGCTGGCCAACCGGTCCGACGGGCCAGCAAATTGAAAGCAAATTTCAATACGGGTATTGCACAACACATTGGAAAACATATGTGCATTACCAATTCATGAGCAAATAGCCAGCAGAGTGAATGGAGAAGAAAACAACAGTGTTCCCCAATTTACACTGCATCGTCACGGGTAGCTTTGGGCACATGCCCCAGAACCAATATTCCCAGACTCACGGTTGCAGTCCACTGCAGAAATCTATCCACCACACAACGAATGCAATTCCAGGATATGTGAAGTGTCATGAAATCGAAATTGCTTGCTAGTTGGAAACTGCTTAATCTTCCTGTAGAGTTTGTTGGTGTGCCCGTGCAGCGTTCAATGTTCCCACGAACCTCCTGCGCAATATCAATCGCGACACTATCCAATCATAAATGTGTTCCGAAATGTTGAAAGTAGCAGAAATACCAAGAACCATACGTACTGAAAGAAACATAACAGAAAACTACATCAAAGGGCCTCTGCATAATTCACACGGTAGTCGTGAAACTAATCGATATCGATAGCCAAATGTATTGTCAAAGATCTCAGCTACATCTGGGCTCATCGCTTTTCTCATAAATCGCCTCATCCTCAGTCCCATCCAGATTATTTTAAATTCCTGTCGTTTTTCAGAGCCTTAAGAAGGACCCATTCTCAGGCTTTCTGCTAATTCTTCGTGTTGCAGTCAAACATTCACATTCCAGTAGTTGTAGTTGCGATGTGAGACCCCCTTCACATAATTCATTTCTTTCATTTCAAACATAAAAATTTAAACCATTTACAATATAGTATTTATAAATATGGTCATTGATCGATTACGAAAAAACCTTAAAATTCGCGACTTATGCAGGATAGATCGCAGTAAGCTAAGGAGGTAAGGAAGCTTATTGAATTGCGTACATAAGTAAAAAGTGAATTTTTTTTTTTTTAATTCTCAAAATTGGATCTTTATTATACAGAGATGTTTGATTACATAAGAGTACAGAGATATTCCACAATGGGATTGCAGCTATTTAATAATTTTAAAGTATCAAAATGATTGAAATGAAAATATTTCGATTAAAATCTATTTAGATTACATGTTATGCCACGTGGCATTGAGTCATTATATCATACTTATAACTAATAACTAATAACTACATACATCTTACAACTAGTTAACTTTAAAAACATCAGATAATTAGGTCTTTTATTGTTGGGTGGATAGAATTATTGCATCTATTGATTAGGCCTTCTTTTAGTTTGTTAATTTCTAACGATAGTCTATTGTAAAAAATGAATGATTAAAGAGCAATAAATAAAATGAGTGATTATTGCCCAAGTGGAAGATAAAACCAACCAAAAACCTTGAGTAACTAAACATCATACAAAACAAAGAAAGTGGAAAAGAAAACGAAGAAAAAACCTTAAGATAAAATTAATCATGACAAATCAATTCAGATACTCTAGAATTAGTTGAAATTGTTCCTAGTTTATACTAACTAACATAAATAATAAAAAAATTACACTACAAACAGCTATAACCGATAAGTTGTTTGGATTCATTTTTAAACACCTTGCGCTCGCCACCGGTAAAGCTTTTGCGAATATTGATTTCCACCCAGCGGGGGGCGCGCGTTATGCAGAAATAACCTTTCGCAATGAAAAATGCCCCTCTTGCCGCCACCGCTGCAGAGACCTTCCCTTTCGGAGCCATAAAAACATTCGACGATTTGCGTAATTTCTCTCCAGGGTCAAAACCTAGGCCCCCGTTCACTAGGTCACGGCAATAATGGTGTGCATCGCAGCATGCTGCGCCGGAGCCACGCGGAACCGACAACACTCTTTGGCCACAGGAGTAGCAGCAGCAGGAGCTATAAATATTGTCCGCACAGTGCCGGCCCCGCAGGGTGTAGTGGTTCTGCAGAACGGGGAGCCCGAGCCCCATTACAACCGGTTCGAGAGCGGCTTCCTGAGCCTACGCTGAGCATGAAAGGAGCTAGAAAGTTGCGGAAATAGAATGGAGTCTTACAGCAAAGAAAAACAAGAAAGTGATTGAAAAGACTGCAAGGACAAACCGAACGGCCTAAGGATGGGCTGCGAAAACTGGCCGGAGCAAAACTTTCCAACAAACTAGCCCTTTCCGTCGCCAACAATTGTTCATTAAGGTGCATTATCGCTGCATTTCTTCTGACCCGGCCCAGTTGGCGACCCAAGGAGGGCCTGCCAACAAACGGAACATCGTTAGGCTTTTTGGGCACCCCATTTTGGACCCCATCCCAAGCAGCGGAGACATCATTCTTTCTTCTGCAGAGGACAGCCGCCTCCATGGGGCGCTGTTCTTATCGTTCGTTTGCGCTCGAAAGGTGCCAAAAATAAGGAATCAATAGCACGAGGACGAGGACGTTCGTACCACGCGTCTTATGCCACATCCTCGTATGCTGCTGGCGGGGCAGTCCTTCGTGCTGTCCGCAGTCCCGGGCTGAGCTGGAAACTAGTTTCGGTTTTTCTACGCAACCCAGCCCAAAACGGGGAGCGTGAGCAGAGCCAAAGTTTCCAGGATTTGAAAAAAATGGCGTCGGTGCCCATCACAGCCCACCGTTTGCATAACTGTTTCCGCGTAACAGCTCATCGACTAGAAGAAGCGACAGCCAGGGGAAAAAAAGAAAGCCCCGTGTTCTCCGATGGGCTTCAGCAGAGCGCTAACTGCCAAATGGCCGTCTGCTCCATTCGGTTGCAAATTTAATTACGAAAGTTTCGTTTTTATTCATTCGAATTTATTTGTGGCCCTGCGCAAAGCCCGCCTCGAGGCCGGGTCGAGTCCAGCGGAGACTCGTTACTCAGTCGTTATGCCAGTTGCACGAACGGCCGGCCGGCCGACCGACCGGAATTCAGTTTTTAGCACAACTTTTTCCCGACATCAAACAGAAAAAGTAGAAACATACTATCGCACACAACACAGCGCGAGCTTTCGGTCGGAGTTACTGCTCTTCACGTGCACGACAGTCCGCCCCGATGTTTGCGCTTTGGCCGGGGCCGGATATTTATTTGTTTTCATTTGCGTCGCGCGACGCTACTGGCATTTTTTGGACAACCATTTTGCCAGCGGAAGCAACATACGAAGCACGAAACACGGTTTTAATTATGATTTAACTCAACGGTAAGCCCCATTTTTCGAGAGCGAAATAAATTGGCGCCCGATTCAATCGCCCAACTTCCTGCACTAGGTGCCAGAGAGTTATGCAGTACTATCAGCCATCGGCTTATGTCACTTTATGGCTTCTACGTTGGCGCACGGTGCATATGTTCGCATCAGTGTCCGTCGAAACAAAACGGAAAAAAAATCATAAACTGCAAAAACATTTTTGTTAATAACCAAACAGGCACGCACAAAAAGGATGCTGGGGTCTACCATAAAAAAAAATAAATTATTGCAACTATCATTCGTATCAACTGAGGTGAGGCTCTCCTAAGAATACTTTAAATGACATAAAACATCCAAATAAAATAAACGCTCATCAACTCGTGAACGTGATTACAAACCTTTACGTCAACAACAAATTCAATAGAGCGATGTTGCAAAAAGTTGCTTATCTTTATGCTAAAAACTCACGGAACCAATTAGGGCAGAAATTGTATTTACATTCAATTAGCCGCATTTACATAACATTGAGCCGAGAAATGGGATACGCATCAATCGTCGCGCTGCGGTTTGTTCCCACTGATCATTTATTAATACGCCATTTGCATTTGGTTTTTACTTTCCGCAAGTAGCGTTTGATGAAACGAGCCCGTTACTCGGCTCGGCTTTCAATTCAATTGCGATGCGGTTTCGAAGGAAAATCAATCAAAAGAGCACTGATTAAAAATATATGATACTCATTGGGCCATAAAATTTAATTATAATACGCATTCCATTCGCGCAGTAACCCATAGAAACTCGCCAATGCCAATGCGGCCTCATCGGTTGAAAAAACAAACAGCTTTTACATTTGCGGTCTCGACATGCAACGCTTTTCGAAACATAATTGTTAATGCTACACTTTTGTTGCCGGTAGCAGCGATGCTCATAAATAATGATGATCAGTCAACCGAAAAAATACCGGAAAGCTGATCATGTAGCGTCACTTAGTCATCGCTAGGCAGGGCAGGTCCATGTCCTCTACACAGTAACACCTCGTTACGCCTTTGTCCGTTGTTTATTCAAACGAATGATCAGCAAATACATAAATTGCTGTGCGTGGTGCGTTAAACCAAAAAATCTAAACTGGTCACGGCACTGGGCATAAATTGAGATTTCAAACCGCCCACAGCTCAACAGCTGCCCGGCCCGAAACGACACACCATAATTGAAACGGTAACGTGCCTACCATTCGAATGCTAAATCCCTTTTCTCACCTGACCGACTTTGCGAAACAAAAGAAGTCGTGGGACGACGAGAATTGTCTTTCAGCAGCAAGATTCGCAGCCGAAACGTGCCGAAAACGGCGGCCGAAACGATGAACCTGAACCCCCGCGGAAAATCTGCTGCTGCCGGCCGTGGGGTCGTAAAGCGACAAATTTACGACAGAATTCGCTTCAATTTTTATTTCGCGTTCACGGGGCCATCACGCGTCTGCCAGCCGCTTATGCCCTATGCGGGAGGGCCACGCGGTGTGTTTTGCTTCGAGTTGCAAGCAATGTCTTGGCAGTGATTTTGCTCGCGCAACATTTATATCGCTGTGCTCATTTTGATGGGAGTGACTTTTTTCGGTGTCCTCAACTTCGTTGCACGATAATTTTGCATTTCTTGCCTGATAAAGTACGCGAATAAAAGAAACATGGGACAGGCACACGCGATTTAGCACAACCCATAATGATGGGCAAACTGGACTAAATCAAACAGACAAGTGACCACCGTGAACATCATGATTTAAAGAGGGTCAATATATGACGGAGCTGCTCGTTTATTTCTTAGGCCCTGTTAGCTGTTCCACATTGTTGCTAAATTAGTACTTCGATCCAAATAAATCATCCATCAAACAACCGTAGCCCAAGGTTTATTCCTAGTATTTGGTGGAAGCAACTCGAGATGATGAATTGGTGAGCCGAATGTAGCCAACGCATCTCTGACATAACAATAAATGGCCAAATAAAGCAGGTCGATTGATGGATTGCATCTCAAGCATTACTAGTTCTTGTGACTTGAAAGTACAAAACGATGTACGATTTACTCAAGCATAAGCATGCGACCAACCCAATAAAGCTTAAAAACTGTGCTATAAACCGGCCAATTCCTTCTTTAAACACTCCAGGCTATGAAGTAGTAGCCAGCTCCGTTCCAGCCAAATCGCAATCTAAATAATTGATAGCGCATTCTAATAAAAGCTTCACTTATTTATGTACCATTTTAATTGGGATCAGTCTGCATCAGATAGCATCCCAGACCGGTCGCCTCTTGTGCGCTCCGCACAAATTCGCACTGGACAAATTCGAATCCAATTAACCAATTACATTTACGTCGACACCACGACCGACCACGGCCTCCGTTGATAGGCATCTAACCGGAAGCCGAACATTTTCCACCGCGAAGCGGACCGATGATAAATGTTGTGTGTGCCTCTGCAAACATAATTTAAAACGCATGGCCCTCGGCCCACCACAGCCGCTCACGTGCCGGCGCATAATTAATGGGCCGTCCGGTTGCCATGGAAGCCCGGCCGTCGGGGTCCAGGAATCATGGCGTGTGACATCGATTTGCGTAGCCATGCACACTGCCAACGGTGCGCGCGCGCAACGGTCCATCAAAACTTGTGCAGCGCTTGCAGCTTCAGACGATGTGGCGACTCAAAATGCGGTCCTGGTCCCCGCGGGCCCGGCCAAATCATGCAAATATGGGTTTACTTTTATTACGGCCCCAAGCCAAGCGACAATGTCCGTCGCAGCAGCGCTGAAGATTGAGTCTAATCGCAAACGGCATTATATCTCACTTAAGGGTTGAGTTTTGCGCCGCTGAATGCCGATGAGCGAACGCAACTACACCAGTTCTCAAACTTAGTTTGGATAGGATCAGCTACTGCAAGAAAAAAATGCTCATTCATTAGCACTGAAATGGAACCTTTGGCCACGATTCAATGCATGCATAAAATAAAGGTACTTTGGTGCATAAAAAGAGCAAAATATGGATAGCAATAAACACTTCATTGTAAAGCGCTTCTTCTGGACAAACGCCACGAGAAGAGGAAAGGCTAGCAGACCCCGTGGTCTAAACTGCGCCACCAGACGGGGCAGCCGCTTTATTTGGATTTATTTAATTTAGTTCCTGCCCACGGACGACCCCGAAATAGCCAGCTGTCAGTTTAAATTGAGTGACACCACGCAGACGACAGGCGCAGCGGTCCTAACGACGCAAGGCCTAGTTGCATAAGTTACTGTGGCGCCCTTGAAACCCACGACAGTGTTAGCCACGCGATTTTACACCACAAACGGCACACTTCTTAAATGTCCATCTAGACTGTCTGCTGTGGCCCGAAGGGTTGCGCTGCAGTTGTATAATAAACACCAAGCCGATAAGACGCCTTAATGGCATTAGGCGAAAGCCTTAGGAACGCCGCCGCACAGAGGCCATGGTTGTTACATCTAAAGGTTTAAGTACTTTTTTTTAAAGTCATTTAGTTTAATGCATCCCGAACCGAAACGAACCAACCCGGTGGACGCAAAAGGCAGTTAACTCGAATTTTTTGACGCGCCCGCCTGATACCCATAAGATGATGATTGATAGGCGTTATTTTTCGCTGTCACTGGGAGTCAGTTGGCAGGACGATTAAGCATTCCACGAGATTTCCGTGCAGCCATCGCCATCTTCCTTCCGTTCGGGGACACACCATGACATAACATAATTAACTTTGTCGCAAAATGAGCTACACAAAAAAATGACGGCCCGATGAATGGCGGCGGTGTGGCCATCAGCTGCTGAAGACAGAATGTGCGCCCCACTAACTTGCGCCACGAACGGTTTCCCGTGGAACTCTTTCAGCTCCGCACGTCCGGAGACGACAGGCGAAATATGAATCGTCCCACGGTGGGTGGCACTTCGGGCAGCTAAAGGATTAGCTTTCTAATGCTCTATTCATGAAATGCTAAAAGCAGAGAAGCATATTTTCCAAGTTAAAAATATGAGTGCACTTTCCAAAACGCTCTCGAACGTGATGCCACCATACGACGACCATTTTCCGGCAAACGTACGAGCATTGCTTATGTCCCGGATAGCTTATCCGATTTGCTTCGCATTTTCGGATTTTTGCGGATTGTAAGATTATCTTAAAGGCAAAAATATAAAAGGGAAAGGAAGGTACTTTAAGTATCTAAGTCTGTATCTCTATTGATCAAATGTACTTCGGTAACTTTTCCAAACTCTGATTTATGCACAGTTCAATGCGGGAGATAAAAGTGAGTTGGTGAGAAACTTAACACAAGCTTCGCTTTATCACATCACAATTAAGCTCCGAAGCATCACAATAGACACCGGCGTCCGACACCAACTTTATTTAATGGTTGAAAAATCGGCCCATAAACAACGAAGCGAAACACAGATAGAGATAGAGAGATAGAAAGAAGGAAAAAGGGCCTCCACTGGACTTTGGGGCCCTTAGAGTCGGCCAGTCGGCTTTGTCATGCCAAACGCCATACGACGTTAACCGGGCTACACGATCCTTCGTTTATGATAAATGTACCGGACGACTTCATTTTCATCCGAGCTTCATCACTTCGCTCCCAGAGTGGGCGGCGGGAGTGTATAATTTACCGCTCCAAACTACACCAGACTGTCCAGAGTGTCTGTCCCGGAATCACTCCCAGCACCGTCCAAGTTGCTGGCTGCGTGAGAATTTTTGACAACGAATCTCCAGGATAAAACTGCTGATCTCCGGCTTCCCATTGCTAGCGGTTGGTGCCGGTGTGACCTTTTCATCCTAGGCGCCCTTCCGGGCATCGTAATTTTCACCACGCACCTCCGTCCTTTTTTTCGGTGGAGCAGAAAACGAAGAAACACAATGTGCGCCGTGCCTATCCTTGCGTGGCGGCGCCCGTTTCGGGTCATTTGCATCGGTTGAGATATCTGCGTTGTTGGCGGTGAAAAAAGCACGTCCTTGCTCACAAAGACCAGCCACATCTCGAAGGCGGTCGGTCGGCAGATGATGGCCGAACGAGCTACAAACTGTAACTACGCTGAAGGCGAATAAAGGGACGCGCGTCAGCAACAGCAGACTCGCTGGAGCTGGCAGCCACCGAGCCACTGACGGAGCGCGATGTCATTCCGGTGGAAGTGATTGCGAACGAATAAAATTTCCATTACGCTAATTTTAATTGTTACCGTAGCGTGCGCTCTGGACTTCCATAAAAATGGCGCCCGAGTTTGCTGCGGCGCAATCACAAAATGCATTTAATTATTATAGAATAAGTGCACTAGACACTGGCGCGATCCCTGTCTCGATGGTCTGTTCGCTTCTGATAAATGCCAACGACGTGGCACAGGAATCACGCGGAATCGCTGTTCGCTGACGTGTTCGGAGAATGGGCTTAAAAATGCGAAAGTAATTGAGCAACAAAATTACATTGCATTCCTTTTCGAGTTCCAGCAAATGATGATGCTCTACGGTTGATTGCATTCTTGTAGGCCATCTAACTGTTACCGGTGGCTTGCAATGTACTTTTATTAATACATTTCCAGAGTTCATCTGAACAATTTTGAATTGATTAATTGTAATTGTAATAAAGAAATCACTGAATTTTGCTTTACGACATGAACTGGCTTAAAAACAAGCTCAAAGAACTAAAGAAAACTCTAAACGTATTTACTAAATGTGATAAAAACCAATGCAAAATCACATCTAATAAATAAACTATTAAACTGCAAATCATAAAGAATTCTTGATTTTCATTGGCTCATTATACAAATCAAACAATAAAATTTAGTTAGAAACAGAGCAAAATCAACAATATAGAAAACGAAGTAAATGGATAGAAAACAATCGGACAGTAAAGTAACACCAAAAAACATGGTTCTTCATATTAAATTATAGGATCGATCTTTAAACAACTAGAGCACGAAAAACGAACAGCGTAGCAAAACCAACACAATGAACGCAAAACATTGTTATTCTCTGTTAACAATAAAAAACCCAAATCGTCATGAGCGAGAAGGAAGATTGGAAATTAACCATCCCGGGTCCCGGGAGCGGATTTCCAATGAAACGGAAAAAGCTTCATGTAAAAATAAGCACAGCTGGTTGTCCGCGGTCTCTCCACTAATGCCCTGCTGTGCGCATTAGAATTGGAGTGCTGGAACGACACGGCCCCATTGCTTATCGCTTCTGGCACATCAAATGAAGCGCAAGAAAAATGTTATCTTTCCACCAGTGACTTCATTGTGCTCTTCACACAACGCAAAAAACATCCTTTTCGGCGACGACCGCTGCGCCGCCGAGGCATGTCGTCGTAATTCACAGCAAATTTCGACGGAAGCAATTACATTAAGCTCGGGCAAGACGATTCGTTCCGGGCCTGGCCCGACCCAACGCGGCTCGGTTCGCACCGGATGCTTCTCCTTGTGGCGCACACACGAGCGAGTGTTTAGCAGCAGCGGTGGTTCTCGAAAGGCTCAGTCGAATCAATTTCAAAGCACGTTTTCGCGATGGTTTTAGCGTGCCGTAGCGGAGCGTATTAGGAAAAATGAGCAGAGTACCCTCACAGCACTTCGAAGCGGCCAGTGACGGTGCACGGCTACTAGCGGAAGCAAACAAAAGCTTTTCTGCCCCAAAAACGCCGCCATTCGCCGAAAACCGGAACCGGAACGAACCGGTACGCCAAGCCGGTGCGCGTCCCGAAATACCCGGCACATCTTGGTGGCGGATTTTGTGGCTCTATACGCCGTAGTACCTAAGCCATAAACGTTCCACGGAACCACACCCCAAAACCGCCCCCCACCCAATCCCTGGTGCCGTTTGTTCGGGCGAAATTAAAAGTTTGGCCACCTGCGGTGCCCTTTCGCGGCTTCGGAGAGCCCCTATTACTCACGGCACACTAATTTATGAGTCGCCCGCCGTGTGCTCTGCAATCGCCGGCCGACAAGAAGTCTGCCAAGCCGTTTCCGAGAACGTAAGTGGCCACGGAAAAAGATAAATAGACAAAGTCCTGTGGGTAGGGCACCACCAGGCTCTGTTCGGTGAACGAGATCGAAACGGCGCGATACGTGTCTGGTCGCTTCCATAAACACTGGAGAGCCACCCGGGGGCTGAGGGCTGAGGTTTCCGAACCGGCTAATGAAGTGTTAAATAAATGCTCCCACAGCCCGCTGGAAGCCCATTAAAAGAGAATCAGCCGCGGATTTCGGTTGCGAAGGGAGAAAATCGATCCGTTCGTTGTTCGATTTATTGTTCTCCGGCGCGATGGAGGCGCCACACTGGACTCCTGTGCTGGCAGTCCTTTCATCTGCGGCACGCGGCCTACCTCACGCCAACGAAGATTACTGATAACGATGCTACGGGACGCCTTGCCAAGCGACCGAACGTAACACTTGTGCGCGACGTATTGCAGGGCCCCCCCCATCATCATAAGCCGATTATAATCAGCCACTTCCTTTGACAGCAGCGCGCGGCTTCCGTGGAATCCGCATCCGAGCGGCGTAAAACATCCCCTTAACATCAGCAGCGTGTTGCAAGAAACTTTCACTACAAGCACCGCTGCCCCGTTTGACCGCAATCGACAGGCTGGCTTGTTACGGAAATTGGATTTTCTTGCACGTTCCACGACGAGCTCGGCGCGGTTAGAGCGAACATGGAGGCGCCCGGTGCTTCATGTGAATTATGCTTATTTTCATTTTCCTGCGCCACATAACCCGTTGGCGGTTGGCAGAAGAGCTAATGACCGCCTTGATTGCCTGTGTCTTACTTCGGTAGTATGTGAAAATTTATTTAGTTGTTGTGATTTCGGAATGTTAAGCAACATTTGCACATAACATTGACTTTCTTTGATATGCTACTAATGTTAATGCAAAGGAAATTTTCCTTTTAAAGCCATTATTGTAGCATTTCATTGATTAAACCAATTAAAGGCATCCTTGCCGCTGAAGCGGCAACTAATTCCCAGACCCCTTTAAGGTGGACTTAGACTTAGAGGCCATAGAAACGGAGCTTATCGGGTGACGTTATCCGTTGGCTAGCAACGGGAACCGCAGTAGCTGTGTAACCCCGTTCGCGTAGTAAACCTTCAAAGCACCCACAAGGATGATCCGAGGTCCACACGTAACGCGAGACACGTAGCATTCGTTTGAAGCGCCGTTTCCTACAGAAACTGTAAAAGGAGCAGCTTTACACCTCCGAAAACTCCTGAGAAGCATACCTTCGTCGGTAATCCTTTCTAACGAACAACCCACGGGCGGTCGGTGGGCTGGCGGTCGGAATAACAAACGTTTCAAACAAGAGTGCGAACGTCGGCTGAATATTAATCATCGTCCACATGTTTAATGCGAACCCGAGCGAACGCTTTCAAAAGCTCGACAAAAGAAGCAACGTAAAGTGAATGCTAAAGTGATAGGTAAACAAAAACATTGAAATTCACCAACAACATTCAAAGACTATGTTGTTTTTTAAAACACATCAACATGCGAGGAACAAAACAGAGGACATTTTTGCGCATGATAAGCATCACCAAGCGTTTGTTGTTTTTCCCTCTTTTCCGTTGGCTGTTCACATCCGGGAAAACAAAACTGTTTTTTCCGTAATATTTTCCTTTATGTGTTCTTTGTTCCCCGTTTAGCAATAATGGTAAGGGTAACCAATGGGTTTCAATCGCCAATTACGTGTTATTTATGATGCGCTATTGTTCGCAATTAAACGTTGCATCTAATTGCGGGGTTCATGCAGAATGTTAACAGCTACGCTGCCGGGTTGGCTTTGATGTTGAAAAGTTGGTATCACCGGGTGGACCACACACTCCATGTTTATGGCCGTATTTCATGCACCGTACTCGATGTTTAGTGCGAAGCCAATCAATTATTTTATAATATTAACAAAACAAAAAATTAGAGAAAATATCTGACCAGTGCTGCGCAGGAAAAGTTTGCATACTTTCACTTCAATGCAGGCTCTCGAGGCTTATAATTTAGCATTAAATGTTGAAATTCAAAAAGCAAACATTAACACAAAATTATATCGCCCCTTCCCCGCGTATATTCCCCGCCGGTGAAACGTGTAATTTGCTAAATCCTTTAAGGACCCACATTAGAGTAACGCCCTCCTCGAGGGGACCCATCAGACGTCACCGATTGCCTTACTTTGAGCCTTGGGCCACTCGCTGACGAAGCAATTGACGAACAGCCCTCGAAAGGAGGAAATTGAGCTTGGCCCTTGTTGTTGTTCCCCGGCCAATCGTCTCCAATCTGCGATTACCGTGCGAACACAGGTTCCCCGTTGGCCGGAAGTTTGTGTTCCTGTGTATGTGTGTGGTTGTGTGTATGCGTGCGTTTCGTTGCGACCCACTCGGTGGGCCATATGGTACGGGTTTCCGGTCGGTCCCTACTCGCAACCGCCCGGCGGTGACCATTAGAGAATTGCGTGCGTAAAAGTCGTCCGTTGCAGGTGTGCTATTGGGTGAATAGGGCACCAGCACCACTTATCCCCGCACCTATCCGGACCACGGATTGCGGACACCCTGTTACCAGCTGGGCCGCGGTGGGCAAGCAAAGGCAAAGGAAGCCATTTCGAGGCCGCTGGGCCGGACGTTCCACATTTACTTGGCGCCCTGCGACGGCAGCACCTAGTGGCACAAATTCGGTGCCATTAAACAGCATTTCATTCGCCGGCCGCATCACGCCTGGGAAAAGGATCTTCTGACGGCGTGGTGGAGTCGAGGCCGCGCGCGTCCTTTCATTTACTTTTACTTACTTGTTGATGACAGTGCCATTTTTTCTTTCCTTTGAACAAGCAAGTTCCTAGGCCGTGGTCACCGTTTGGGGTCAGGAACCAGGAACGTTGCAACATCGTTATGGGGGTCAAAGCAATGGACCGAGGGAGAATGTAATAAATAACACACGCAAGAAGTATGGCCGGTGGTGCGTAGCATCAATAGAAACTAACTGCGTGACGTTGGTTGAGGAATTGAAAGCATTTTCCATTACAGGAAGCTGCCGGCGATAAATTATCGGGCGCTTAGAAATGTATTCATTAACTAACGCCGTTCACAATTCAGGTCATTACTAGGTCGCGTTGCATGCTACAGGTTTAATACCTAATAGTATTTCATGATACAATGCCGAATTTTATATGAAACGCAATACCAATTGCTTCGCTTTCCTTGAGCGTTTTGATAAATGATAAATAACTGAATAAAATGTCCCCTCTAAAATATGCAACACCTAATCCACCAAATAGCTCCACTTCCGGTGACTCAGGTGACTTTTTAGGCCACGGCTACAAAAAAGTTCATTATGCATTAACACGAGAACATGAAGCATGGATCATCGCTACCGGACGGAGCCAGGAAATCACAATCCGTTGCAAAATTGATGAAATATTTAGCAAGCACTTTGGGGACTGCCTATCACTCGGGGTCCGCAACCGACACTGCTGCTGATGATGCACGCGCTACGAGGACGATCTTGTGTACCGTGGATTCCGTTTCCATGCTCGGGGATTATTTCGCTGACAGCATGAAGTACCCGTCGGGAGAAAAAATGTTGCTATCCGGTTGGGTGTCACATCGGACCAGAAGTAATGTTACCCACCCAGTGGAGCCAGTGCTCCGGGAATAAAAATCTCGGAATGTATAGTCCCGAAATTATCTCACGGGACAGGAATTTTGGAGCCAGCACAGAAAACAGCCGTAAGCGGTTAATGTGTTTCCCTTTTTATGTACGCTTTATGCGCCCATGCGCCGTTGGGTCACAAGGCTAAAAGGTATGCGTTGCTGTTTCGGGCAATTAAACTTTATTTTATCAGGCTACATATGAACGCAGAGAATGTAACGCGTGAGAGCGAGAATGTTTCTACGAAAACAAATTGCTACGCTAGGAGTTGCTAAAGTTCTAAATATTTCGAACAACAAAACATTGTCCGTTCCATCCAGGCCATGTTCGAAAGGAGGTGAAAATGGTGGAAACATCCACTTGCGCAACGCCCCATCTGAGGCAGCCTGAATTAGTGAGGAGACTCAGGTACAATAACATAATTCTCACGAATGAGTAACGAAAGTCTTGAAGCTTGCAAAGGAAGGAAATCCCTTGTTAATGACGTGCAGAAACGGTGAATGGAGCGTCGAAGGCAGCGAAGCATAAGCACGGAGATAAGTGTGCAAAATAATGAAAAGATCCAGGCCCCAAGTCGTGCTCAGGTGAAGTGCTCTACGGAAGGAAAAACTGGTTGCAAACTAACAAAAGCTAATGACTTCTCGTCCCATCTCGGAACAATCACACCACCCACCAACCCAGCTGAGAAGGAGTTTCTGAATCATTGTTTCTGAGCGATGCTAGTTAGCTGATAAGGATATGGTAATAGAAACTTGTTTCGTTTTTTTTTGCTTTTGTGTTCTGCTTGACGACCAACTTTTCTTCTATTTTAGAACCACGACCGTCATTAACAATGCCGGACGAGGAAGTCGGATCCATATTGTAGGTTTGTAGTACAAACCATTCTTGTACAGCTTTTGTCGCACTTACCGCAACCACACAATGATAAATAGGGCACTTTGAGAATACGAAAACTATCTAAGAATTATCGAATTATATTAAACTTAAATAAATGATATGAATTTAACTTTAAAGACGACTAGTACGGTTAGTTACTTCTTATAACATGCTTTAAAAATCAATTGAGCTAATGTTCATACGCTACTGCCGACCCAGATCAAGACTACATAAGGACCGCCACCACTTCGGGAAAATTAATTCTCACCTAATTGGCAATATTGGAAAAGCATAAAACTTTCCACACGCGCCAACGATTCGAACGGATCACCTTCTTATTTATGGCTCTTTCGTGCGCCCATAGATCACGACTTCATCTTCGGTTTTCCGTACAGAAATATTGCGACGGAAAGAAGTCGTAAATTGTTGCTGCCTCATCGGAGCCACGGATCACGGAGGCAGAGATGAGCGCTAAGGCCACGACAAGCGGCGTGCTTGGGTCGCCTTCGCACTGTGTTTGCTAATTAGCTATCGACACAAGCGTCTTGTTAACACTTGGCTGACGATGGAGAGACGACGGAGCAGATATGCCCGCGATTGGCACATCGATCGGCAAAAGATAAGCCACTGTTTCGATCTGGCCGAGGTTTCAACAGTGGATTGCTCATTTCCTCAGTTCGAAATTGTGCAAGAAAACGGAACAGAAGTAAACGTTTGTGTCAGGTCTTAAAATAAGACTCTCCCGAGTCTCCTATAAATATGAAACCTTAAACAAAATCCGATCGACATTGATGAATAACGGATCACAATGACTGGCTTATTATTTCCACATCCAAATACCGGTGGCTTTTACAAACTAAACCATCATGGCACCGATGGGCAACGATTCAAAACCAATTCCCCGAATTGAGACATTACCCAGGCAGGCGCCCTTTCCCTAATCATGATGGATCTACTTTGCGTAAATAATGTTCTCCACATTTTATGTGCAAACCCTTTTTGCTCGCAAAACACCGCCAGCGCTGACCACAAACCTAATAAACGGCGGCGCGTCCGGTGTCCCTGGAGGTCGATAAATAAGAAAAGGAAATGAGCGTGCCTCCGTGCATGCGTGCGTGCGTGCGTGCCCGTTGGGCTAGGCCCCGTCGTAAGCAATCCTCATCCGGTTGCTCTCCCTCCGATTGCCGGAAGTATCATCTATCATCATTGTGCCAGTCCCCGGCCAAAACAGAACATTGGATGGCCGGGAAAACGGACTCGGACGAAAAAAGGAGGGGGTGAAATTGTAATTCGATTTTTCCTGCGTGACGCTGACCGAAACCCTTTACGCCGGGCCGGGCCGGAAGGCCAACGGAAACTGACACGGAGAAAGGTGCTGTAATAAGAAACTCGGTCCGGTGTAACTAGATTATCCTTACCTTTCGCATTGTGACAGTTCAATTTATCACACTTCATCGCATCGCGGAGCGGAGTAAAGTTTTTTGGTCGAGCCGGGTTCACGGGTTCACCAGTCCGGCCTGCCCCGTGGGACAGATTGGCATCCTTTGCCACCCGTCCGATTATCCGGTCACACACCGGAAGATGGACAAATTGAATTTGACTAATTTTTTTTACCGATCGACTTCTTGTGTTTCTTCCCCGAAAAGAACTGTTCACTTCTAGAACACGAAAGAACACGCACACTGTGAGACGTTCGCAAATGTTGAGCCGCCTACTGAGAGTCACGAAACCTGCCGGGTGCTAAAGAGAACGGATCCGCGTTAACCAATGGATTTCAACCCGGAATCAAGCACCGACCCCGGTGTTGGGGGCCCGAAGGGGCAACCCCGAAAATGAGAAGGAAACAAACGAGTTTCGTAAACAATCGGCCCCACGAAGAAGAGAGAAAAGGTCGCAGCCAAACCCGGCACAACAAATGTTTGACAGATGATCATCTCTCGTCGTCCTCGTTGAGCGGGCTGCGTGCGTACCGGCCGGAAAGTGGTGTTCGTGCGGACGAGGCAGCTACGAACACACGTCCGCCGCCAGAGAGCGCGTTTCGCTTGAAAGGACACAAACCGGTACACGGCCCACTTCAAGCGAAACAAAACAAATAGCCGCATCAAAAGGATCGGCCGAGAATCGGAGTGCTAGCGCAAAGCGAGTGTGTGCGTTTCCTTTGAACCCACAAAGGGAAAAAAACCCGATCGTGCTCTCTCTGTCACTCTCCCCCAGAGGACCCGCACGGCCGCCGGTGATTCAGGTGTTTTGATGAACGCAGGATCCTGGTTACGCACTGCGCGCCCGTTCGCGTTGCGTTTGTTTGTCACCCGCCTTAGAACACCGCCGCCGGGGGGCCAGGATTTGCGGGACGAGAACGAAACGAATCGTTGACCGGACTCTGTGTGGGGGGGGATTTGATTTTCTTTACGAGTTAACGGAACACTCACACACATAGCCCCCGCAGCCCCCGGGCGTGTCTGGCCGCGTATATTTGGGAATTGATTTTTTCTTTTGAGTCACCACAGCACAACACGGCCACGTTACCCACGTTGACGGCGGGCGGGCAATTATTTACTAATTTAAATTCAATTAACACCCCACCCGGATGGCCGGTTACAATTTGGTTGTTGGTCGCTCCAAAACTCCCCCCAAAACGCCACTCGTCTCACGCACCCAGCCAGTGCGTCTCACCTGTGCCGTGAGTTTTCAACGGCCGGGCTGCCCGGCAACCGCCGCCGCATGGCCTGCGTGCGAATGGATTTATTATTGTTGTTGTTTCCCTTCCCGTCACGACCAAAAACAATCGATAACCTATTTTTCTTCGCGGGCACCACCGACACCACACTGACACGGCACGGCTCGGCCCCAGCACGGTGTTTGGTGGTGACTCCTTTTCCGCGTTTTTACCACTGTTTTGCCTATCGCTGCTGAATGGCTGGCCACAAAGCAATGTCGGAGTTTAGTATTTTTACGCACACACACCTGGCGCGCCTTCTTCCTGTGTGGCGAGGAAAAGACGAGTTCTCGGAACAGCGGGCGACGACGGCAACCGCCTGCAAACGATGCTAAAAATCAACTGCTCATCGGATTTTGTGCGGCACGCCAGAGAGCGCAGCAAACGCAACGCAAGAGAGAATCGTTGCGGCCGACGAAAATTCGACAATAGAACGCGAGTGTGATGAAAAGGACAGACGGCAACGCGCTCGGTCACTCTGCCGGTCGGTGCGTTGGAAAAGTGGTGCAACATACGAGAGCCGCCCCGTAAGGAAAACATATAAACATAGAGAGAGCCGAGCGTCAGCATATAACGCGCTCTCGTCGGCGCATAGTCGAGAACTCTCTCAGAATGCATAATCTTGGCGGCTTAATTCGCGATAGTACAGCACGTAGGTTAATGAGTAACGAAACTGGCAGTGAGCGTTCCACATAAAATTCTAGTGCCGGAAAAACCGATACAGCGAAAAATAGTTCACCGATGGTTGTGTAACATGGTTGGGTTAAAAAAAAAACCCAGCGAGTTGGGAACGTTAGTTGACCTCTATGCTGGCACGTGGGAGATTTGGGAATAAAAGTCATGACGTAGTGTAAAAATTGTTTGATAAAATTTACACTTACTTCAAGACAGCAATTGGCAGAGTTTCTCATCAGTTACTGACCGCCAAATTGGCCTGTCCTTTGCTCATGAGTTGGATTATTTCTCTGTCTCTGGCGACCCTTTACTTGCTCGCTGTCGTACTTATAACAATGACTCGTCGCTTCTTAACTTTAATATGTCCCTTGATCAGTGCCGTGATGTTTTTGCTTTCATGTCATCTTAGTAAATGTTTCGTCCGTGTTACTTTCATGCATGTTTTAAATATCGATTACCTGTTTCTGCGTTGCGATTCGTCAGTTGAGATTAATTCGGCCAAGTTGCCTGTTGACTGTTTTCTTTTGTAAAATAAAAAAAACGGACTAGCAATAATTGGCTGTATCGAGAAACAAGCTCCATTACGTATTGACCACCGTAACGGCTGGAGATAATTTTAAAAACAAGGACGCCGCCGTGGTCTCTGAGTTGCCTGAGATTTTCTCGTACCGGTTCGCATTCAGACCGCGTTCGAACAATCATTTTCTTTAAGCTCTCTCTCTCTCTCTCTCTCTCTCTTTCCAACTCCCTGTTGTTTCCTGACGCTCTCTATTACGCTATCTTGCTACCGATTCTCACGCCAGTTGTTCTGGGAGTTTTTAACGGTTTGTTTTCATTCGGCCCGACGAAACCCGGAAGAAACCGAGCTCCCGTTCACTGGAAGGCGCCAGTTTGTTTTCCACGATTTTCCCTCTTTTCGCTCGGCGATCCGGTCGGTACTCGCTCTTCTCAGCGAGCGAGAGTAGGTATCACAATCAACACCAACAGTGCGGCTCAACAAATGGCTACTGTGATCCGATGATGTACTCTCAGACAGCGGACCACTGGCCGAACCGGAACTGCCACAAAAATGCATCGACCTCGCGGGGGCATGGAGCTCTGCAGCAGTGAGAAGCCGCGAAGCAGCATGCATTAGCATTTCAAATCCAATAGGCCCGCCACTGGAGCAACGGTTTATGTAACGAAAACAATAATAAAGCCAACGGTGGGAGCGATTCGCACTGCACTGCCGCCGATGCACTGGTGACCTTGCATTGTAGCAAGCCGTGTGGATGTGTTAGTGTAGGAGTTCAAAACCAGGCCATACCTTAGATCTAGTGCCTCGGAGGACGATAACAACGGTTCATCGCTTGTCGCGCCCAACCGCCCCGGGTTTAGCTATGTTTATGTTCTGCTAATTGTCGATGCCATCCCGTTTGCGGGTGCAGTTGCATTGCACCGGTCCCGGTTCTGCTGGGTGTGTGCGTGTCCCCTTCCGATCCTTTACCGCGTCGCTATACACACGTGCCTATGCTGGTGTTAGTTCGGTTCCCAGCGTGGTTTGGTTTGGCCTTGCAAAACATTAGCTTCGCCCAGGCGTCCGCCAACCGGTGGCATCATTAAACCTTAATTAGAATCGAATCGGGCACGCTGCTCCGTCGGGCCACCGAAGCCATCGAAGCCACGCGGAGAGATGATAATTAAATTAGGGGCCCGCGGCGACGGGCTGATTACAAAAATGGGCTGAACGCGGGGCGCATCATCAGAAATGCGAAGAGACCCACAATTAAAACAACAGAACGGATCGTCTCATCGTCTCGGTTTCGGGTTTCCGCGATTAGCAATTCGATCGATTCCGATTCCGGCGGGCGACCCACAGACGCCGCTTTGTAAGTTGAGCATATTCTGCGGGCGTTACAGTAGTCATCGTTAGCGAAAGTACGTTGTAAAGGCCTCGTTGCATTATTAATGTAAATGTACGAGCGTTCGATGGGAGTTGAATTTCCAATCAAATCAAACGACGAATTCAAATGCTCCGCGATTCTACCAAGCAAAGATTTGAACATCAAAAACACATTAAACGGAACGGAACGGAACGGATAAGTCGAAGTATGACATGTACACGAATATTTGGTGCACAGGCACAGTTGGTATCAATGGCTGTGTTCGCTCTGCCAGAGGAGACCCTCTCAAGCGGCAGGTAGACCTAGGGGATTCCCTTGGTGCCAGACGGAATGCTACAGCTCCGGTAAGTGGTGTGTCGCATTGATCCGTAGACGCTGTGCTCACGCAGTCGGCAGCTCACTCGATCGCTTGACTGATCGTGCTGCTGGATCGAAGATCGAAGTGTCAGAGTCTAGCGACATAAAACCAGTGCCGGACAATCTAGGTGATCTTAGTTCCGTTCCCGACCTCAACACAGATACACAGCGTCGTGTTGCGGTTGAGCTGCGCTGCCAGCTCATATCGTGTGTCCGTTGACCGCCAGAGCAACCGGCCCCAGAATGAAGGTTAATAACAGTTTAGTATAAAACAGTATTGAAACCAAAGCGAAACCCACAGCAGGAACTGTGACAAACCGGTCTAGATTGGTTTAAAATAATCAAAGTTATTCCAGTGTAACAACAACAACAAGTGTGACGTAACGATCGCTTCCCGTTTTGTGCAACGCACCGTGTGTCTCACGAAGGCTGGGCGATGGACACCGCAGAAGTCGAAACAGCATTCCATCTCGCATTAGCCCACCCACCGACCAACCTACGTCGAAACTGGTTCTATTCTGTCAAGTTCTAAGGAAAAGCGCTTCAATTTGTGACGCAGTTACGAAGTGGTGGATATCGATTTCATTGGAAAGTCTCCAGCGAACTAGTGAACCGTTGCGTACACGATCTGTGACTTCCGGACGTTATTCTGCCGTAAGCGGTGTCGTGGCCCGGCGCGATAGTGATCGCATGATGTTGAGTCAGTTCCAGGGAGCCAGTTGGTTCTTGGGCACTAGAGGAGCGGGAAACGGAAGCGGTGGAACTCGTTGGGAGTCATCGTGTGCGCCCAGACACTGTTTCTACTTAGTCATTTGCGTGCATCGTGGACGCTATTAGAATACTAAATGAAAATTATATAGCAGAGGTCTGGAACCGCGACGTTCTCTGCTCGATGGACCAGGCTCGCGTGCTCAATCTGTAGTCCGTGTAGCATGCAAGCTATTTAAAACATTCTAACACCATCATTGACGTTTACATCCGCAGATACCTTTACCTACTCTCTTGGTGGTGTTTGCCGTGTACATCAAGCCAAGTCTCCAGAAAACATCTCCTTGTCCGGCCGTGTTCGTGTACGACGAGCGAGACGATTCCTACGACACGTGGTTCGGTACGGTGCGGTTGAAGAGCAACGTTCCGCTCCACGGCGTGTTTGTGGACCTCCAGTTTTCTGCACCGGTCGTAACATTTGGGGTATGACCAGTAGACAAGCGAAAGCATTCCAAAAACTTGTTCTCTAGCTCTAACATCATCCGCTTGTATCCATCGTCACCATAGACGTTCCTGAGGGACTACAGCACCGATGATAACGTCGAGTTTCACATTGCGGATAAATCAAAACATTTGCGGGCCGGCGAAGTGATGGTGCTGAAGATCTACGTTCGCTACCAACCGGATCAACCGGTACCGCTGCTGCGACAGATCCGCTTCAATGGACAAAACATTTGCGTTGACACGAATCCGCCTCCTACGAGGCAGACGGCACGTCCGACGATAGCCTATGGTAGAGGACAGAACACTCATAGGCTGTAAGTAATGCATGGTAGCTGTATGTAGATTGGAACTAAAAAGGGTTTGATTTCTCTTTACTCTAACCTCTATAGAACCTCTAGTGAAACTGACCATAGCGTAGCGGATGTCTTTCCGCGGGTAGTAGATCCGATTAATGCGTACGCCACAGCGGCATCTCCTGTAGTTTCCCAAGAAAAACATTCGTCCTCGCATTCCTCGCATGGTACGGTATCGACAAGGGCTGTCGATTCCATCCCACCTTCTCCGGACGTAGATAGGGGACATTTGTTTCCACGTCGCGTAGGTGTAGAAGATCGTAGAGGCGATCATTTGCCGAACCCCAGTTACTCACCACCGGAACCGGATTCTCGGTAGCTTAGCTTGGGTTTAGTAAAGCGGCTAGATGTAACGCCTAATTTCCCGTTCGTTGTAGACCGACCACCAGAAGACCTACCATCACCACGACCTACAGTCCGATTGCGGATGAACGAATTTGGGAAGTGTCCAGACGAACATCTACGGAAACGCAACGATCGCTGGTGAACGAACGGAACCCGAATCCCTTCGCAGGAGTGGCACTGAATGCCGGTGATGGCTACACGAGTGCCACCAGGCCGTCCAGCACAACGCCAGCACCTTCCAGGACCACCTCCGGGGAGAAGTACTTCGCCGGCGATTATGCGTTTCTCAACAAAGACAGTACGCCCGACACGGCTACCGGCGGTCAGACGCACTACATCAACAAACCAGACGAGGACAGCTGCGGAACGGTCGTCCCGAAAGCCAACCCCTTGGTAACCCATGGAACGGTAACGGAACGGGGTCAGTTTCCGTGGCACGGAGCCCTCTACCGGAGTTCGATCACGGAGCTCAAGTACCTGTGTGGCTCGACGCTGGTATCGCCACGGATGTCCATCACGGCTGCTCACTGTGTGACGCTGGAGAAAAGCAGCAGAACGGTCGCAGCGGAGAGCCTGCTGTTGTACTTTGGGAAGATCGATCTCGGCAAGTGGAACGGCGTCGAGGAGGACGCACAGGTCCGTTCGATCCACGTACCGGCGCAGTACCACCACGAGCGGTTCTTCAGCGACATCGCCGTGCTGTTGCTGAAGGACGACGTCAAGTTTAGCAACTTTGTGCGGCCAGTCTGTTTGTGGGCGTTCGATGACGATTACAAGACGCTGATCAACAAGATCGGGTTCGTGCCGGGCTGGGGCTACACCGAGCACGGACTGGTGAGCTCGCGGCTGTCGTTCGCTCAGATGCCCGTCGTGGCGCACGAAACGTGCATCTGGTCGAACCGGGACTTCTTCAGCAAGATTACGTCGGACAGCTCGTTCTGTGCCGGGTTCAAGAACGGGACCTCGGTCTGTAATGGGGACAGCGGTGGCGGGATGGTTTTCAAGCATAATGGCCGCTGGTACCTGCGCGGTGTGGTCTCCGTCAGTGCCGCCCTGCAGGATCGGTTCCGTTGCGATCCCAACCATTACGTGGTGTTTACGGATGTGGCCAAGTTTGTCAGATGGATCAAAAGTTTGATGACCTGAACCACCTGACCAGCTTGTAGCGTATAGTAATTACCATCGTAATAGATGGGCAGACATCACATAGAATGCCCAAGAAACACGTGCACGTGGTTAAGAAAAATAAAAACACTGATCACTGATTCCCAACGAACCCGTTGTTTTCCTCTAATTCCTACGTTCCAAGATTGCAGCTCGCCTTATCACACGACGTCACGGGTCGGGAGTTGAGTTCCTTCGCGTGTAAACCCAGCGACGTCATCGTACTCGTATGGTGGCGAAATGATTGATTCACCACTATCAGCGTTGTGATTGAATGTTGTGGCGCCGGTATCAAAGCGGCCCGGGTCAGGATTATCGCCAGCAGCTGGCACATTTCACCTCGCAGCGCTCTACTAGGCGCTCATTCGTCTCGCAATCGTAGTACGGTGAGGATCACCCCTTTGACCAATAGAGTGACTAAATCTATCAACGTAGTAATGATGTGTCGCGGTAGCAGCCTAATGCAGTTGATACTCGAGCTCCTGTCACTATGTATCCTGTTGGTGACCATTTTCGGCCAACGTTCGGAGGCGCTTACCACTTTCGGGCGATCGGGAGGTCGCAGTTCGGAGGTTCGCGTGGCGCTTGCGTCGCAGACGGCTCGTTGTAGTGATCTTTTTACGATCGATCGTGAGGACACGTACCAGAAGTGGTACGAAGGAACGCTGGAACTGCGGCCCAATGTAACCCTACGCTACGTACAGTTGGTGCTCCAGTTTGACCGGGAAGTAGAGCAGTTAACGGTAAGAAAGTTGGGGGACCCCAGGACCTGCCCGTTTGCAGTACGCGAACGGGTCTTTTTGCGATTGAAGGCTATAGTGTGGGGTGTCCGTGATAGAAAGAGCACAGATCGCTTGCAGTGCGCGATGTTTACAAATGTGGAAACGGTTCGAAAACATTGTGCAATGTGCAAGTGCAATCTGTAGTACTGCTCTCCGACGAGGTTGTGTTGAATTCGGTCATACTTGATGCGCAATCAAACAGCTTCCAAATAGTGGTTTAATTCGGTGTTGTCGAAAATCAATCACAGAAGTAGTCTTTTGGTAGCTTATGCTCTCCATGAACGTATGGGGGATTGTATCGACCGACGCAAAAGAAGGTTACGATCAGGTTCTCTTTTCCAAAGAGTTCTCTGTTTCCTGGAATTGGAAACGTATTATTGATTATGGCGACTGTAGCTGATCACCGTGATATTAAATGGTGCGTCACACCATTTCAAATGATCGCTCTGTTCTGTGGGTTGTGTAAATCGAAACGGGGAAACGTTTATATTAATTGAACATAGTCATACCTTCTTTTTTCAATTGCATACATTAAGTGTATACCTCTTTGCAGAACTACTTCGGTCACGTCAGCACCCTGGATCACCACAGTTTCCACATAGCCAACATGACGTACGCCATGCGGGCCGGAACAATCGTGAAAATCCCGGTAGAAGTGTCCTACACGTCGTCCACCAAACCGACGGTCGTGCGAATTGAAGTGAACGGTCTCACAATCTGTCCGCTAACCATGATGTAGGTGAAGGCTCGAAACATTCAGAGCTCCCGGCAATAATTGACCTACATTCCAGACCACTGACGCGTCCTCGCCCGTCAATTCTCCTGCGTCCTGCCACCAGCGTCGAAAGACCGGTGGTAAACTCTCGAAACTTCACCAAAGATCATGAGCAGCAACATTTCAACTCATCCTGCCAGGCGATCCGTGCTGGTGCCGTTGTGTCCGATGGCCGGTGGGACGCGGTGATGGATCTGGTGGCCGAGAATACCATCGATCGTGCCGTGATCGAAATCGTCTTCGATCATCCCGTGTACATAGTGGGGGTAAACAACGATGTACAGATTGCAATCGCGCTCTCTAAGTACGGGCAACACTAATGGTGGTTCTGTTTGTGTCCTAGAACCACTTCGGTGAGGTTACGACAGAGGACAGTACGCGGTTTCGGATCGAAAACCGTACCTTCATCCTGGCGAAGGATTCGCAAATAGAATTGAACTTCTTCGTTCGTTACAACCAAATTGGACCACTGCCGGACGTGGTGGAAGTAAACTTTAATGGCCACAACTACTGCCGGCAGCGTCGTCGTCGCGTGCTGAACGGAAATGGCGGAGCTGATGGCGAAATCTGGCGAGATACAACGCCTAGGCCCACTATCAATGATCGTGATTTTGCTAGAGTGACTACCGATCGGCCGGCAACAGGAAGTGACGTAAGATGGCGCCTGAGTCACGAATGGGTTCTTTCGAAGGATTTTGATACTATTTTTGTTTCTCCAGTCAGAGGAGCTGCCGTGGCCGTTGGATGAGAGTGAATGTGCGACAGTCCTACCGCCGGTCGCTAAACGAGTAAAGTCGCGAATAATCGGTGGTGTGGCCTCCGGACAGGGTGAACACCCGTGGCATGTTGCCATTTATCTGGATGAGGTGCGTAAAATGGAGGTATGCCTTTCAACCGCTTCAATTTCGATTCTGTTTCCTTTTCCGTTTAAGCAATATCAATGTGGAGGAAGCATCGTGGGCAGACGGTGGATTCTGACGGCGGCACACTGCCTGACGCGGCCCAACACTAATGAAACACTCGACGCTGGGCTGTTCCGTGTGTACGCGGGAATCATCGACATCAGCACGATCGATGACCACCTTTATCGTACCGTTGATATGGTGATTGTTCACCGAGAGTACAATCCGGTTATGTTCACGACCGATATTGGCTTGTTGCGGCTGAAGCGTAACATCACGTACAATAGTTTCATTAGGCCGGTGTGCCTTTACAATCGGACCGTGGACATTAGTGGGTTTTATGGGCGCGATGGTAAGGTGACGGGTTGGGGTTTCAACCGGGAGGGTGTTATCAGCAATGTGCTCAACTATCTGGAAGTACCGGTCGTCTCGCAGAAGGTGTGCTCACAGAAGAACGTCCAGTTTAACGTGGTGCTCGCCGTCGGAGAGTCGTTCTGTGCTGGGCATGCAGATGGTATGTTGTGCCACTTCAAGAATAAAATCAAATTACTGACTCCTTTCTCTTATCGCCCCATACACAGGAAATTCAGTTTGCAATGGCGACAGCGGTGGCGGATTGGTGTTTGACGAGGGATCTCGCTACTACATTCGCGGTATCATTTCGATCAGTGCCCAGCGTCGCAATCTGCTCATCTGCGACCCGAACCAGTACTCCGTGTTTACCGATGTTCCCAAGTTCCGCGACTGGCTACGGCAACAAATTTCGTAGGCCCCAAACACTTTGCTTTGGTTATAATGGGACGAAAGTATTTATTTGTATCTCCGAGGGCAACAATAAAAATCATAAGCAGAACGAGCCAATAATCAACGAGATGCCATGTGTTGCAAATCACAAATTAAACGTACTGCTGAAATAAGCATTTTGCAAAACCGAAAACAATGAGTAGCCACTTCAGCACCCGACACGATCGCGTGGAATTAACCGAAGCTCGGAACCGTGCTTCAGGAACACGTTACCCGCCGTTTGCTGTGGGTTGATGCCGATTCCATCGTCGGTAATGATGGCGCTCGTTGCCGGTGGTACCTTGAATTCCTCTGCCGCGAATTTGAGTACCGCCGTGAACGGTGTCGTTTCCGGGACACTTAATCTGGATTCGGCAAGACAGGTGGGGAAAGTTGTAGGTTGTTTGAATAAGATCCTTGAACGAACGGTTCGCTTGAGTGCACTTACACTTTAAAAGGCAGTTTCGGGTCGGACGTGAGCGTAATTTTGAATGTTACCTTCGAGCTGCAATAGAAAGGTAAAGTAATTGTTCATAACTCGAGGCGGCCAAATGTGAACGTATGGACGAATAGCAAATAGCAATACTGCTCGTCGTAGGGAATACTTACGCTGCCATTTGATTAGTATTTCTTACGTATTCGTTTTCTAGCTACACACTAATGGAATTGAAACGTGGAGTGAAATGCTCGAAATCGCTATTCGGAAGCGATCTTTTTTCGAATTGGTGCTTTACCCACCAAGCAGAAATCGTCAACAAAGCAGCTGACACGTTGCTGGTCGGATTGACAACCTTCAGCCCCTTTGGAAACGTCAAATGTTTGCACGTTCGTGAACAAAGTCAGCTGCGAGTTGAAGGATATTTGTTCAATTTTGGACGTTAAAAATGGAAAATTTGAGAGCGCGGCGTATCTTCTCGCTCAAACGATTTTAAATAAGGTTATGCAAACAAACGTTTATTGGTTGAAATTTTTCTTTAATTTCATGGTTCAATTCACACACTTAAGGAGCAGTAGGTAGGTCGTTGGTCACATCGCTATTCCCTGGTAACCTCACTGGAACATAACCTGCTGATTAAGTGCGCCTGGTAATCGTACGTATGTGCCGCCCACTTGTTGGACCGTCCCCTGCTGCTGCTGCTGCCCTGTAACGACCAGCGATGGCACACCGGAACCGGACGCCATCGGAGCGTTAGAGACTGCCGCTGCCACCGGTTGGACTAGTTCCTGCGAGAGCATCGGTAACGGTGGATCGCCCTGGAACCAGCTGATAAGCGTGTGCTCGGGAAACTTGGTGCACTTGAGCTGGTCGGCGATCAGGTTCTGCGAAAAGTTGACGTGATTGTTGTACGCTTCGACCTCCTGCGTCGGCTCCTTCAGCATCCGGTGAAGGTCCTTCAGTATGGCACTGCCCCACAGCTGTACGTGGATGTCGGGTATCTTGGACGCTAGCTGCATCGCCGGCGTGACCATGTTCATGCTTTCGCGCGAGTTGCCGATGCTGAGGAACACGTGGCTCAGTAGCACCAGCGAGCAGGACGTTAATCGGTTCAGATCCTCGGCATTGGCCATCTTGAGCGTTTCGCGCAGGAATCGTCTAAAAACAGAGCATTTCAGTGTGCAATCCCATTACATTCATCATGGGCCGTCCGGTCACTTACTTTGCTTCGTGAAAGCTGCTTTTGTGGAACGCGTTCAGTCCCTGGACGTAGTAGAAGCTGCCCATCAGCGCCTGACTGTTTGAGCACTGCGAGTTCTCCTGCTGTATCTGCTCGAGAATGTTGCGCAAATCCTGTTCCCGTTTGGTGCGCAGATACACGATGGCTAGGTTGAGGTTGGCGAAAAGTTTCAGCTCCCGCTCCGTCGTGTCCTGGATGCAGGTGTAGAACTGCTTCTCGGCGTGCTCGAACAGGCTGGTTGACATGGCGTACAATCCGAGCAAACAATGTAGTTGCGGAGCGTGCCGTTTCAAGAGAAATTTGTGCGACGACGAGAGACACACGTCCTTTGCCAGCGCGATCTCCTTGATCGCCAGCGACTTGTTGCCCATCACCAGCCGGCACATGATGATGTGCTCGAGCAGGATGATCTGAAACACGGCCAAAATCGGTTTGTTTTCTTGAGCTACAAAAAGGAAGCAGATTAGTCAATGGATTCCGCATCATACATAGGATTCCCTTTACTCACATTTAAGCTTCTCGATCTGTGTGAGTGCCTTTTCGGTGTACTTTTGCGCCTTGTCCATGTAGCCGGCCATCATCGAGTGCGAAACGGTAACGAGGTACACCAGTACGTACAGTTGCTCCTTCGGCAGCCACATGAACATTTCCGTGCTGTTTTGTCCGAATATCTGCTCATCCGCCGGCCAGTTAGCGGCCATGATGGTTTGAATGCTTTGCTGCAGCTGCTTCAGGCTCGTTTTGACCGTCTTCACCTGCCCGAGCTGCAGATAGTGGCAAACCTGCAGCACGTAGAAGAACACTTTCAGGTACTCCTTCAGATGGACGTTCGTGATCGAGTGGTCAATGATTGGGCCCGCCTGATTGAGGATCGCCAGCACATCGTTGGTTTTGCGCTCGATCATCATGATCATGGCACGGCTGAGGAGGAACAACGATTTCAGGTAGGTTGCGTTCGATTCATCCGTCGATTCCACACCGACAGCTAACAGTTCCGAGGCGAGTGCGTACTCCTTATCCGTGGCGTGTGTTTGCTACGGAAAAAGAATAAAGAACAGTTGTAAGTTGACCCCCATCACGGCCCGTGAACCTATACCTACCGCTAGCTGGAAGAGAAGCTTGCAGTGCCAGTAAACGTTGTGCTGCGAAAGTTCGATAGCCTTCCGGAGGACGGGTTTGGCTAGTGAACTCTGGTCCTGCTGTTGATACAGCTGCGCTAAAAGGCTGGCCGTGTCGAACTTTACATCGTCAAAGTTGTTGATGTTCTCCGACAGGATCCACTGCAACGTGGGATACAGAAAAACGGTAAATGCCTTGGCCACTGGCGCAGTACGGTACAGGCTTTGCACTTACCGCTTGCTCGAGATGGTTCTTCGCCAGATCGGTGTTCTTCGTGTAGGCCATCAGTATCTGGCCGAGCTGCAGGTGCGTTCTGGCTTCCACCTTGAGCGGAGGTTTGAATGTGAACAGTGCCTGCAAACACTGGATGCACTTCTTGATGTCCGGAGGTGACGCCGTGCGGAAGTACTCCGACAGGCCGAGCAGGGAGATGTAGCACGCATCCTGCGAAGACGTCATCGGTCTGTCCGGTGGGCGAGATGATCAACCGTCCAAACGGGGCTCGTGGGGTAGACGCGGAAGCTGCAACCGTAATCTTTCTCCCGCCTTGCAGCACCGATTTTACTGTTTTCGTGCGCCGACGACGTAAACAAAATACGAAGCCGCGATTGCATCAAGCGTCGGTTTGACGTTTTATCACGGAAGGCAGTGTTGCCAGTCAAGTTACCGCTTCTTTGCGTTCCCTTTGGAAACGTAGCAATCGAAACGTGTTTCGTTGTGCATTAATTTTAAATCCCGTTTATAAATTGAACTTTTCATGGAAATCGAAGCCCAATAGAATTACTCCATTAGGATCTAGAAGCATTTTTACCTTATCTTGTAATTATTACGGGATATGATTTAGCGCCATCTGATTGGCTCTCGGTATAATGATTACTAGAACCTACCCCAATCGTATTCGAAAACCAATTTAATATCTTCTTGGTCTTGGTTCAATCTTACCATAAGTTGATCTTGTTCTAGAGTAGAGAAAAAAGAAAGACTTACAGACCTTATAATATTTATTCTTAAGGGCTACCTTTCTTACAATTGTTTCTTTCTACAGATCCGCGCTCGCGATCGTGCCACTTGAAGGGCACCTTTTCACTCTCACGACCCCGTTGCCCAAACGAGCTAGTTTCTTCTCCGGAACCCACGATCACCGCGCCGACCACCGCGATCATCACGGAAGTCTCTACCGCCGCCACGGTTCCGATTATTCCCACGATGGTTGTTGCCACCGCCCTCATTACGCCCCCAGTCATCGTTCCGCCCAAAGTCCCGATGGTCGCCGGGATTATTGTGTGACCCACCGACACCGTGGTTGTACTCTAATCCTCCACCCCCGTCGTCGTTCCTTCCTCCCATCATCGCGAAGGGATTCGGATTGAGGTGACCACCGAACGGTGGTGGTGGCCGCTGGCTGTTAAACCCATCCAACGATCTGCCACCTTCGTCGTCACCACCGAACGGTCCACCACCGAATGGCGGTGGAGGGCCCCTCGAACTACCATTATCGCTGATCCAAGGCGGTGGCGGGTGGCCCTCGCCCTCGTATTCAGCGCCCCAGGGTCCGTTGCTGTTGGTGCTCGCGGGAGAGTCAGACCTACGGTTGCCCGTTGAGCCCGCCGGTTCCACGATCATCACATCATCGTCCTCCTCGTCCCAGTTACGATCGTTAAACGCTTTCCACGTCCGCTTGTCCTGCTCGAGGTCGCGCTTGTCACGCCGTAATTGCTTCTCGCTTCGCCCCGCACCACGCTTCTTGGCATCCGACGGGTCTTCCGTGTTGTACTGAAGGGTCGGTTGGTTCGGGTCGACCTGTAGCAGTGAAGGTATGTTTGCATCGAACGCATCATCTCTCGACCCGGCATCATCATCTTCGCCAGTGGCGATCACAATTTCTGGTTCGATGCGCACTACTTCCGGTGGATCGACCAGATCGATCACGAACGGGGGTTGCGGCCCGTAAAAGAATTTGGGTTCCACGTCGAGTCGGCGCCGCTTTGCGACCGGTTGTTTCGATGAACCGCCACCTTCTCCCTTACCGCCATCACCATTCGTCGATGACGCCAGCTCGACGGGCACGGGCTGCGGTGGGAAGATATCGTGCAGTTCCGGGATGCCACCCTGCTCGATGAAGCGGTTCAGAGCCTCCGCCCCATCGTCGATTGCTCGCTCCAGTGCGCCACCCGCTGAGCGAAAGTGAAATGAAGATCAGCATAATGATCACACAAGGTTGGGTTCCGTTGTACTTACGTATAACCTGCACCATCCGATCGTACAGGGCCATCGCGGTAGGTAGCGGCTTCTTCTGTGAAGCCGGAGCGACACCGTCTACGATCTGCGAAATAACCTCCTTGATCTCGTCGGCCGTTGTGTGATCATCGAGTGCGCCCGATTCGTTCCACTGTGCTTGGAAGTTACGCGGAATCGGTTTGCTGTAGGGGATCTTCTTCTCGCGCATTTTCTCGTTAAAGTTGTTCACGTTCAGATCGAGCCCGGGAATCGGGCCCGTTTCCTTCGTCGCAATGCTTTCCACGATGTCGACCTTATCCTCCGGTCCCATTCCCGGGATGACGATGTGTTCCTCCAGCTCGCACTCGTCCAACCCGGCCAAGCTGGCCGGTAGCGTGTTGAGGTTGTACTTGTCTCGCATCTGATCGCCGGGACGGTTACGGGTCCAAAACTTGACCGTGTGATCATTCGACCCCGAACACAGGATGTGCCCGAGCGGGTGCCAGGCCAGCGTCCAAACGATACTATCATGCGCCATATCGATACTGCCAACTTCCTTGTCGGTGCTAAAAGAGGAACCGCCCCCGTGAGATGGTTGCAAAATCTAACGATCACAACAACAAGACCCTTACCCAACGTTCCAGAAGAGAATCGATCCGTCGGAGCCACCGGACGCGAATAAACCCTCGTGCACCGGATGCCAAGAAACGGCACTCGCCTCCTTCTTGTGGCCTCGAAATACCTGAACCTCCTCGCTGAGATTGCGCAGATCAAACAGCTTCAACAGATGGTCCCGCGAAGCCGTCACTAGCCAGTTTCCGTTATCGTTCCACTTCAGGTCCATCACCGTGGACTTGTGCGCATGCCTGAGCCATTCGGAAAAGGAAGAAGTAAATAACTAATTAACCAAAGCCCCCTCTTTCACGTAAGAGTCCATCCGTTGCTTACAGAGTGGCGAGCGCTTGGCCACACTTCGGGTCCCACAGCTTGATCGGCTGCTGGTTGTCTTTGCTGCCGGAAACGATCAACGCTTTCTGCGGATGCCAGTGGACACACTTGACGTCGGCACCGTGGCCCCGCAGCACACGCTCCTCCTGGCAGCGCAAGAAATCCCACACGCGCACCGTGCCATCATCGCTGCAGCTCGCAAACTTCGCATCCGACGGACTGAAGCTGAAGAGTTGAACATTGTCGCAATTCGGCCGTTTTGTGTGGATTTGTACAAAGCATAAAAAGGTAGAGCAGAAATTGGGGAACAAAAATTAACCAACTACTAGGGGGAACCTCGGAAAAGGGATGGGAACCGCTTCTCTGTCATGCCGTGTCACACCCGGTTCATTTTCTACTTCCTTGTGAACTCCACTCGACTCGACTGCTAGGTGTAGTGTTTTGTGCTTTGGTTCCTCGTAATTTTCCGTGTAATTTTGTAGGCCAAAGCATGCTGAGTGTTTCACAATCGCTGAAATTACTTTATTTTTCAACATTTTATTTTTATCAAATGGTGTAAGAATAGGACAGTTTTCGGAGGCCGACATAGCGTATACCACCGAGCCGTTGGAAACAGAAAGGAAATGTTACTGCCAAGCCGCGCTGCTAATTTTTATTGGAAAACTTCTCATTGTGCGGCGCCATGTTGCAAAGTTATCACGGACCATCACGTCGATTTCGGGGACGTTAATCGAAACAGGAAAAAAACACGTTCACACATGGGTTGTTGTGATTCGAGCGCCTCGGTTGTAATGGTCGGCGTATATCTCGCATTGGCACTTTATTCAATAGTAACTTTCGGCCCGCAGTAGGCCTTTTTAAAGTTGGTACGAAACTAGCACTGTTCTGGTAGAGCCGATCGGCATGTTTTTATTTGTTTTTGCCTAAACTTCGCGCCGGTTAGCTTATAAGCACAACATTCACAGAGCACTGCTCAGTCAGCTTTATTTGGTGTATTTTATAACATTTATTATCACATACTGTTTCTAGCAACATGTTGTTGTGTAAACGCATTTGTACGAAACGAAACATACCCAACAACATAAATTCTGCTTTATTTTATTTCCGGGCTAGCTTTGATCACACGGTGCTTCGTTTCGTCGTACGATTCAATCAAAGAGGGCAACGCCGAATGATACAAAATGTTGTAAATAAAGCATTCGTATCGGACTTAATTTCCGACAAAAATGGCATCACAGATGGAACGAAAAGGTGCTATATCACAAGGGTAGCACAAGGAAATACACTTCAATAGAAGATCCTTGCAGTTCATGAACGCGATGCATTGACCATTTCATTGGGGCAACATAAAAAAATGCCCCAACAACGTGCTTCAAAAAAAATTAGCAGTTCCTTCTCTAGAGGAGCAACTGGAAACGACCATCAATGGAGATACGTTTAGGCAACCGCCAGTGGCCAGTAAAACAAACCAAGAGCATAAGTGAGTGAGTTGTGAGAGAAACAGAGAGAGATAGAGTATACTTAGTCGAGCGACGAGTGGCAGGAAGAGAAGCAGCATGTCGAGCACCGCTGCGAAGGGACCAAGTGAGGCAACGGTGCACGCCACCAGCGTGACCGATGGTGCCGTTTTGCCGGTCTTGTACCTTATTCCACGTATCGGGTCCTTGTGCGCCTGGAACATCTTGACGTTGTTCATGTTCGACTGCCAGTACTTGACGTATCCGCCGTGATCGCCGGTTACCATCCAGTTGTCGTTGTGTGACCACACCATCGTCCTCACCGAAACATCGTGAGCCTGTGCGGGAGAGAAATGAAACAAGTGGCATATAGGTGACGGGGCACAGAGCAACAGGGCACATTATTGCATCAGCGCCAGCGGGCCTACCTGAAGGATCGTCTCGAAGTTAAACATTAACCCGTTCCAGAGCGTGAATTCTCCCGAACTGGCGCCGGTGATTAGCCGACGACCTTCCGGGGTCCAGGCGAGAGTAAAGATCGGACAGCGCATCTTGTTGGTGGCGGTCTTGACGAACCGTGTCGTCACGGCGTTGCTCGGGTTGTCCATGTAGCTCGGCGGTGGCAACAGTTCGGGAATGTAGATGCTCTCCGGCTGCAGGGCGCGCCGGTCGCGGTAATCTCGCTGCCAGGTCCGAGACTGCGATTGGCACAAAAAGGGGTTAAACCAACGTCCGGGGACTGCACTGCTAGAGTACCGCTTACCTCGAGCGCTTTAATGATGGACGCATTGTAGTCGACCGTTTTACGCATGACCGACTTTCGCAACCGCTTGCCGTCGAAGTCATCCTGCGACATTGGCCCGCCGCTGCGGAAGCCATTGAAGTGGTGGTACGGTTTGTGGTGGAAAAAGTAGAACTGCTGTTTCTGCGGCTGTGGGTTCTGGTAGCTCAGGATGCGGTTAATGGGCGGCGGGTTTGCAAAGTGCTGCACCGATGGTGCCGCATCCACCGGCGGTGGCGGTTGTGAAAACTCCATCTCACCCCGAAGCTAACCGGGCCGGAGGGGAGGACAACAGACGAAACAACCTGGACAAAAGCGTTAACCAAGCAAACGGAACGGCAGTCACCGAACTGAACAGAAAACGGAGCCAATCACACCGAATCCCTACGGAAGCAACCGGAAACCCCCGTACCGACGGGACTACGCACTATTTACACGCGCTTGTGTTACACTGCCACATAGTGAGCGACGGAACGCTGCTACGAACAACCCTGCACGGTTTTGTTTTACACCTGGAACGCGTATTACACTTTTCGCCAACACAGCCCGGCTGGTTTGCAGGTGGTTTCGGAGCGACGCCCTTCACTGGGCTAAATGCTGGACATGATTTACAATGTTTAGCGCACCCCGCGTCCGGAGTAGCGATCCCGCTACTTTCACTCGGTGCCGTTCGGGGGCGTTAGGTCGTCCTTCCGATTTTCCTTTTCGCGACGCGTAGTTCACTAATCTGGGCGGCCGTGCGAAAATGTCGCAAGCAGGACGAAATATTGTGGGCCTTTTCCGCCGATTGGCTTCTATCGTGGGGCAAAGTTACGCGTGATGAATAGTGTGCGGGCAACCATTTTTCTGCCGATTCGAGCTGTCACCGTTGACAGCGCCGTCGTGTGTCGGCGTAATGACCGGTACAGTCGAGGCTCGGTTTACACCGACGGTGAAGGTGAAACACATTGAAAAGGAGTAAAATCGAATATTAAATGGAGTTTGTTGACTGTCGGGCAGAGCCTTTTTAAGCACCTACTTAAAATTGAGGCTTAATGATGGATAGCGAACGATTTACGGGCGAGGCGATGGAAGATTGTAGTGTCAAACGCATTAACTTTGAATTTTAGTATGAGCACCGTTTATGTGATTTGTTGTAAAAGCGACTGCGGCGCTTTTAATTTTTCAACGCACACACAATTTCACAAGTTAAATATCGCACAACTGCCGATAGGGCAGTGCCAAACAAAAAGTTGTAAACAATTGTTGAAAAATCGTAGTTGTAAAAAAACTTGCGATACTGAATAAATGAAACTGTGGTGCCAGACGAGAGGCAAATAAACGAAGTGACATTTCAGATAAATGCCAAACTGTTTGTGCTTATGTCAAAACGTTTATGGGTCGCCCGAGGCGTAAACATTGTTTGCATACGCTTTGTTTACAAACAGAGGATGATGTAAGTTCATATTTGCTGATGTAGCAACAAAATCTAAAAACAAACAGAAAAAATATTCAGAAATCAATTTATTTTTTTTCGATATTTGTTTTCTTGAACCAAAAACACGAATGTAAATACGTTTGACATTTCGGGTTTATATTTTTGCTGGCACTCGAACCGTCAAGGATCCTTTTTCGAACGTCCAAGGATCCAAGGATCGAACGTTTTTACGGTCCTAATTACGGACCGTGTGGCGGCACAGTATCACAAGCATGCAAAATAATTTTAACTTAATTATTACTAGTAATACAAACACAAATTCATCATTAAACTATTTTAATGCTCGCACCAAAAATTGCGAATATGCGAACATAAATAATCAAAAAATTCCGTCCCAACCAACTTGGCCTGCGCCAGTCGGCGACGATGGTGAAGTTGAATGTGAAGTGTCCCAAACAATCCCATACAAGACAACGTGTTGTTCGCTAAGTTACGCATTCAATTCACGGAAGCCTTTTGTCCGAGAAGAGTGGCGTATTAGTGCGAAGAAGACAGCGAAATATTACTCGCTGTCGCGATCTCTTTCTGACCACGTGAAATATTTCGTCCCAGTACGGAGAAAAAGGGTGCTTTTTCTGTTCGGGTAAGTTTCGCGACTCGTAGGTCAGGTTCGAATGGACGAAACCAAACTTTGGTGTTGGTATTGGTGACTCCGATGGTTTGAGAGCTGCGGCTACAAACTGAATCGTCATTCCGTCAAAAACTGCGAAGAGAGCGAGTTCCGCGCGTACCGTCCGTCTGCGTCCGTCTACGGCCTCGTCGCGTGTGTTTCTGTGTGCGTGCGTGCGTGCGTGCGAGCAGTCTGTGCGGTACCGACGGGATGGTGGTGTGGCGGTGGTTATTACATCAAGCGTGAAAAGTACACACATCGTCGAAGGAGGAAGGAAAAACAACTCGAAGGTTAATTGCCGTGCCTGCGTGTGTCGCAGCGCGCAATAGTGTGTGTGTGCGTGCTAGTGTAAGTGTGTTTGTGCTGTTGTGTTTTGTAAGTGCCCCCCCGCACATCAGGGGCCGCCTGGCGTGTGCTTTTGCTTTATCACGGTATATCATGGGCCGGGCTGTGGGAGGGAAAAGGAGGGCGAGAGGGGCAACACGACGGACCTGCGCGGGCGAGCGAGAGCGTCCGAGGAAAGGGAAAGGAAAAACACAGAGAATTCCGTCGAATGGCAAAGATGGCCAACAACGTCGCCGTCGTCGCGCAGGCGGCACGTTGCTGCCGGAGCCAGAAACGTGTTTGGTTGGTTCGTCGGTATCAAGGTGGTGGTGCAAATTTGCGTCTGTGTTTCCGTCGCAGTGTGTGAGGGCGTGAATTTAATTGTGCATTCGCTGGGTGTCCGTTCCGTCGGTTTGCTGCCACCCCCCGGTCATCGGCCGGAAGTTTCACACGAAAGGCCACAGTGTGTGATGCATCGGCTCATGACTCAATCGAAGAAAGAGTCCCATCTGTGCTAGCGAGAGAGAGAGAGAGAGAGAGCAAGAGGGAGTGTTTGTGTCGCTGATGGCGTTTTGTTGCACCGCAGGGGGTCGACTCCCACACGTACACACGTGTGCCGTGTCAAAAATATCAGCAGGCTGTGCGGCGGCGGATGCGGAGATCAGCAGAAACCGAAAAACGAAAACGAAGCCAGCAACAACAACAACCGCAGCAACCATCGGTGGGGCTCCGTTCTGGGAATGGTGGTGCCCCACGCGAAGCCGACGAAAAGTAGAAGTGAGTCAGAGAAAGAGTAAATTTCGTTATTTTTACGGCGGGTGAGTGAGAGCGAGAGAGAGAGAAGTGGCTTAATCAACAACAGCGAGAACGGACGGCGAATGAATAATCAATCGCACGGAATTAGACAGAAAAAAACGGGGTGAAACAAAGTCCACAATCGATTCTCATTCGCCGTCCCTGTCGCTCTCTCGTTCTCTCGCTCTCGCGCGTGCCATACAAACAAAGCAGGCCAGCAACAAAAGCGCACTATGTTTTTTTCCCGAGCTCCATCGCCGCCATGCACGTGCGGCGCCGCATGTTGGTGTGAGTGCCAGCAGTAGCTGTGTGCGGCTCCGCAACACAGATCGATCCTTTTCCCTGAACCCCACTCGCGGGCTTAGGGCTTCTGGCTTCTGTCATTCATCTTGTGTGGAGTCCTTTGGGGAGCTTAATTTTTCACACATTCGCGTCGTCTTTTGCAGGCGTGTGGGTGCGTGAAGGCGCGTGCGTTACACACGAGGACGGCGATGGGAGCGATGTTTCGCCACCCACGACAGAATGTTGATTTTCAATTTACCAGACGGCCACCACCACTACTGCCGGGCGCAAGATGTTTAATTTTTGAATTATTTGTAGCAATTTGCCGTTTTTAACTGGAACACGCACACGAATCCACGGACCATGCGAGCGAGGACGAATTGCTGTGTACCAAGTCGCGGGGCCACGGGGGCCGTGTTCTGCGCTTTTCAACACTTTGCTGCACAATGCACGTAACGCACAGCGGAATACAAAAAGGGGGTGCTATATGGCGCCTTGGAATGTGTTGCTCCCCGGGGGCCATGTATAAACAATGTACACAACACCTCGGTCGCGTTTCGCGAGGGAACCATGAACACGGCCTTTGAAGCCGCCTCGCTTCGGGGCCTTAAAAATGAGACACAAACACACCCGGCCAGCTAGCGGGTCTGAGGTCTTTGATCGAAGAAATGAAGGGAACTTGGAAGCACCTACGTGTGCTCTCTTTGTTGAGTAATTGTTTAAAACTGAAAAAAACTAATCAAAATTGTGACACCAAAAAACCGTCTTTCCGTTAGTTATTAAGTGACCCCCGAACACGTCCGCCCGAAGCATGTGTCACTTGTTACTTATTGTTGAGTCATGCCTGTTTCAGGGACTGTGCCACAACCCGGTGGGAACACGCGTATCTTTCGCAGCTCAAGCGAAAGACAGAACCATTTTCTAGAAAGGTTCCTTGTGTCCCAGCCCGTAACAAAGGTGCCGGTGTTTCAGACAAAGCAAACAATCTTCTCTCAAAGAAGGAGGACACCACCCCAACCGAGGACGGGTGACGGCCACACACGGGGCGCGAAATTGCAAAAGCCCTCCCGGAACAAAAAAGGCCGCCTGTGGGCCTCCCTGGGACCCAGAGCCTAGTCCGCCTGTCATCAGGCGAAAGTAAAATGAGGTGACGAAGTCGGGCGCCGGTGGATCCAACACTCCACTTGCCCGGCAGCAGGAACACACGGCTAGTGGCTTTTCCTTTCTTTGTTGTTTGGAAGATTTCGTTTTCCCTCCCCTCTTTGTTTCTCGATTTCGTTTCGTACGCCACACCTTGGAACGCAGGATGACGGATGATGACGGAACATGGCGAGGAACGCGTTGCGCGCGGTGATTACGTGTTCCGCGTTTGGGGCTTTCTGGGGCTGGCGTGTCTGCTGCGCCATGCACGTTTTGGTGGCCGCCCTCTCCGCCTGTCGCCCGGGAAAGCAGCCGGCATCCGGCATGGAAGCACGTGGAATGGAAGAGGCCGATGAAAAACATGGGCACGAAATGAAAAGAAAATGGAACACGAAAGAAAACTGCTCCAGACGTTGCGAAACGCGAGGAAAAGGGGGGCCGCTCCCCCCTTGTGGCTGCCTTTTTATGCTTTCTTCGTCTTTCTTTCGTGTGATGCCTGAGGCGGTGGTGCGCCAGCCGTTGAACCCAAATAGTGACGGTGGCGTCCGGCTCGGGATATTACTGCATCTTTCCACTCTATTACCACTCAGCGTGGCGGTCCGGGGAGGGCTTTCTTTCGTGGTTGAAAGGGAAAATCTCGGCTTACGTACGAGTGTGTCTTGAGCTGATGGTTGGTTTGGGAGTCGGGATAGGATTGCGGTAGCCCGCAAAGGTAGTGTACCGAATTGGCACCACTTTACAATCCGCTCGGGTTTCACTCGTTCAGCAGCCCCCAGCAGCCCCCAGGGTTTGATTAGGGGAACACCATGGAAATAAAATACTGTTAAGATAATGATTTTGGGTATAAAGAAGCAGAAGGTACGAGGGTGACTTAAAAAATGTCCGACCCAACAAAGATGCAAACACTTTTTGTGAATTTTATTTTCTTTCGTTTTAGAGATAGGCTTCTCTTCACTCCTCAAGCAGATCAAACGGCAATTGGTGGATTTTAGCCATGGCCATCGCTAAGGAAACAGGTCAACCAACGCCCAGACAACCTCCTTATGTCCAATAGTGACAAACAATAAGCATGTTAATAAGCTTATTAACATGTTAATAAGCTCTGCTATCTCCAGCACTTAGTTCGGTGATCTTCTACTACCATTTGGTCCAGTGAATAAACTGAACTAAACTTCACTTCAGCTTTCATTTTGTTCTAGTGCTGCCACCATCAGGTTGAGTTCGGTAACATATCAAGTCGTACTTGAGCGAAAAACTTGCCCAATCCAGGAGACAGGTGTGTTTGTTGTTGGCCACATGGCCTAACCTAAACCATGGTGTTGGTGGAATATTCATCACCCGCCATTCCTGAGCGATGTGCGACATTAACATTCGTCCGTGCCGATACGATGCTGCCGAGGACATACAGCATCGCCGCCCCCGTCCTTTGAGGGCCATCCGAATTCCTTTGTGTGTTTCTTATGGCACCGGGAACAGCGGGGATAAAAGGAAATGAATGGTTTGTGCATTGTTTCGCACAGTAAAAAGAAACATGGCGGCTGCATGGTTTTTGGTGCCATCAAAAAGCATTCCGTCACACGCGCGAGCGCCACAATGGGGAACCCGAAGAACAAAAGTTACAAAAAGAAAAGGGGGGTTCGCACAACAAATTACAAGAGTTTTCTCGGTCAGGCGTGTGGATAGCATCTGCTCTAATCTTAGGCCCCTCTGCACAGGAGGGGATGTGCTGCTCGGAACCACCCAGAGTTCTGTGTTTCACGCACAAAAGCCGTTTGATTATGCTGAGTGGTCCGCAGGCCGCGCCGCTGTGGGTTTGTGTATTGAAAAATCATTTCGGTAAGTGACAAAACACACCTGCCTTTGAAAAGAAGGAATGTTTGGAAGAATCAGCCGCAGGTGATCTTGAAAATTGCGCCCGTCGAAAAACCGGAAAAGCTTGCAAGGGATTCGAACCGACGACCTCTGTAGTCGTCATCGAGTGACGGATTTCCTACCGTTAAATCGGATTCTAAGTGCCGCTGATTGCATTGAAGGCAGAGTTATCCTCTCGCTGTGTTTGCCGCGAGTTCTGTTTGGGAAATGTTCCGTGCTATGGCCCTGTCGAAACTTATGGCAGACGAAACGCGGTGTGGTGGAGCGCGTCACAGCAAACGCACACCGGCAGAGTGTCTCCCTCGTTCCGACAAAGAAGCGGAAATGATTTTCCTCCTTTTTGTATGCACCCCTTCTGGCGCCAGGCGTATAGAGGCCGCGTGGAGGGCGTTGAGTTGCTGTGCCGCTGGGCCACCCTTGCAGCAGCGTCGTTGGCTTCGCCGGTGCTGGTGGCGGTTCGCGCTTGGTTTGCACTCGGTTCCGGTGATGGCCGTCGGATGTATCGGAATTATTCATAGCTATTTTCATTCAACCCCTCCGCGTATCGTACGATGCGCCATGACCGCCTGGTCTGGCCTGGTTCATCGTCGTCACACACCCTAACCGGTCCGGATTTATATCGCTCTTGGCTCCCCTCTTTCTAGTGTCGCATTGCATCCCCTCGGCACGTAGACACGCGCAACCGAGAGACGCAAAAGGTTTCTTCCTTTGTGCCCCAAAACGAATGATAGGGAATTACTGAGAACGTAGTATGTGTTGGACGCAGTGCTGTTCGCTATCTCAAACGCAAATACCCACTTTCGGTGCTGATAGGGCTCCCCGTGCGCGCTTCGCCAGGAGAGGATTCGTAGGCCAGAAGTTTCCCGATTCACGACACTGGGTCTTCAACGACAGAACCAGGGGCACGGGGTTGAAACTTGGCAGCAAACTTTACTGTATCCTTTCCGGAAGGATTTCTTGGCCGAACGAGCCAACAAAGCAGGCGCAATAGCGCTGTGGACACGAGGCACGAAGGTTGCACAACGTTATTTGGTTGTTGGAACGCCGTGAAACTTTTACCGGGCGAGTTTTCTCATTTCGACCCGGCAGAAGTTTGAGGTTTGAGCTGCTGCTTCTATTGTTCTTGTTGGTGGTGATTGAAATAAATCACGGGAAAGGTCGGCTTCACGGCCGTAACATACCGACACAGGCACAGCTCCACGTGCGTCCTCTGAGGTCCTCCACGTCCACACGCTATTCGCGCATGAAATTAATTAGAGTAAGTGTGACCGGTTTGCTGCTGTGAGTGTGTATGTTGGGAGCTCTAGAAACGAAGAAACGGAGGATAATAGGCGATGGCGATCTCGTTTTTCCCGTTTGCCTTTCGAATTCTTTCGCCGCGAACCCGACTTCCCCATTAGTTTTCCTCGAATCGTGGAACCGGCCCGAATAAGGAAAGAGAGAGAATCAGTGTGTTATAACCCTCGCCTCAAGAGGGTTTCTCAAAATAATCGATACGAATACATGCATGGGTGTGTGTCGGGGGATTTGGCCATCTTGAAGACGATTTTCTTTGTCCGCTTCTTGATCGCATCTCCCTTTTTTCTATTTATACGTAAGCGCGAACAATATTGTTCTGTGGGATTTTTGTTGTTGTTGATCGTCTCTTCAATCGGCGGATTTGTGTCCCACAAGCGGCGATCCGACCAGCCGAACCCCAACCTTCAACAATGGCCAATGTCACTGCTGTTCCGGCCGCGGCAAGGTCTCGATCTAGAGAGTAGAATCATAACACTTCCTTGCAACTTTATTACCTCACACTTCTCAGTGTCTCTCAGGTTCGCGGAGCAGCAGCCCTCCAAGTCGGTGGTTGATGGGGAGCGTTTCAGTGCCTTTCCAAGAAGCTGCCAACACGTACCACGGAACGCAGAACCATCATCATAATTATCGTCTACCCGTCAACACCACGGCCGTATTAACGTCAGCCAGCCAGCCAGCTAGCAGAATGGCAGCAGTCTGAGCCGCGCCTCGAGGTGATTCGTTTGTGGCAAACACCGCAAGGGATTGATGAGCCATTAACGTTCGACTCAGCGAGCGCAGATGATGGGCTTCTCCGTCATCATCTCGGCCGGCAATTTCTTACCCGTGGCCGCGGTCGGTTTATTAAACTCCCGGAACGCGAAACACAAGACACGCGGAATCGTGAGCCTGGTTTAATCACTTACCATTTTTGGAGGCTTAATTTGGGCCTTTAACTCGCCCGGCGCCACCGGCTTGCGTCTGGCGAAGGTTCATCCACTAATGGCGTAGGGTCTCCCCATACCTTTCGTGTGTCCCACTGCCGTGTGTCTGTGAGACAACCTTCGAGGTAGCGAAATCGACGGACATGCTTCGGGAGACCTTCAGCAACGCTGCGGTGGTTCGAGGATGTCTGAACGTTTTCTCGTCTGCTTGTTGAATCCGAATTTGGGGTTGTGTTTTGTCAATTGAAGCAAATATTTTTTTGGCTTTAAACGTAATTAAGTCGATGATACTTTGGCCCCAAAGGGGTAGCCAAAAACCCAAAGTCGATAATCCGCAAACCACGCAGACACCCGTCCAAATAAGTAGCGAGTCAACTCTCAGCAGATGGGGCCACGTTCTGCTGCGCTGCTGCATTACTCATCAGCTAATGTCTGGGTCGGACGGGGAATGCAAACTAGACACGAAAATGCGTGATTGAAGTCTTTTACCAGCGTGCCGTTGTGGCTTTCGCCTTCCAAAACCACGCGAGAGTGAGTCAGTCGCGGTCATTATGGAGCGAGGAGCGAATTGGTCCCGAAATATAAAGAAATGAGCAGCAACATCCCAGGAGCTGGCTTGGTTAGTAGTTGGGCCGCCATCATAACCCGCCACTGTGGACCCGTCTGGTGGCCACAAACGAGGAGTACGGGTTCGTGCAGCGTGTATTATCCTTTTCGCGTGGCCATGGCAAGTAACGCAAAGCACCCACCACCCTAAAAGGGCTTGCTGCCAGAGCTGGGAGCTCTGGTGGGGTATGGCAACTAATTTCAGTGTCGCGCACGTGGGTCGTGTGCGCCCCGTTACAGCATTGCGCCGTGCACGGTGCGGGTTGTTTAATTTGCATATTTAGTCAGCGGAAAGAAAAAAAACCAAAAGCTAACGGAAAACCCCTGCCAGACTTCACACAGCAGATAAGAATGAATGTTCCATGTTCATGCTTATTTTAATCTTTTAGAAGCTCCTAGAATTTGTGCCTATTTGTTGTGAGTTTTAAGTAACACTTCGTTCCCCAGCAAACCGTGTGTGTTACTCGAGACTCTATCCCGTACGCCATCGCTGAAACGGCTGTGCTATTGAGAGTTTCGTATTTTGCAATAAACGAGCACACTGTTTGATGTTTATTTATTTGCTCCTTCCATACCAATTCGCGCTTGATTGTGCGACTCGGTAAACTCTGCTCTGCTCTGCTCAGTTGTTTGTTGAACCAGCGCCAGCCCGAGAGAGAGAGAGAGAGAGGCACAAGAGGCAACATTATGCTCCATCACGCGTCGGTCGGTTGCAAAAAGTCGTCGCTGTGCGTGGGGGGCTCCGCGACTGAGCATAAGACGTTGGGTAAATAAGTAATCATTTATTGACGCCCGAGTGCCGGAGTGAGACGGTCGATGCGGGCACGTGCGTTGTTGTTGCGCGGAGCCGGTCCCGTCTTGCAACATTTATTGGCCCCACAGCGGACAGGAGCGTGTGAGTGTGTGTGCGTGGCTTGAGGAAATGATACTTACAGCGCTCTTTATTGAAAGTAGTTGGCCTCCTAGACGCCACTTGCGTAAATACACTATTCGCGCGCTTCACTTCCCTCATCAACTCAGTAACTTGTGTGAGTGGAACAACAACACAAAAAATTCGACGCATTGCAGTTCATTTAACGGCGAATCGAGCTCCCTCCCGCAAAACGACCGCTTCTACTGCAGGATTGCAACTGCACTTTTAGAACGCTCATTGTGGACGTCAGTTTGTGGGGGTGCGGGCGGACAACGAGGGTGGTCTGCACATTGGGCACATGGAGCTTATTATGGGTGGCTCGAAATATCTCCCAAAAAACAAAAACCGGGACGAGTTGGGTAATCAACACTGCCGCCGACCGCTGACGACCTCCACGAGTAACCGCGGCCATAAACCACCACGTAAAAAACCATGCCGTGCGGGGGAATCGATGATGTGCAGCAAAGAATGTAGAACCGAGAATAGCACAGATCATGCATTTGAGAGAACAATTTCTGGTTGGAGCCACGAGGGTCATTAAGTTGGGTAGCGTTGTTTGATTCCACGGGTATCACTACATCCTACTTAAAGTTGGTTGTATGTTAAAGTTAAGCTCTATAGTATTTTCTGTAATTAGTTCCATGGTCTGACAAAGTGCGCCGAAGTGGTGGACATTTGGCCAAAATTGTTTTACATAAAAAAATGTAATGAATAAACCTTTCGAATAAATATTCAACCATCGAAAAATATTTAGCTGTTTTCATTTTATAAGAAAATGAAAAATGAACGTTTGTCTGTGAAGTCGGACCATAGAAGAACACAACACAATTTGGTTTCCGATTTGCCCTTCCTGGGGTTTACATACTTCAGGCTCTCAACGACCAACCTCGATTGGGGTTGCTTGTGTGTGGGGAACGCACAAAAAGTTGCCACCCCATTGCGGTGTGAGGGTTGCAAAGTGCGGGCCGCTGCTCTCTGTGGGTGACCTCAGCGCGAGCGAGGGTAACGGCAATCGTCTGCGGTCGCGGTCGGTGTTGGGGCCAACATCAGCACAGGCCCGGAGGGAGGGATGATAAGGAAGTGCGAGGTCTCGCCGCCGCCGATACATTGCACCGGCGGCTCCCTCATCCGCACCTTCTGTTATTCTGGAACCTTGAATCGTGCGGCGTGGCGATGCGAATGATGATTGTGGGGTCGGCCACCCCATGTGGCCATGCGTGTGTATGTGGGAGACCACCACCCACCCTTGTTTGGGGGGGTGGGGCAGACCACAAGTGACATTTATTGTGCGGGGAATGTCCACGTGAAGAAAGTGTCATCGACCACCATTCGGCACCATCGGGCCTTTATACATGCATACCCTACCCTATATTAGTCGCACTCTCTCGCTCTCTATCTTCTATTTACGTGGAGGATTTTGTTCAGCCTCGTCACGCTTCGATTATCAAACTCCGATCCGTTCAAAGGATTCGGTTCCATTTTCTAATCGGTCCTCGGGAGCCTAATGGGAATTTTCGACCCCATCACATGGGGGACGGGTCTTTATCTGGGCCTCCTGTGTCCACACATTCGAACCGCACAATCGACCACCAAGAGTTCCCTTCAAAAGGTACTTTCCTTTTCGCGGTTTTTTTGTTGGGGAGAGGACTGCGAAAACCGCAAAACCCCACACACATAGAAACCACTGACGAGTTTCCGAGGGTCCTAATGTTTTGGGGCACAAGAAGAGCTAATGAAGGCGCTCGGGCACACTGTGTATGCCGATTGTAGGTAAAGCTGCTGCTCATTAGATGCACGAAAAGGCGCGCAATATGTGTGCTGTGTCTGCCCCAGCTGTATGTGGGCACGGTGTATGTGTGCCCTCAGCAAACGACCCGAGGAGGCCACCGGAACTCCATTAGAGGCAGCCACTACACTTGGCCCGCCCGGTGTCGGTACCGGAAAATCGGTACCACCACCGGCAGAGGGGCGACCTCCTTCTTGGCACGGTGGAAAACTATTTCAATGACAACAATCAGCAGCAGCTTCATCAGCCAGCCAGCCAGCATTATAACGTGGGCCCCCGTTTTACTTTGTTGTCGCTGTTGAAGGCTGTTTTCATTGTTTTGTTTGGAGTCGACGCGAAACCCGTCTGGTTCCCGCGGGCCCCGGGCCCCGGGCTTTGCATAACAGCTCAATCCGCCACGTGTGCTGCGGCGTCTGGCGCTGAAAACCCACATCAACTACGATGACGACGACGGATGAGGAAAAGTTGCCGTTCCGCGTAAGATTTCGGAGGTAGATTCATCCGCGTGGTTTAACAAAGCGAGAACCCGCTCACCGTAATATGGGGGCCAGTCGTCGTGGAGCATTATTTCGTTTCGCCTGCCGAAGCTGCTGCTTCCCGACCCGCATAAACCACGGCCAGCCAGCCAGCCATAATGCTCATTATCAGCACCATCATCATCATCATCTGTTGATTAAAGTTTATGCTTCTCATCGCCTCGTTTCACCGCGGCGGGTCTATCTCGTCGTTGGCGGTGGCGGCTGTTGCGGCTGCGGCGGGTTGTTACATGATCGAGGTCGAGGTCTCTGCCTGATGCCACTTTGGTGCCCGGCAGCCGGTTTCGTGGTCCGATCAATGCCGAAGTCCCCCCGTTCGATCTGCGTCGGGGCGATTAGTTTCGTTCGTGGCAAGGCTTTCGGTATCAAATCGTCCGCTTTCGAGAATTCTTCGCTTCAAGTATGCTTTGGGATTGTTGCCGCTTTTTGCTATTTCAATAGTTAATTTTTGTTTCATTCTCACTTTCGATCATTATTGGGCGCTGTTTTCATAAGCAAGCTTTCGGTCTTTTGCTTTTCGCTTAATCGACGATCGATTCTCTTCGCTTCATCGACGACGTTTTGTGCCCTTTGCAATGCGTTTGTTCCGTTTTCTTATTTTAACTTTATTGATTAACCCCTTCTAATTGTTTCTTTTGCTTTCTTTTTTTGTTTTGAGATAGTTGTTAATTTGGTTTTCCTATTTACTATAACTACTCAGCCTGTTTTTGTTCTTTTCCTTTATTATTCGATTCGAACTGTTTTTTGTTCTCTTTTCTATCTTCTTCTTTTTACTTTTGCTCTTACTGCTTCTTCTATCAGATACTCTTGCATTGTTTCGAAACGTCGCGTGTACCAAGAATAGCAATAAACTTTCACCCTCCCTTCATGATTTTGTCACGGAGAGGTGTGCCTTGTGCAGTCTTATGGGAGCACATATTGCTGTTTTCTCCCTTCGGTGGTGTTGTCACGAAAGAAAACACGCGATCCAGGTCAGACCAATCCCGTCGACGGTGGTGTGGCCGCGCGAAGACCAACGCAACGTTTCTTTGACGGTTTTTTTTAGCTTTCTTAAGACGAGGGACACACTCAGGAACCGGGAGAACAGAATCTGTGTGATCCGTTGTGTGGCTCAAAGCAATTCCCAACCCGTGGCGAAACGAAGCGCGGAACATTCGATCGACGCGACCCAGGATTAAACGCGCAAGAAGAGGGTCGCCACACAGAGGAGAGAGTTCTCCGTTGAATGGTGTTGGTAGAAGGGCCATTCATGCTTTTAAGCTTTCGTGAGCTGCTGCTGCTGGCTGCAACAAGGAAGCTTCTGTGGGCGTACGACCAACCTACCTGCATATCAGAAAGAAGGGTCCGTGTCTGTGCACGGGTTACGAGCATAAAAACCGTCGGTGCATTGCCAGATTGCAGCTCCCGGTCCCGGTCCCATGCAGCTGTGTCCCGACTTCGGAAAGATTGACCTTTTTCGTTCCATCTGCTTTCGCTGCCTCCGCAGGACCGACAGGTTCACCAGAGCCGAGCCGTTTGTCCGTGTCAGCCGGAGAGTGTGTGAGAGAGAGCGAGGTGGTTCAAATGGAAGAAGAGGTGTCCGTCCGCTCCTTGAAGGCGTCAGCCCCTTTTTTATGCTGCCTCCAGGTGTGTGTTTCACCACGCCACGAAGTGATGCAGGTCGTTCCCTGCTACTCACTCAAGACCGTCCGTCGCAGCTGCTGCGGCGGCGGCGGCGGCAGCCAAAAGCGAGGCACCGAATCCCGGAGGACAAGTAATGGGGCTTGCCGCATCCTCCAGGCTCTCCCGGCGCAGTTCTCCCGGGACCGGAAATTTCGAGCTCTCTACTTCGCCACCAGAGGGTTTGCCCTGTCTGAGGGGAGTGGAACTTGGCCGGGTGCGATCCGGTTTTTTTCGGCGGTTTCGGGGGATGAAACTCGACCTGCAGGAAATCCGGGGTGCTGTTGGGTGCCCCCACACCCCGTCCAGGCGATGGCGATTTTCTCTGTCGATTTCCCGTTTTCGCACCGTCGAGTTCTCTCGCTTCCAGGTCACAGGACGTAAGGGGTGCCGACGACTGGTGGGACACGGCATAAAAGCGTTTGTACCCCCTTTCTTTCTGGGATTAGCGCTGGGCTCTGGGACGTCTGGGACTCGGGACGGGATTTCTGCCCTGCCACTCGCTCGCTCGCTCGCTCGTAGATGAAGTGCAAAGTTTTATGAGCGACGGACACGGCGCTCTGTATGTAATTCCTCCGTAAGTCCATGGCGTGCCGTGACAGACGACCGATTTTGTTAAGAGCCGCGCCGGGTTCAGTTGGCAGCTAATCCTTTCGCAGTGCGTGTTCCTGGGGGCCATTAGCTTAAGGGTCCGAGGGGTGGTTGGCTGGCGGACTGAAACTATCAAAAGTTTCTCCATCACTTTGGACAGTTGGCAAAGCGCACCCGGGATCTAAGTGTCAAGACGCGCCGAGTGATGCTGGATTTGTGATGTTCCATCGTCGTCGTCGTAGAGTGGCCTCAGATATTCCTCCAACTCTCGGTGAAGATACGACGCTTTCCGTCTAAAATAAAACGGACTCAAATAGCAGTGGGAGCGTGCGCGAAGTGGGATGTGTTTTGGCCGGGCTAAGGGCGGCAGAACGTGCCATTAATTATTCATGACGTTTTATTTCTTCATTCCTGCCGTCGGTCCCCGGAACGGTGTCGCGAGAGTGCGGGTGCTGTGGCCGATTTGTTTCTGCCGAGCTTGGCGAGCAGAAAAAAAATGGCAAATCTAAAACACTTTTGTATTCACTCGTTTGATGTAGCTCTTGCCATTTTGCACAGATGTCTTTGAGTCTCCCTCTCTCTCTGATTGTGTCCTGATGGGGGTCTGAAATAAAAAAGAAGGACCGCCATTTTGTTGGCACAAATAAAAAGCTAAATCAAAATGCGGCGCACATTCCGGCGCCGTGGTGAGTGCTGTGCTGTGCGTGAAGAAGTGTCAAGGAGTCCTGTGAACTCCTCGACGCTTCTATAGAGGACTCCTGTTGTCTGACATCATTTCGATCAATGAACCAATCAGAGGCTCCCTAAACGCCAAACGATCGTCTTGATGGGGTATCGTCTAATGCGACTGGTTGACAGGGCCAAGAAGTGGTCGTCCTTCTGTTTTGAGCTCTTCGCCCGTTCGTTCCTTCAGGTGACGTTAACGTGTCTGCGACGACACGCTGCGTCCACAGCTGTTTCGGTCGCTTTTTTTTTAAGTTAAGGAGTGGTTCTACTGCATGCTGTGGACAACCGTTGCTGCTGGGCCCGGGTTAAGGACCTTCGGGGTTCTTCGCCTCTCTTCGTCTCGGAACCATCTGTTCCTTTTGCGGGTTCACGTCGTTTTGCGGGCTTACGACCGTTGTAATCCCACGGACCTACTGCTCCTTGGAAAATTAAATTCGCCTCACGCCGCCCAGGGAAATCAATTTCTCCGCTCGCTCGCGCCTCCGGCCGACTTCGACGTCGTATCCAACGATGTGTAAAATAATTTAGCTAACACCGATCAATTTTAAAAGCGGGCCACCATCGTTACCGAGAGCCGCACGGTGCTGCTGATGCCTTGGGGCTGATGGATCATGTACCTGGTGAATATTGCAACGGGCACCGCACGTCGACGTTCGACGATGAACTTATCCCAAGAAGCCGGCGGCCTCTGACGTGTGTAGATTGTGAAAATTCCTGCCCCCAACAGGCAAGAGTCTCCGTTGCCTTCCTTCCACAATGGATTTTCACATCCGTCTTCTTACTCGCAGGCGGACCAGTCCTTTCGGGCCTCTACACACCGTCCCTGCTTTCCCAGGAGAGTTGGGTAAAGAATACCTTTTTGGATACTTGCCCAACAACCGAGACTCGTTCGTGAGGGTCCGTCCAGACGGCGAGGAACCCTTGTGGCACAATGCTGCACACACAAACACACGCAGCAGGGGGACTTCCGGTGCAACGGTCTCCGGTCTGGCGTGCATAGGGCTTCAACGGTGCCCCGCCCTGGCCGGGTGCATTCTTGTGCGGTCTGAGTTCTCAAATTTCTAGCCCTGCCTGTTCCCCGGGACCACGACGCGCAAATCCTCGGGTTCGCTCCCCGAAAGTTTTCGTCCCTCTCGTCCCCATCGAGGAGAGTCCAAGTGGCTACGGGCCAGGGCCACTTCCATTCAGTAGCGATGCAGCACATTCAACAATCAATTCTCAACAATCGCTTTTCGACTTCAACTCTTAACTCCACTGCGCGCTCCGGCTGACCAGCTACGGCGGCAGCAGCAGCAGCAGCAGCGTTCTCGATGGACGAATCCTAAACTTTTGGGACTCTCGAGAGCAGTGTTCGAAGGAATGTCGGAGGTAAAAAAAATGAACAAGGAACAACTCGTAGCACAGCCCAGCAGCAGAAACTTTTCCCAACACGGCTCCGGTACCCTACCATCAGGCGGCCATTTTATAGCCTCCAATCAGCAGCCAGCGCCGCCGCACCCCGAGAGAAGACCAACTTTTCCCTTGGCCACAAAAAACGCAAACAGAACATGTTCCTTCGGCGGTCGGTTCTTGGTCGATAGCATTCTTTGGCGGCCTGCCACCCCACCATCATCGCCCATCCGCCTGATGTGCTTGATGTCTCTCCTTGACAGTTTTGTTTATTTAAATATTGCTTCCCAGCAGAAGTGTGTGGTTCAGGGCAGGGTCCGGCGGGGCGGGTCCAGCCATCAGGGCCTGCGCGTCCCCGTTTGCCAGCTGCTGGCGCTGCCTCTAGTGGTAAATTGGTTACCGAGCAGGAAGGAGACGCAGTGGCCAGTTGGTCCGGTCGTCCACTCAAAGTTTGATCATCACGCGGTTCCTACATCCCGGAATATGGAGTATGATTATTTAATGCCCGCCACGCCAGAGAGGCGCATGACGATGCGTCAGTCGTCGTCGTCGGGCCTTGTGGTTTCGTTCAATCGACGGCTGACGGCCATTCTGTGGAAACTCACTATACTGCCTGCGACACTCTGGGCCATCCCGTTTGCGTGAATGAGTTACGAGGAATGGAAGTGGCCGCTTTGCATATCTGTGAGCGGGGAGTTCATTGGAACAACAGCGATAAGTGTGTTTGCTAGCTTTGAACCTTCTGCGGGGAGTGTGTCCGTAGCCGATTTATGGGTACTTTAATTCAGCGATACAGAATTCTGATTGGACATTGGATCGGAGGTAACCTCAGATCGCCTGTAAAGAGCCGAGCGCAGTTGATAATAACAAGAAAAATGATCCCTTGGATCGACGATCGACCTCCCGATGGTATCCCCCCCCCGAACTAATGACTCCAACTAGGATCTGCTGGAGGCTTGATCCCAAGAACCGCATGTAACTCATCCAGCGTAATAGGCGTGCCGTGAGTGTTCCTGGGACATCCATTCCCCGAAGGCTTGATCTCCCTCACTGCTACTACTGTCCAATGGGGCTATGTCCTCCACACTACCACACGTAATCCTGACTCGCAACAACTCTCACACCAACAATACGCTGAATGAAGGCCGCGAAGTGGATGTCATTGGACCAATAGCAGCAATGTGGATGTGTTGAGGCTGCGTTTGCGCTAATGTCTGGTCGGCCCCGTCGAGCTCTACCGGTCACGTCATCGACCGAACACATCGACGATCGACGACCGTGCCCGCCGAGCTATGGACGATGCGGTAATAATCGGTGAACGGACCCATTATCGAGAACACGAGAACTGGTCGACGGAAGACGGACCTCTGAAGTCTCCACCGGAAGGTAGCTAGAGAGGCCACGATAGGCCAGGGGGCTACGCCAAGGCCAGCACAGCGGAACGGAAGAGTTCAGGTCCGAATAATCAAGCCGCGCGAATCCCGCCGTTTTATGGACGGGGAAACCACCGCCGAGGCAAGAAGACGACGGGTCCAGAGTGGTGGTGGTGGTGGTCCCCATTACGATGCGAAGTGGAAAAAATGCGCCACCGACGCGGCTGAACTCCCCCCCCCCATTCACCTTGAACTCTCGGAATCGGAAGGCTTTATCTTCCACCATCGCTCTTCCGGTGGCGCTGAGGGGGTGCGAGCTCTCGCGGTTCAGCGATTTCTGTAGTCGTTAACCTCCGGTGTTCAGCCTGTGGAGGAGTTCGGACCGCGGAATGGGGTCTTATGGTTTGTTTTTTATCTCGCCCCACACACGGGGCGTTAGTACATCGGCCGCTGTACTACCTCAGGCAGAAAATTGGTTATCGCACGTGGTTGATGGTGGGCGCAGTGGCGAAGGCGCCCGGAGGCTCAACGGCGGAAGTCTTGTAGCCCACAGCGTGATGGGGGAGCTTGATTTGATAATCGCCGTCCCGAGTTGCCCGAGTGTGCGACCTGTTGAGACATCTTTAATGACCGAGAGTGTAAGTTTTTTTCGGAGCAAAAGGCTTCTTCGAGCTCACGAACTCGTTCGAAAGTTTTCTCATTAATTTCTCACACGGGAATAAGGACTCCCCGGGTTCAGATATATCACAATTTTCACTGGGCCCTCTTTCTTACCCCATAACCATGTAGGAACAGTAATTTTTTACGACCGATATTTGCCGCCTGCCTGGGGACACCTTGAGTGCAGGCAAAACTTTTCCCTGTTCGTTCCGCCCAGAACACACTCTTGGCTCCGAAGGCGGTAGTGAAGTAACACACTTCAATCCAAGAGAAATATATCGTTTGCAATGGCAACATCTGTTTCGAATTATCGCCCACAACAAGCGCTGCCCGAGTCATCGCCGGATAGGAGTGGACGTGCGGTACGTGACTTCAATTGGGCGAGTTAAATTGCGTAAAGGTTTTTGCGTTGAAATTTACGCTCCCTTTTCGACGCGCACTGCACACGTACCCGAAACTGATGGGAAGTCACTGTTCATTTATTTATTGTTATTACTGACTCTCGATGCAGTCCGTCCCATTTCACTGCTTTGCTGGGGGAGAGGAGAATAAAATTTAGAACGGGATGCTAAAGTAGCATATTTATGTGCAGTGTGCTGCTGCTGCGCTTAGAGTCTAGCCATCAATTCCCAATACGAAAGTCACCGCGCTGAACACGAAGCATAAAGTAAACGTTTAATGATCCAATGGTGGCGATTCTCAAACGATTCATTGCGTTTCGTAAAATGCCTCTCAAATTATGGAGTGCCTAGAAAAAGAAACTCAGGGCATTATTTCTTGTTAGGTATAGGTTAGGAGCGATGTTAGGCTAGGTTAGGCTGAGCCTACGATGTCATTAAAGTTGAGTAGATCCTTTAGATTCTTGCTTGACTGTTAATTTATTTTACATACTTAATACAAGTGTCCTTATGTTGCTTGTGTGGCGAATAGGCTTACCATCGAATTATGGCAAGCTGGCCAAGTGATAGTATTTTATTGTGGACCAGTCCATTCCGTTCCCACCATCGCATCTAGCAAAGAACCGTCTCTGACCAATAAATTGCTTCGTGCCTTGCACGCGTTAGACCTTTCTTATACATGATTTTATGAACGGATGCTAGTGGCCACCTCGGTAGTGCATAATTTTCTCCCAAACTAGGCCTATTACCGTGGTAAAAAAGGTAACGTTGGTGTGGGCGTTGGATGGGTAACTTACGAAAGGACTGTTCCGGAAATTGAGCTCGGCCACTTTCTTCTTGTGGATCGGTCCGGTTCCAACAGGCCGGTCCGGATTGAAAATAAAATCCGTGCGCTTCCTGTTCTAGGGCTTTCATCAACAATATTCACCATCCGGCCCCTGTCTCTTTCAAGGGGAGAGCGCAGAGCCAGCAGCAGCCCCCATGGCAAGGCCGGTAGGCCGTCTGTTTCATATTGTTGTGGAGGATGAAAAATGAAACCGATCTTATCGGGGGGCCGGTGGTATATATGAACCCTTTTTAGGCGCTCTCACGCTGTTGGACGTGTGTTCTGGATACTGCCGCAAGGGGTCTGGAGCTATACTCTGCGAAAAGGGCGAGCCTGTGGGACAAGGGGACGATTGCCTGGGATCAGGGTTCCATGGGGATGAATGGGGAAACTCTCGCACAGACCGACGTTTATCGATGATGGTGGGATCGTTTGTCGGAGATTCTGGGCGTTGTTTTTCTTCTTCCTTCACAGAGGCTAAAGGATTGTTTTCGGGGTTTTCGGTGCCTCAACGAGAGTACACTGCTGACGGAGGGAGCGGCCAAAAACCGGTTTGGTATTGTTGATCCGTATGAGCCGCCGCCTCGTGCAGAGCGTTGCGATGCCTGACCGTCGTGTTTGGTCGTAGCATCCTTTTTCTCTGTGTCGTTGTGAGAATTCTCCTCCCGCAGCCATATTTCATCGGCCGGCAGGGCGAGAGAAAGCTTTGTACCGGGGGCCGAACATGCAGAGGTTATGCTTATTTAATATGAAAGCTTATGAAGGATATAAAATGGGGGGCTTTGCTTTCAGGGCGAAGATATGGTCCCTTTTTTAAATTTAAAATCAGTATTTGTTGGCACAGGACGAACTTGCGTGCGTGTCTTGTTGGTTGCTTCGGAAAGATCTGGACATCTCTCTTGCGCTCTATCTCTGTGCCAGAATCGGGCCAGATTTTCGATTGATTTCTCATTAGCACACACTTCTTTGATCGACCCCCCTCAGAGAAACGTGTTGGATTGGGGTGTATTTTTTTGTTCTTCCCTGAAATGTTTGTCCAATTTCTTGGAGCATCGACGGCACAATCCCAAGCATGTTTCGGTGCTCTCTGCCTGCCGTGCCAGCCGAAGACTGACGGCATACAGCATCGTCATGCTGTTCGTCGCCGGGTCAGGTTGCGAAATCGAAATCAATTATGGAAGGGATGACTCATTTCAGTCGGTGCTTTGGTTGTTTTCGCCGAAGGCTCCAGGCGGCGGCCGGCGCTCTGACTGGAATGTCCGGTGGAAGTGAAGAAGCATACTAAAAAAGCTGCTTGAAGCCCTCAGAGACCGGCTGACCGGCCGGCGGGCTGGCCGCGCTGTGGTGGTGATCCATGTTTCTTCGAGCAACTAGAGAACCATACGTAAGTGTGGGGAGTTTTTCGATGCCGGTTTTGGTCATGTTGTGGCAGCAGAACGACTACACAGAGTTCACTACATAGGTTGATGGTTGATGAGTTTGGTTCATGTAGACAGAAGACCAGAGCAAATGTTGGTCCAGGTTGTCCACAAGTTCACAACGGGAGGGATCACAATAATTCTTCACAATTGCAACTTATTGTGGCCTCGTATGAAAAATAGTGGAACTGAGCATGATGCTTATCAAACCACGTAGCAGAACATTGACGCCCGAGAACCGATTCTTCTTCTCCATTAACCGTGCAGCAGCAGGTTCGGTTTGGCTTCGTCGTGCTGAAAAGTTGGCCAACGTTGAGTATTCGCTCCGACCCTGGGAACAAGACGCTGCGGGATGCTATTTGGTGGTTTTGTGTACAAGAAAGTGTACAACATCTACCAAATCGAGAATCGATCGGTTCTAAAGTGTGAAACTTTTTCTCCATTTCCGAACAAGAACGAACCCCCGGACCAAACACGGTGTTAGGTGGCAACATTTATTGGTTAAGAGAAATGGTTCGGAAAACCAGACAAGACACAGTACAGCAATCGGGGGCTGTCCATACACGGGAGGTCCTGACAAATGATCTGGGTTTATGCTGCGGGAAGAAATGCATTGGCTAGCATATTTATTGCTTTAGGGTTGAGTGTTGTGAAGCATCTATTCGTACTTTATTTTGGAATTGAGAAAACTTTTAGACCCGCGCCACCGTCGTAAAGTTGTGTGAAGTGTGCTCGACGGGGCCGGGTTTGATAAAAGAGGAGGCCCACCTATTAGCCGCCCACCCGCAATGCTTGGCCGCCACTTGAAACCCATTTCCTTCCGTGGCCTTTTCTTTATCGGGGCCACCCCATGCGGCTCGCGAATTGGCACGTACGCGAGGGGTGTACTATTGTGCCGACCGGCTTTATCGGTCCGGGTAAATATTGTTTGAGAACTTTACTTCTCGTTTGCCAACTACCAATGGCTCGGTGGTTGGCTCGCATAGAAATGTGGCTCGATTAAAGTCCTTCTAGGTGCAAAACTTTGAGTGCATGTACTAAAAAAAGTCGTAGAAAATGGTGAGTTTAAAATGGAAAATATGGGAAACCGGGGCCGATAACTTCTTAACGGGTGGCTCAACCCTTGGCCGGCTTTAGGTCCTTCGCAACGGTTTTATTACCGCCAAGGAAGGGAAGTGGGCCATTCGGTGATGGAATTTTAATTAGTTCCCTTAGCCAACATCCTCCCCAGGTTCGCTGAATCCGTTCCCGATTTCGAAAAGGGCCGGAGCGGTCAGTTTAGGTTGATTTTTCCACGGTTTTTTCGAAGCGAATCGAAAAGCCGACAGAACGGGAGTCGTACCGAGTTTCCGCCGGTCGAGATTACCACGCCAGTGCCACCATATTTACTGTAAGTTAGGGGTGCCTTAAGTTAGCTGCCAGAGCACCGTTTTCAATCCGACGTGATGTGGGCGAATCCGCCAAGAGCACAACAGGGTTCGAATTTCTCGCAAGGAGGGGAAAGCAAGGATAAAGGGACCTCTCCCCATCATGCGCACGGCAAAACCGAAACGAGGTTAGAAAGCAATCTTCTTCGTGATGAGGCGCGAAAATGTATCCCACCGTGCGCGCCGGCCTCTGCTGTGCCTCTTCAAATCTTCAGTTTGGGCCCCGGCAGAGCCGTCTCTGCGCGTTGGTGGCGGTAAAGAAAGTGAAATTATGGTGGTGGAACCTGCAGCGCCGTCGACGGGGAACGATGATTGCCGTCGATAATTGAGCGTAAACCTCCGTGGCGCACAAACTACAGACAACGCCGCCGCCGTGCTTCGGAGAGGGCCAGAAAATGGCCGGGAAAGCGGCCTTATACAATAGTGGTGGCGCGAAAGCGTCGACGTGCTGTGCGCTTTCGACTTCCGGTTGTCGCTTCGCGTGTTGTCACTCCCGAGAATCGATCGAAAGAGTGTCTCGGACGAGAATGGCCATAGCGAACGGAACGAATAATGTTCTGCGCAGTTCCGGACGAAGTAAAGTCGGGTCGCTGTGTTTTTTTTTGTAAGCTTTCCGTTCACAGGGTCTCTATTCCCATTTCGGACTCCTTTTTATTTTGCGCCAGTCACACACAACACAGACAGTCTCTCCTCGCGTCCGTTGAATATAATTTCCAACCGAACATCATCTCATATCGTTTCCCCTAACGAGGCTGCTGCTGCTGCCGCGGAACCAGGGCCCCCGATGCGCGATAAGTAAAAGCTTTGATGTTTTTGATATTTGATAACTACTGGCGCTCGTCCTGTCGACTCGACGTCGGACTCATAACACAGGCAAATCATAATTTTGTGGTTTGCCAGGGGGAACCCGTTGTGGATCGTTACTTCGAGAAGGGAACAACCCGGTTTCGAGGGATATTTTTCCCTTCGGGATGTTTAGAGTGTTGGCGGGCGCGCTACCATGCCAACTTTTTCCTGAATAAACTCTCTGGCGTCTCTCTGACATATGGTTTTGATTTCATTTGTGTGGCCCGACCGCGTGCGTGTATGTTTGATAAGAAGAATAGACCGTTTGTTGCTGATCTGATGGGCTAAAGGGCTTCTTCACAAGGAGAACTTTCCGGAGGAATCCCGGGGCCCGGTGCGGTGATTGAAATGTGTGGCTTGATATGATTTCCTTTGATGCCCGAACGGCGGGTGCTGATGTGTGCAGATGTGCTGTGAGAGGGAAGCATTATTTGTCCATGCCTGTATCGAGTTACAGACCGAGCTGACGTGTGGTGTGGAAGCCATCGAAGCGTGTAGCAATGGGCAGCTTTATTCCATCTACAGTTTTTCCACGGTACGCATTTTGTTTTTCTTCAAAATTCTGGTTACATTTAGCCACGACGGATGTTATGTGCAGCGCGTAAGGGCGTTGCAGAGCAATTACGTTTTCGATGCCCCGAGGGCATTATTCAATCGGCGGGTGGTCGGTCCATCCGTCCTAAACTCTCCTGAAGGTGATGGGGCTTTTGCCACATGTTGTTACAGCGCCCAGCATGAGCTTTTAATTAATTAGTTTAACACACACAAATGCACGAGACCAAATGGGAGTCCGCCGTTCAACGGTGCAGAGCTCATCATGTGATGCGTCGCTGGTCTTCGTCGTGTTCCTAGTGGTCGTCCTGTGGTTGCCAGTGGGCAGGCAATAATTAAATTCACCTTTTTCAGTCGTCTTCTCGTGAGCAGAGCGCGATGGTGGAACTGGCGATTTCTCGTAGTTTGCTTTCAAGAATTGTGTGCAGTTTGCGTCATCTTTTAGCGCTTCGATTCGATTTTGGTCGACGAGTGGATGACGATCCGAAACGGCACACCTGAAGCTAGACCATGAAGCGAGCTAGAAAACTTTAAAAGATTTTACTCCAAGGACTCACAGAGCGCTCAGGGCAATAATGTAAAAAGTTAGTCTCCAGCATGATGAAGTAGTCATCTAATTCAATTTACAGACGAGGCTTTTAAAGCGATCGGAGGCATCGCGTTGATAAAAACACGGACGACGGACGCACAACCTGACGCAAGTTTTGTGAGCCTACTATACGGGCCTAACTCCGAGGACTATCTTAACAAGAGCTTACAGAGTTTACAAGTAGGTGGCTCTCTGGTAACAACCTCTCAGCCTCGTGTTCGTTCGCCAGCGCCCACGTCACACTGGACGAGAGGGAAAGTGAGGAGGAAAGCAGCAGCAGTAACTTCTTCTTCGGCAGTCAGTGATCGTTTGCATCCCTGGCACCCCCAGAATACAGGGCGTGGTGGTGGGTTGTGTTTGATCAGCTTTTGGCTGCAACCGAGAGGTGCTTAATTAAATTTGCCTTAACAGAAGCCATCCGGGCGCCCTGGAGGGCAGGGCGTACCTGTTTCATACATTTTTCGTCCTATCTCTAATTGAAATATCCGCACGATAGGCATCTCACGGGGAACGAAAAGCGTTCGGTGGTTTGAAAAAATAAACATGTGCCGTCCCTTCGGATCCATCTTAAAATTAAAATCAATTTAAACGGGGAAAGTACTGCAGCGGTAGAAGAAACTTTGGTCCCATAGAGTTCAAACTCTTTTGGCATCGTTTTTTTGCGATATGAACAATTTTCATAATACGGAACATGTTTCACGAAAGGTTTTTGAAGGTTCTCACAATCTTCTCACAAACCATTGGGGTCATGTCAAATAATATTTCGAAAGCTGCACCATTCATTTCCAACCTATCGTTTGCACAACGGGTTGCTGCGATTGTCTCATAAGAAAAATCATGTGAATGGTGGGACCCCAAAAGGGGCTTATCTTCAAATTGAAATTTAGGACTTCAAATAAGCAGCAGCTCGCGCACGCGCGCCTGGTTCCTCCTTTTGCCGAACTTTCCACACACCACCAGAACCTCGACTCGGCAGGGAAAAGGAGTGATGAAAAATCGGGAGGAAAACCGTGTGGTTCTCGCTCTCGCTCTGTCGCACACAAGCCTCGGTTCACAAGGAGCTCTCTTTGCCAGTTCCCGAACTGAATGTGGGTTACCTACCCATAAAACAAGTGGCAGCAGCGGGAAAACTCCTCCGGGCGTTTGTGTGGGATTTATTTTTAAATATTCATAAAAAGCACCAGCAGGGTGCCTCCGGAAACTGGTGGCTCTCCGTGCTTCCGGTCATATTAGAACACAACCGTGCATGAAACATGACGGCCGGTCGGCTGGCCGCGCCCTAATTGTAGTTGATGTTACTTTGGGGCTTGCGATAAATAAATGCTAATTTTACGAAAAACTGTTTAAACGGGTGAGTTTGGGGCCACCGAAAGGGCAAGGGTTTATTTTTTAAGACCGGAAATATAGAGAGGTGGCTCATAGGTGGGGTGTGTGGTGAGCGCAGTGCGCTTTTATGCCATATGTGAAATCACAATGAAAGCGCCGTTCGGGGCATTCGCTCGTCGATTGCTTGAGACGAGCAAGGAGTTGCGTCCTCGACGACGACGTCCCCAACGGCTCATGTTTAATAATGAAAATGTAATTTAAATTGCGCATTAGCATCTTTTCCGCTTCCGAAAAGCGAGTTAGTAGGAGCCCTCAATGCCTGTCCCCGCGCAAAATGTGGACGTGGAGAGGCGCTCTTGGCTAACGAAGGTTATGATTTTGTTTTTTGAAATGCCAAAGTTTGGCCCGCTGAAGGCGACGCGAACTTACACTGCAGCTCGTTAATTCCGGGCGACCCACCCGGCGGCAGGACTTCGCCAGGCTCCAGTAGCCCAGTTGGGGATTGTTTTTGCTTCTCGGTGTGTCTCCTCGATCCTTCTTTTCCGAATGGGCCCCGGGGTGCGCAGCGTATGGTTTGTTCGCGGTCGTCGTAATAAGCGTCACGAGAAACACGCGACACGCTCGCTCCCAGCTACCCGCGTGGTGGTATTACTTCAAGTGAATCATTACGCGGCCCATATCCGTTGGAATTGTTGTTGGTGATGAAGGTTCCAGTTTCTGGGGACGGCCCCCGCACACACAAACGCGCGTGTGCCCGGCACCGTCATCCGGGCTGTGTAGTTGAGAGTAAAAGGTTAAATAATTCATTGGTAGTTAAATTAAGTGCCAGCTCCAGCCGGGAGGCCAGCACACAGCAGTAGTAGTAGCTTCATCAACCCGTTGCTCGCCGTTGCTGGCATTTGTTTATTATGCTGCAGCTTGATTGGTTTACAGTGAGTCACTAAGCTGTGCTCTCGCAATGGAAAGAACGGCAATAAGCGGGCTCTACACTCTCTGTTACTTTCGTATAAAATTACCTTCGAAAGCCAATTGCAGGTTGCAGGTCAGGCATTGTAAAACTATTGTTAACTTAGCCTTCTTCAGTGTCCAGGCAGGGGTTCAAAAGCTCCTCTAGTCAGACGGAGATATTCGAATTAAATGGTGTTCTGTTGGGATTTGAACAGAGATTAGAGCGAGAATCTGGGGTTCACGCGGGATAATGATACTTTTTGTTGCCCACTCCGTAATCTGCTGCACGCAACTGATAAGAAATTAATTTCTTCTCATCCTCCAAACAGGACACGCACACGAAATCAACAACCCACAGGACTCTGGGTGGCTGAGAACGCCGAGATATGCAAATACACGATTCTAATGGCGACTTCCGCAGCGGCGAACGCGAGAACACCAGCGCTGCGATCAGAAACTCCACGCAACTCTGAAGCGGGCCGACCTAATCAGAACGCGGCCTTTTTCGAGTGGAGGTAAATTATCAGAAAGTAAACGACGCTCAACACCGACCATTCGCCGTGGTGGAACGTAGAACGCATGCTCCCCAACAGACCAGGCTTGTTGAATTCGCTGACAATATTTTTCCCCCTCTTCTCGGTCGGTCGGTTTGTTGATTCGGGTTGCGAGACTTTGGGAAAGTCAAACAACATTATCTGTGTGGTGGCCGCGGTGCCGTGTCCCGGTTCAGTTGGGCGAACGAGAAAACCGGGCCGACTTGTAACCAAACAGAGCAGAGCAGAGCAGAGTACCACGCAGACGGCGAGGTCCACACGGAACTGGGCCGCGATTCTAGAATGTTGTTTTCGGTTGGGACCAACTTTCAAAACATCTTCTTGGGACGGCGGTCCCCGGTGTGGGATTCGATAACCGTTCGATCCCGTTCCAAACCCCGGGGTTGTTTCCCGAGAGAGCGTTAGGGATGAGGTTTACGATAAGCGTCACATGGTGTGGTAGATCCCTTCCCCGACAACGGCACGGGCCCATGTTCGACGAGATTGACGGACTCTTCTGCGTTCATGATGAACCTCTCGGCAGACGCGCTCGTCCGCTGGCGTACGATAATTTGTGGGACGCTCAGAATTGAGGCCCATATCTTCCCGGGTCCTTACTTCTTCAGCATGGCGCGCCGGTCCAGCAAGCGTGAAGCATGGCAAACAGAGGGGAAAGAGCTGGTGTTACGTGCGTTGGTTCACTGATAAGGATAAATCCCAGAGAACCCAGCAAAGAGCACGGCAACCCCACACAGTGCCTAATATATGGGCTCCTCTCTCTTTTGGGCAGATTTACTTCGCTGTGGTGCTCGTGCACATGCTTCCCGAAGGATCGCCCTCGGTGAATGGTTCTGCCTCCATCCCCGGAGAGGTGGCCTCGTAATGTCCCATAAACGTCACGAGCGATGAAATTAAAATCAAATCAAATGACAAATGGCAACACGGGGGCACCCAATAGCCACTACGTGCCGCTGCTGTAGTGGTCGTGGTGCCAGCACCAAAGGAGCACGTTAAGGAATTCCCCGAGTACGGTAGAACCACATTCTCCCCGTGGTGCTGGTGGTCGTTACTCAAGTCCGAGCGACATTAAAAATTATGCGTCCCCAACATTTTTCGTTCATTATTGGATATCTTCCGGTTCTATTTCGCTTCGTGGTCATGCTAGGATAGGAGGGTTGGTAAAAAGGACTTTCTATCATGTTATCATCACACACATAATATATGTGTAAGGGTGAAGACCATCGCCGCACAAGGGGACATAGACCATTCCACCACTCGATATGTGCGATATGCTAATGTGTTTGGCTCTACACAGCTGCGGCCTCACCCCTTACACAGTTGTTGAGGACTTTTGAGCCTTCTCGGTTCTCCTCGTCGAGGCTGTGTTTTCCCTCCGTGTGGCCACGTGTGTGTGCGATTTATAAACACAATTCCCATCAAACTAACGATGGGGCGTTAAGAAATGGAACGTAACACGAGGGCTCAGGACAACAAGCTGGAGAGGCTTGTTTTTTTGTGGGAGTTGCTACACGATCGTTACACCGGAAAGGGGCGACGATTGCGTCAACCTGTAAATGTGTGTGGTGACGCAAGTGATTAGCGTTCTCGCATCAATTTTTTTTTTCCATTATTAGTTCGCGCTGGATTCAGTGTTCGATACGGTGAATGTGTTTCTATTCGTTAACGTTATGACCAAAGTCGTATTGTACGTAGCAAGTTACATACCGGAACTCCCCACGGTTTGCGGCATTTCTTCACAACCGTGTGCCGTGTTCCATAAGCGTGAAAAATTGTGCGTGACATCACTCGTTTTCCATAGATTGATTAGTTGGATAGCATGGTTGATTGTACCGCACCGCACCGAGCCAGGGGAACCGTACCGTTTTCGTATAAAATATTATGAGAAATATGTTGAGCCCTTTTTTACGCAGCATATGTGAGCTCCATCCGCGCGCCCCGTTGAAGGTCAGCAGTCTTTCGAGAGTTATGTGTTTTGCCCAGTTTTTCTTATTGTTTCTTCCGAGTAAACTACTCGTGAAAAAGCCAGTCATCACAGCCAGTGTTGTGGTGCCCTCCTGCACCATTACCCGGTCCGTACTCGTCGACCGGGAAATGTTTGGGAAATTACATCGATGACAAGCCGATTTTTCGATTTTTACGCGCGTATTTGGTTCCATTTATTTTTCGCGACGCTCGAACTTGGCCCACTTGGCCTGGGAGGTTCTATTCTGTGTTGGTATTGCTTTTCCTAGAGTTCCCATACCGCACAGTCGGTCGGTTCCGTTCGTTCTACGATCCCCGTGTTGGTTAACGGAAGCCCTCCCGGGGTTGATTTATGTTTTCGGGCAATATATTTTTTCGATGTATTTCGATTGTTTCTCCTTCTTTTTTGTTTGGCAATCAACAAAGAACGAGTCGTTTGAAGAAAGATGATAAATTTGTTTCTTACGGTAAGGTTTCAAGACACAGTTACAGTCGTCGGCAGGGCCTGTCAAGGGTACGTCAGGGTTGTAGCAAATTATTAATTTCTTCCGTCCGCCCGTTGTAACAACCTTGGGCCAGCTGGAATGGCTGTTTGTAGTTTGCCACGTATCGATTTTTTATTTACTAACCACACTCTCCGAACGCCTTCGATACTACAGTGTGAACCGAAAAGGACCTTAATCTCAGGGACCGACCACACCGGCTGTGTGATATCTCATCGATGCGTATTCTTTGCAGTGTAGCAACTTAGTAAGTGCGTGTCACGAACTGTTCATTTTTCATGTAAATAAGAAACTTTCAAACTGTGTAAATACGATCTGCATCAAGGCGCGGTTGCGTGTTGCCTCTGGAACCAGGTAAAGAGTTTGTTGCTATTTTATGATTCGTCACCGCGGTAACAAACTAAACTCTGATACAAGGAGGTGCAGAAAAAGGACTATTGTTCAATCGTACTTAAACCACCACCTGAGTAAATACATTCCATTTGCACACATACATACTATCGCAACTAATGGTGCTGCTTTGTGATAAAGAAAAGAATAACTAGAGAGTTGAGACGCTCTATAATGTTGATTTTTTAGAGGTATGTGCCAACACATCTAATAACAAGAATGCATCACTTTTTCTCATAACCACCTGGTTTAAATATATTGTCTATCGGAACGGTGCCGTACATTGCGTTGTGATAGCTTCACTTTAGTAGAAGACGCTCATAGTGTTGGTTGGGTATGTGTCTGTTGAATGTTGTTGTTGTTTAGTTTCCGTTGATTGAGCGAAAATAAAATAATTACCACTTCATCTACTCTAGCTCACAGTAATCCGAATGGATGGAAGGCCAAACATACCCCTGTTCACGTGTTGTTTAGTGTTAAGCCGCGTTTGCGTATTTCACTTTGCATTTTGCTTCTTACGTATACATGCTCCGATTAGTTGCTGTGATTTTGTAAAATACCAAAAAAAGATACTAATAATGATACAATACGAAAACGTTACTTAAATGTGTAGAAAAGTATCAAATACATTGCGTACCACACTATCTGATGCATGATGAACTTGCGTTTTATGTTAGAAACAGCCTGTTGCCTATGTTTAGACGAAAATAAACAAACTCGCAGAAAGCTTTATCTATGTTTTCATCTATATGCCCTACTGCATTTCGTTACTAATGTTGTGCTCACTCTATATCGCTTAAAAGAAACTGAACACAAGTCGAAACTAATTTGTGATGTGTCGAGGTGCGCCTCCTGTAAAGGACACACTTTAGAACTCATCATTTCTAGGTCGTGTAACGTGCGTAACGTCATGATGAAAGCCACCGTGTAACCTAACCGGCCGTGTCATATTAATCAGTTTGACTATAGTTCACCGTCCAATACTAATTAATAGGATGTAGGAGGTAAAGAAAGTGTGCGAGCCGTAGAAAACTAACCACATCTCTGTACCGTAATGATAATTGTGCACAATTCTTGCATTGCGACTCGCGATTTATAGTATCTTAAACAATGGTGTATCTATAGTTGTATGTAATGCTGCTCATAATTTGGTTGTTGCAAAATAAAGTTGCTGGAACAGAAAAAGGATTACTTTTGTTTCCTCTTGCTTCACCAGCACCCGTTGTTTCGTGTGTTGGTGGTTATTTTCTGTTGTTATTGTTTCTTGGTTCTTTTAACTAGTTAGCTTTCTTCTTTAGTCTCTTCTTTAACTCCATTGGTTCAACATTTAACTAACATCACACTTGGGCATAGGCAAGCACCTTTGCTTCTCTTCCGTTCTGCTTTGATGCCCCAACTGGTGGGGTCGTTGTACTTTTCGTGTTTGTTCATCGATTTGCAGATTTGTGGTGAAGTGCGCAAAAGTTCTAATCGTTTCTTTATTTTTCGGTTTTGTTTTAAAATTTATCGTTTCTATCTTTCTTAATGTATCGTACATAAGGCTTCTTTCCTGCTAGCCGTTTTCTACCGGTTTCTATTCGCTTCGGTTCGTGTAAGCACAAACTTTCAGAATTCCAGTATTGTGTGCCGTGTGCTGGATCAGTTTAGTCACCAGCTCTTCCTGCATGCATGCGTGGCCCCTTGCTCTGTTTTATTAATATTAAACAGCACGTGACCAATTGTGATGTTTCTAGGGTAGTACCTGCAGCCGAGACTCGGATTGCTTCTCTGATAACCTCTTCAGCATAAGCAGAGAAAGCACCTCGACGCCATCGGCCGTCCGTTCGCAGCATAATGGTTCTCTTTTCTGCAAAGCACTTTTGAGGAAATCGCAAGATTTGATTGTAGTGTCACGTAGCAGCAGCCAGACCGTCGTACGTTCGAATGACTCAGCCATGACAACGCACTCACAGTTCAGCTTATGCGCAGAATCATAACTACTTCAAACCCCCCCTCAACCTGCATGTGAATATAAAAATTAAATGCTTTTTTCGGTTCTTCTACTCTAACGCTGTGCTTGTTGCTCACGTCATTGTCAGTCATTTTAAAGTGTGATTTTTAATGTCGTTTTATTCCAGGATTTCGCAAAGATACAAAATGTAGTCTAATTGTTGTTGAAAGAAAACTATAGGAGTTTAATTTAACACACAGTTTCTGTGCAAATGAATAACCTTTTCACTTTCCAACTTTCTCAAGGTTTTATGATTGCTATAGAAATTCGTATTTATTCGTGGTTTTGTTGTTAAAAATGGTTTCCTGAAGCGAGTTATGCTTTCATTTATCCAAAATCCTGCGTGCAAATAAATAAATAAATAAGTAGATAAATAGAATAAATAGCTTTAACAGCGATTTCGACAGCTGCTGGATCAGCAGTTCGTTGCCAACGTGCAGTACTGCGACTCGGCACAATAGATCAAGTTGGGCGGACAGGCCATCTTCAGCTTGGTGAACTTCTTCGCACTTTTCCGATGGCAGACGTAGTAGTTGATCCGATCGTTCGGATCCGGCATGCGGCCCTCCAGACGACAGCGCGCCACTTTCACGGGGGCCCTCGTCGTCGTCGTTGTGGTCGACGCCACTCTCCTCTTGCCGGCGGAGGAGCTCGACTTACGGCGATGTACTTTGTTAGGCCGGGCCTGGGGTTGACCTATTGCCTGTTGGCTATTGCCGTTGGAAGGTACCATCACCTTCAGGGCCTGCCGACGAATCAGCTCGACGTACTTTTGCGCTTTGCGCAGAAGCTCCTTTTCGGCGGGCTGCTCCTTGGTGCGTTTCCGGTGCGCCTGGGGTTTCTGGCGTCTCAGCGACACTGGACGCTTCGGGCCCACCGTCGCCGTTTGGCACGGTTTGTACGACACCGAGTCGCAGAGCCGCGTGTTCTTGTTGAATGCCGTACTGGCCGGGCAGGTGAACGTTTGGAACGCGCCGTTGTGCGGATTGCAGACGTAGTACCGGAAGCAATCGGTCCGGTTCGGTTGCCGGCTGCCGAGGGAGCACGTGAGCAGCGTGATGCGTGTGTCGCCCGGATTGGCCCTTAGCAGAGGCAGTATGCGGTCCTTGTACTCCTCGTAGTCCAGCGTGCGTTCGTCGTCGAGGGCGAAAAGTTTGCGCTTCAAATGTGACGTCGACTCGTCGGCGGTTTCTTCTGCCGGAGCCACCTCATCGTTGTACTCGTCGGAAAAGGCCGAAAACGTCGCAGCATCGTCTTCCTCGTCATCGTCTTCGGTGCTGTCGAGGACATCGTTTTCGTCTGACAAGCTCGGGTCTGACAGCTCGTTCCGATCGAATGAAGCAGCCCCCAGCCCGTGGTGGGGCGGACCGTAGCGAATTTGCTGCTGATTTCCTGCATAGCCCACATCGTACACCGGTGGCCCTGGTTGGTACTGGCTGTGATAGTAATCTGAAGGGCCATTCAGCGGAGCTCCAGTCTGTGGGGAGAATATGGCGGGATACCTTCCACCGGGTGGCTGCTGGACTCCGGCGTAATAAGGGTTGTAGCCGGAGTTCGCCACTTGGTAACCACTAGGAGCAGGCATGTAGGGAGGGAAAGATCCGAACGGCAAGATTCTATGTCCGAACGCATCATACAGTACGGCGGGACGCTGTTGGAGGGACACATTAGCCGGAAATTGGCTGTTACCATCGTACACGGTGAAGTAGTTGTTGTGAGGCAGATTGTTGAAACTAGCACCGACTGGTGGCGAGGCTGCCGCATTGGTATTGGTTGGTGGAGGCCTTGTCGTTGGCCCCGGGATGCCACCGACAGGGTACGGTATGTAAATGGGGGTCACTATTGGTTTCTGCTCAACGCTCGACTTAAGGGCAGCGGACTCCTTCTGGTTGGAGATTATTTGTTGCGAAATGCTCAGCACATTTCGTATGAGATCCTCGGACACTAAGCCTCCGCTCTGCTTCTGGCTCAAACTTGGACCTGGGTCGGTTTTCGGTGGTTCCGGTGGTTGCGGCTTATCGACCTCCCTCGATGAGTTCGAATGATCTTCAGCCTTCTTTGCACCCGCTGCTGACAGGTAGTTGCGTTGCTTCAGATTAGTCGCGATCCAGGTTTTCTGTTGCTCGATGAATCTCCTAAGCTGCTCCGATAGTTGCAGATCAGTCAGAGTCGCATTCTTGTCCTGGTTGTCTGTCACATCTTCTGACGTTTTCGAGCTCGAAGTAGAAGGCTGTTGAGGTACGTCCTGGCGTGCTATCGTGCTAGTTTGCGCAGGAGCACTTTCTGTCTCGGATTCATCCGACAACTTCTCCAGACTCCCATCACCACTGGATTCCGGTTCACTGGAAAAGATGGGATGGTCTTCACTATCGTCTGACGATGCACGGGACTCGGAATCGAGCCCACTGTCGACACCATAAACGTTCTCCTCACTACGGTCGCGATCGTTCTCCGCCGACAGGTCACACTCCCAGTCGCTGTCTGAAGAAATGGCAAGAAATGCCGCATTAGTAACTTCGGTTCTAAATCTCACTTTCTAACGACTTTGACGGAAATGATTTGCACGACCGAGCTTTCACTCGTTCGTAAAATAGTTTGGTATAATATGCGGGAAGTACAATGGGGTTGTTGAGATTCCAGGAGTGAGGTCTGATGTTTCTGTCACGTTTCATTAACACTCGACCACAAGATGCGCGCGAGCCCAACACTTGAACTATGTGGAGCATCTATAGACAGTCAACCGGTGCAAGGAAAATTTCTCTTATCGATTCACACTTTTGTGAAACTAGGTCCGGATCAGTAGGTCACCCAGAACCTCGCCAAAGACAGGCCACACGCTATACACGGCATTCTGTATTTTTATTGGTGATGAATTGCATTCTCATCATATGTTTTGGTTCGGTCCAAAATATAAGCTATTCAAGTGCTACGTGCCGCCTTGTCTATTCTGGGACATCACTGTATTCCTTTAAAGAACTGGCCCTGGACCTGTATCTCTGATGTGCTGAACTCACCAGGAACGACGCAGGTACCCATGTGCTGCTGATACACAAGTCCCTGCTGGCATTGGACCGTGATCCAAACGTGGTCCCCCGTGGAAAGTTTGTCGCAGCGCAAGTACTGATCGCACCGAGACGTATGCGGTCGCGTAGGTTCCGGGCAGTACTGAGCCGACATCAGGGTTAGCCGCGAGAAGAATCCCAACAGGAGCACCGGCGAAAACACTTTTCCCATTTTTCACAGTATCCCAAGAGGCGCACACCGTTTTGCTTGTTTCACTGTCATCCGATTTCAACAAAGTCCACGGCTGCCAAATCGAACTCTCCGCACCCGTGCAGCGCGCGCCCTGAACTATGTCCTTCGCGTTTTGTAGTAGAAACCGAACTGGGAAAGCTAATCTCGTAAAGGTCGACTCTCTCCCTGGGGTGGCATCACGGGCGCATGGAGCTGAGATTGCCAACCACCAACAGCAACCAATCCCCGCGGTGGCTTCGTCTCACGGAGAGCTATCGGAGCCTGGGGCTACCTTATTTGCTTTGCCTTTTAGCGTTCGTCGGTGATCTGATTTTCAGCAGATCGGCAGTGTGTCCCGAACGCTGGCGCCCGGGTGGCAAATTTGACAAGTGCGCGCTGATGATAAGTCGTGAAGGAAATCTTGACGGATGACGTAGAACTTTCACAAGGTTTGGTTCGTCGCACAAAGACACGGCACATATGCAGTCCAATCGAAAGCAGCCGCAAGCCCTCCCCGGGGGACCCATATGATAATAGTGAAATCGAAAGCACGGCTTGAATTCTGATAAATGTTTAACATGTTTTTTGGGTATTTTTTTGTGTATGTGTTCTAAAAGTCACATACACTTTCTATTTCACGCCCCTGTGCTTTGCAAAAAGTTGACGGAGTTCCTTGGTTGAGTGTGATTTTGTGTAAAGTTTTCCCGTTCAAAGCTCTCTTTCAGGTTTCATATTGGAAATTGGGAATTGTTCGCTTGAAACGCCAGAAGTGCTTTGTATGTTGTGTGTACCATTTTATCGTTCCGATTCCTGTGGTTTTGTAATTTTGTTTGCTTCTTTTAAATTTTTATGTTTAGTTTTCCTTTTTTGCCATACTTATTTCATTCTCTGAATTGTTTTTCGTAGTTTATTGTGTGTTTATGTTACATTCTTAGTTTCATCTCATGCTCCTAATTTCATTCATTTGGTTTTAGTTTGTTTTTGTAGTGATTGTGTTTTGTTGAATGTTTCGAACTTCTCCCCGCATCGGGGGTCTAGTCGTCGGCCAGTGGCGGGTGGTGTTTAAGTGTAACGCATGCTCACATTTTATCTGCACACAGTCAAACAGGATGAACCCCAGTGAGCTAGTTGTGTGCCCCTTCAGCATGGCTTCAAGCGTTTATCCAATTCAACGAGGCCGCGTAGCACAAACTGCTCCACTGTAATTACTACCTCTGGCACTACTTCCGCTACTACTACTACTAGTGCTACCATCATCACTACTACCACCACTACTTCCCAACAACCTACTACCTACTAGTGTGCACGCCCCGCTGATGATCGTGTCCTGCTGGTGACAGGTTTGTATCTCGTAGCTCGTAGGCTAGTTCTAATGTGTGTGGCGTATGTGTTTGTGTGCGCTTAGGGTTTGTAGCATTTGCAAGTTGTTTGACAGAAGCAGCTCGTTGAATAGTGATTTTACAAATAATAATAATACTTTGGAATACTAATTTTAGTTGCTTGTTGCAAATGCATCTCTCACCGCACTCTGCTAACAATCGCTGTGACGTGAACGTAATGTTTTTTTCGTTCTATCTTTTGTTCACAATTCGATGTTTTTCTGGTATAGACATTGTTTTCCATCAAGGCTGCTGTTGTTTGCAAGCATCTTACGGGCACTTTCACGACTTTTATCCGAGTTTCGTTATCACATTTGCTGCGTGTTTCTGTTTTATGTGTTTGCTAGTCGTTTTGTTTGCAACCGGTTGTGAACGTTGTTAGAGACGCAAAAAACCATTTGTTTTCCCATTTTTTTCTCTGTCTTCGGTTTAATATTTTTACTTTCCTTTTTTCGCCATCGAAACGCCGTGACAACGTGTTGACATGACTTGTACGCCGCCGTGCTGGTGCCATAAAGGGACGTGACATGTCCGCCGATGGCCGATTCGGCACGACCGGGGCGTGCGCGCCCGACGAAAGTGAGCTAACTTCCTAATCTCTCGTTCTGGGCAAAAAAAATTGACGCCTTTCGACGCGGTCGTGAGCGTGATGTGAAAATGATCCGTCGCCGTCAGCCGTGACTGGGTGGCGTGTGGGTCACATGGTCGCGCTCTGGTCGACTGCTAGGAATCGACGGTCAGCAGCCGCAGACTGGATGCTAAATTGGCCTAACGAAGCATCCGACAGGCAGAATCGAATGTGTCATTCGCGGTGCGATCCCGATTCGTGTGATAGGCAACGCGTTTCGCGTTTGACAATCAAATGTTGTTTAGTTGCGACTTTTTCTATATTTTCAAATATTTATTTATTTTTAACCCGCGTCGCGGTGCTAACTCGGTCGTCGTTTGGCACGTGTTGTCAACCCGGGGGGAGAGTGAAGGAAAAGTTTTCTCATTTTATCGTGTTTCGGCACCGGAGGAGGCACGTAATTGATTGATTGATATGTCACGATAGTGACACTGCCCCGATGCCCAGTTGCTAAACCGTTTAGCTGTGACGTTAGATAAGAGTGGACCTTGCTGTTTGATTGTGTTACAATTGGATAGGTGCATTAAGGAATTTAAAGAATCGCTGCTGGTGAGGTACTGGTTTTCTTAGTACCGCAAGGGTCTTCTCTTCGATAACATTGGTAAATCCTGCTTTTGAAATTCTGTTCTTCTCGGTACACACAACCTTGTGGGCCGCAGACCGATGGCTCCATTTTTAGCCATCATTTTTCCTGGAATGTGACCAAAAAAATTTCAAATTTCCAGATAACGTTGACTAATAACGTCGGTTCTTTTCCCAACGTAAAGCGTCACACCGCAACCTGCGCGGCCAAACGAACGCGCAGATGGACCCCTGATGGACATGGAAAAACGGTTAAATTTCGTTATCGCTATTATCGTCCATAACGCGGGCGTCGGAGCTGACTGTGGACAATTTTCGCTCTCTCTCTCTGTCCTCTCCTGTCCCTGTCTCTCTAGTTCAACACAAAATGTGCGCCATTTGCATTTTATCGTCTTGCCACACACAAACACACACCTAAATCGTCTCTGCATAGTTTAGCGGCGAAGACAGATTCGGGTCTGCAACGGATCGTCGTCGTGGTCCAGGACAAAAAAGCCCCCCCGGCTGGCTGCCCGGTGCGACCCGGTCTGAGCCGGGCCGGGTTTTGCGAGGATTTTCTTTTCCGTTCACCGAATGCTGTGAAACCCAAACTTTGCTTTGGCCAAATCCTGGTCTAGGATTTTGCTATCGCATTCAGCGACGATTATGCTGACGCCGCAGCGGCAGGTTGTGGAGGAGATGGATTGGTTGGTGTCCAGGAACGAGAACGAATTTCTCTAATTTTTTGTTCTCCTTCGCAGGTGACCTTTTTGGATTTTTCCCCCGCCTAGTACGAGGAACATTCTTCCGTTCGTTAATCTTTCCGACTCAGGGTTGTAAGTTTTTTCTTCTCAGAGTCTTCACCACCCAATAGAGGATGGTGGTTTGTTTTGGTTTCCCGTCCTACGCGGGGTCCGATTTCCCCACCGGTTTAGGAAAGGATTTATCCGTTTGCAAAAGGGTACGCCTCGCCTCGTGCGGTCGCAAAAGGTCGGCAATGCCGAGCGCGCAAACAATCAAGATATGACACCTTTCGACGAAACGCAAAAAGAAACGAGAGTTTCAAATGCGGTTTTGCGGAGAAAGAGTTCTTCGCGACCATTGCGACCATTTTTAGATGGAACTGACGGAGACGACCGTGCTCCGGAACATTGCTTGCTCTCTATTCCGAGCATACGGTTTTTTCTTCTTCAGTTAGGGGCCCGGAAAACCCTCAAGCTGTGGATGCTGCGCTTTCCCAAGATCCCTAAACGAGATGAGGACTCGTTTGCGGGGTGGTTACCTAGTGTGCGGGTGTGCGCGTGAGCAAACAACCGTCGGGAGATTAGAATTTGTTGAAATTATCCTTTTTTTTTCGGTCGCTCGTTGTGGCTCATCAACCACGAACATCGCGTTATTGCGCGCCCGTGGCCTGAGAGAAACCAATTTTTTAACGCATTAAAATGCAAACGCAAACTGCTGATGGGTGCTTCGTTTATGGCTGCAAAATGCTCTTCGCTTGGGGGGGCGCTTTTTGGGGGTCGCAATTTGAAGTAAAAATTATCTGACGCAGCGAAATACTATCTGGTCAACCGGACGTCATTATGGGACTGAGATCTAAAATGGTGCCTTCGTTAGAGGAACACAAAATATGGGATCCGTTGGAGCCATCGGGAGAGCGAAACAACAGTTATTTGTGACATTAACTAGAACTTCCTCCGGGTGTTTCGGTAATTTATCAATAGCTTCTCAGATTTGCTCACAGGAAGGACGACGGATAATTACTCACGGATGTGCGTGTCCAACACACACATACACGCTTGTCAATGGGTGAAAGAGGTTCGATAAATCATGTGCCACGCGTCACGCTACGCTCGCGCTGAGCCGAGGAAAGTCACAGTCCATTTGGGTGGAGCCCCCCCGAGTTTTTCCAGCCGGGTTTTCCCGGCGCCCGGGGACCTTACTACTATTTTAGTTCGAACTCACTCGCTTTGTGTGTGCGCTGAGCCGTAATCGAAATGCCATCACGTCCAAATGCTGCGATATCAAAGACCCAGCGTGGTCGTGTGGACCGCCTCTCGGCAGGAAGCTGATTCGATCAATTTTGAATGGATTTAATGAGTATCATTCGCCCCCGGAACGGCGGGATTTCATTAGGAATTAATGTGCATTTCCATTATCGATTGCTGCGAGCATATAAAGCCAATGCGGCACTGCTTTGTGTGCTGCGGCTGTGCGGTACCGCCTTTGTGTGCTTTTCCCTGGGTGGGATGTTCTCTATTGGGACAGTGAAAAAAAGTAACCCACACCGCCCGCAGTACACAAAAAACATTATGCCAAAGCCTCCCCGGGGAGAGGGGTGGTCGACTGGGGACTCTGAGTGAAATTAGATCCTGTTGCCGGATGTTGTTGAATCGACCCGAGCGAACACAAACCACCATGGCATGGCGTTAACGTGTTATCGTCATGGCCCCCTCATTGTTGCCCTGTTAATACCCGGGCAGATAGATTTAATTCATTACTGGCCCGTCCGAGCACCCGCGTAATGATGGCCGGCAGCTTATGCTCCAATTAGGTACGCGCACGCGCGCACTGCACAGCTCTCTATTGGTTTGGTAAGTGTGGCACAAGAAAATTGAGTTGACGCTTGAAGGCACAAAAAATGCTTCCAATGAAACATAAATTGGTTTCCTTACGTTTTTGCTGTGCCCGCACGGAACGGGTCGTGGTAGAGCATAAAATGAAATAAATTGAACATTAATTAATCGGGTCGGCAGCTCCTCCGCACCCTCGTGGGGGTCATTTGTGCCGACGAAAGGACCGTGCCAGGTAATGGTGTGACGATCGCTTCTTCGCCGTTTTTTCTTCGCTCCTGTTTTAATGCACGAAACGTGCACGATCGATTCATAATCGCAAAATTGGAGTAGCCCGTCCGCCATCGCGCAAGCGAACGTGCGGCGCGTGTTCTGATGAGGCGTTTTTCACGCGCCGATGAATTGCATTTGAATTCATTAGGCCACGCTTTCGCAGGGTGGCCGCAGCATTAATTGAGCTCTCTACGGCGGTGCGCGCTCTGCAAAGTTTGTGACGGAACCAACTCCGTTCGTCACGCTTTTAATGGGCCGGAAATGTGCCGGGAGTTGTTCGGCCGGCCGTGATTAGTGGCCGCCCTGCCGCCAGTTCCGGTGAGCACACTGTTGTTCTTATTGGGCTCTCTGGTGTACGATTTGTGGTCAGTGTGCTGGTCTCGTTCGCGGGTATGTTGATTAAAATCACTTCCTCCGATGTGGATGCTCTGAATCGTTCCCATTCGACGTATGTTTGAGTTTAGACACTCAAAACATGTTTAGAAAATTTTAAAAACAATGAGAAAAAATCAATTTCAATTTCAATTTCTATACAAAATTTGTTCTAATCTTTATTAAGAACGTTAGCAAGAGACGAGAAATAGTAAAATAGTAAGTATTAAGGTCAAGGCATAGGAAACAATTGCACACAATCAATAAATTGCACACAAGTAAAGATTTGTAGCTTTCAAATTTATTTGTCAGTAAAAGGGTGTAGAGTTAGATACACTTAATTATTTGGCAGGGCTTTGCATTGGATGGCGATTTGATTAAAATTGTTCCTAATCCATTTTATTTTCCTTTTTATTTGATTTGAATATTAGATTAGTATAGACAATTTAGATTCATTTTTTTCATTTTGAATCATTCTTCAGTTTATTATGAAAAAAATTAAACGAATTAAGAAAGGATATAAAGAAAATTTTTGTAAAGATGTTAAAAATGGGAAGAAAATATTCGGTTTGCTGTTGGCCACCATGTCCTTTGTTCGAAAATGTTGTGCTGAATTTACTTGAACTATCCAAGACTATGAAATGGAATTCTTAGATTTTTTTGATCAAAAGTCACAATTGCAGCTAGCGGACATTAGGGAAAATCAACCAAATGCTATTCATCCTCGGACAAGCTTCAATTTTGTATCATTCCAAAGCGAGAAGGGGGAATGCACCACCACGGCGGAGGGACCACAAAGTTTGGTGCTCAGACATAAATGGCATAAAAATTCTAACCAATCCCCGGGCCAAAGCTTAGTTCTGAAGCCCGCGGTGCTTAGCCACGGTTCCTTCAGATTTTAGTTCACGAAATCCCGAACTACAATAATGATGATGATAACGAGAAGCCCGAGGCGTGGCATCGTCATCATCATGACGATCGCCGTCCACAGGGCGCCCACAGAAACGAAACAGAAATGGGGGTTCCATTTTTCGGTGCTGCAGCACCAGCATCATGCGGCGTCGAGCACACGAACGCCGGCGACGATTATGTATTCGATGGTCGCTATCGCCAAATGGAAAGCGACGATAGCGCGTCGACAGCATGCTGGCGTGGCGCACAGACCGTCGTTTTGCGAGCTCTTTTCTCATCTGCCTGAGCACGAGGAGCCTCCACTGTGAGGTCCTTTCTTCGGTCCTTCGTTCGACGGCCGGTTGAACGCTTTCTTAACACTTGTAATCTTCAAAGGCTTTAGTGCTTAAGTAGTGACTAAATTAGAGGGAGGGCGCGTCCGTTGGTCTGGTGACGGCCACTCACCACCACCCCACCATATTGTGTGTGGATCGGGTCGGCTTAGGAGGCGATGGTCCCAGCCTCCCTCACTGTGTTCTATCATCCAATCAAACTCGAGTCGTGTCTCAGTTTCGAACCGCGCGAGGCTCTCACGGCTGTTCAACCCGATAAATCCTTTTGGGATCTAGTCCGGACCCCACCGGGTGGACCGGGAGGGGCGTGGGACCCTGCTCTTCCTTCCGATGTCACACTTCAATTCTCAAGTGGAGGAAAACACCCTAACGAGCTGCTATTGTTTCAGCGTCGCCCCGTGATCCTTCTCGGCGCACAAAACGCACACTCCTCCGGTGGTGGTGGGTGGCAAGGAGCATTGTCTTCGCCTTCGTCACCCATCGTCGTCACTATCAAAATCTCCGAACGAGAGGCGAACGAAGTATCACCATCGTCATCATCAACGCGTCTTCACGGATTCACGGGTGTGAAGCATTGGGGACGGTGTCGGGTGCTCCTTTCACGCCTTTTATCCCTCGACATTAATCTGTGTATGTGTGTGTGTGTGTGGGTGGGTGTGCAAAGTGGACTGCATAATCGTCCTATGATTCAAAGTAGGCTAGGCAAAAGAACTAAAGCTCTCTCGCCGTTGAATCCCGAACCAGGCCGAGCCGGGACAGTCCTTTGGGTACGCAGATCCTGGTGGCATCACTTTTTAGATCATATCTAGCTTCTAAGGGCGTGAGGGGGAAAGAGAGAGAGAGATAGGGGTTTCAGGATACATCTCACTGTTACTCCTTCCGCAGCAGTTCCAATTTCAATGCCACAGTGCAGTGTTGGAATGAAACAGAAAACACATCCTTTAAACGCTCTCTCTTTCGCTTTATAACTTTTTTCTCTCGCTCTTTCTCTCTCTCTCTTTCTATTTATTTCTCTCTCTTTTCCTCTTTCTCTCTCTCCCTCTCTTGTGCGCAACGGAAGAGATTCCACATGACACGCAAGCGCCCCGAAAATGCCGGGCGCTGTTCTATTGCGCAAATGCGTCATGTGTGTGGTTGTGTGGTTCGAACCGATTCCCCTCCAATCTACCACGCGTCCGGTGCTTTATAGCCGTAGTGTTCGCTCTCACTCTCGCTACAATCCGTTTGTGATAACGCAGTACGTAATAAAAACGAAGCGAGCATAAAAAAAGTTGAGTTCTGTTTGATCAGCCGGAAGCGTAGGACTGGCGAGAGGGGCTGTTTTATAGCCGCAAGCTGATTGTGGAATGTCGCATCGGTTTGCTGGTATCACACCACATTCTCCCACACACCACACAGGCTGGCAATCGAGTCTATTCGGGGAGCTTAAACAAGTACATCACTTCACTGTCATTCTTACCTTCGGTCAGGTGGTTTCGAAATATGCTACTCTTTATTATGCTAGTTAAAAAAAGTGTCACCCAATGAGTTATGGTGTCCAACGGGCTTTGTTTCAATGACACATCCCTGCAGCAGCACCGGCAACAATTTGAATATTCAAATTGGATCGTTAGCAGCATCGGGTAGCATCAAAACAAACGTGGGCGTGTTAAAATTGGCGTGCCACAACCGTCATCTCCACCTTTCGCGTTCTGGGAGAATCTATTTCGGTTACTGGCGGTCGGTCGTGGTGGTGGTGTGCGTCGTCGTTCAAATGGATTTATGTTTTTATTTACTTGCTTTCTCTCTCTTTCTCTGTTGGTAAACATTGTTTGGTGTTTGCCGTTTTTCGGAGGTGTCCTCGGGCAAAGGAAAAGCTTGTTGGGTGAGCATTTTTCCAGTTGCCTCTGTGTCGCTAAGATCAGCATCAATCGACACTCCCGATGGTGAAAGAAAAAAACTAAACTTAATCGTTCCGTAACCAGCTGCCGATAAAAATACTTTGTGTGTGCCGCCACCGGCGCCCATCTGTCGCCTACGAATTGCGGGAAACTCTAAGGAAAACCTCTTTCCTTTTTTCGGTTATCTTTTATGTTACGAACATTATTTTTGAGTTGTGCTATGTGTGGCCGTCGGCTTTTTTTTCCACGGGTACGCTTGGCCTTGGAACCGCTGCTCGGGGGATGAACAATTTATCAAGTCGGCTCCACCCAAAAATGTCCACCAAAATGGCCGTCGCCACCGGTTTCACTTTCCTCTCTCGGGCTCTCCCTAGTCCACTTCAGCCATTTGTTGTACGGTTTTGGTTGTTTTTTCGGTTGCTCCTTCCGTCCGGGGTATGTCCGGTTTTTTTTCCTTCGCGGACCCGGCTTTCCTCCGTCTCTTGCGTAACATTATTACGCCGGCGGCCTGGGGGCGAGCAGCAGCGGCAGTATATTTTCTAGGCCATCCGCTGCAACCGCCACTGCCGCGCTTACATTCCACGTGAAATCGAAAGTTGGTGGTTGTGTGGTGTGGTGCCCATCATCATCATCTCGTGGCCGCCGACGGCGAATGGACGAGTAAAAACAACAATAGTAGTTACATTGCCACACACATATACACACGGAGATAGACTCGGAAGTAGCGTGATAGCATAAGAAAAGCGCACGAGAGAAAGTGAGAGAAAGGCGAGAGCGAGTGAGTGAGCTAGCGAAACAGCGTGAGACGCGTACACTCTACACAACATAGCCGTAGGAGACCCGTATCGAAAAGCTGTTTACGATATGCTCTCTTCTTTCGATTTCTCTCTCTCCCTCTCTCTCTCGTGACACGCAGATCCTTCGCCGCGGTACGGCCAATATTAATATTTTCTTTCTTCTTTTCACTTTACTTTTTCTTCCTTCGCAGAAAGATAAGCAAGCGGCCGTCCGAGTTCAGCTTCCGGTTCTTCGGTGTAGCGGTGCCTACTTAGCATAGCCAACTGAGAACACCTCCCCGACAAAACCACGATGCTCGATTGTGATCGCAGGACGATGTGCTTTTCCGATGGGGCGGTGTGCGTGAGAGAAAAAAGCTTTCCCCATGCGGCCGGGCCACCGATGGGTGGCCACAGGACGACTGTGACTCTCCATACGGAACTGCTGTCAAATGGTCTCTCGCCTTCCGTAGTGGTAGTAGTAGTAGTAGGCGGTGATGGCGGTGGTAGTAGTGCTCGAGCTGGCAATCTACTACCCACGTCCGGGTGTGAGTTACATCACGTTGCCGGTTTTTTGTTGTTTCTCGCGGCGGGTACATTGAAGCGCGCCGCGATCTGTCGCGTCGTGTCCTTGCCCGAACGGAACCACCCGGTGGGGCTCTGTTGGTGCGTGCGTACGTTCGCGTGTGGTAGTGAAGGGCGGTTTGTTTACACTGTTGTAGCCCTCTGTAGGGCTCCGTGAATGGGAGGAGAGGCGCGCCCCATTTCCGTGCTCCATTTGCACATAAATATTCATTTGCATAATATTCCCTCGTTTTCAGCATCGTGACGTGCGTGATTGTGTATGTGTGATTAAATTGGTGAATCGTGAGATGAGGCGTGCTTCGTCGTGAGGTGAGGTGAAAATTGGAAAGCACCAAAGCAGCGCTTCTCGCTTGCAGCTGCTGCTACGGTGTTGCCGCACATCAATATAGTAGGCTCCGTCGTCAAAAAGGCGTCATCTCCAAAGAACGCTAACGACAGTCGCCGTCAGCCAGATCGGCCGTGAATTTAGTTAATTTTCCATTCTGGTGTGAGTGGAACTCTGTGTCTGGCGTAACTGCGGCCGGTCCGCAGCGTGTCCCAAGGCAGCAGCAGCAGCTTTTGAGAGCTCACCAGCTCTTTCAGGGCAATATCGACAGAGATAGCAGAGCTTCCGTGGTGTACCGTTCGTGAGGCAACATACTCTTAACCGTCGCATATTGCCAGTCGACCAACGAGAGAGTGAGTGAAGGAGAGAAAGCAGAGGAGGGAAGCGAACCGCGTGTGCAGGACCGCGGCGTCCAGAACCAGGCCAGCGGCAAAAGCAACAGCAAAAAGAAGAAAAAAAATGATGAATCCGAACCATTCCGGGGCGTCGCGGAGGCCGTACTCGCGCGGGGCCGTCCCCAGAAATCGGTCCCGGATGCCGTTCTCGCCGCATCCGCATCACTCGAACCGGAACCACGGAGGCCACAACCAGTCGTGGTACAGCAACAAGGACATGGAGAACAGCTTTAATTACGGGTAAGCGGGTCGGTTGTCCAAAACTGTCTCCCCGGAAGCCGACCGGGGTCTCTTCTCGAGCGGGTGTGGTCTCATCATGTAGAAGCCGGTGCACCGAAACGAAACAACTGGCCCCAAGGCCCTCCAAGCCCCCGTCACTACACGTGATGTGAGCGTGTGCCTGATGAGTTGTGGACTTTCGTGCGCTTTTTGTGGGTAACGATTGCATACAGGGAGGAACACCCATCAACCCCCCAGATACACATTCTCGATTAATGGTCCAGATGAAGTCGTGAAAGGTTTAACACACAAACTCACACAAATAGGCGGTGGTCACCAAGGAAACGGTATCGTGTTTGTTGTTGCACCAAAGTTAGCTTCTTCTTCCCCCATCGGGTTGGCTTTTCGACATCCAGAGTGCGCCTTCTAGTAGTGGGCCGCCGGCTTCTGCATGCGGAACGGAGTAGAAATGTGCAATGGGGATCCTTCGATCAAACTCCTTCGGGGTTGTTGCATGTTTTGTGGGTATGTGAGACACCACAATGTTGTGTTTTGTTGTGTTCTTCCGTAAGATGTCCCATTTGTTGCTCCAAAAGTTTGGAATTCTTTTCGTTGCTGATTGCATCTTTTCATGTCTACACGAATGGTTTCGATAAAAGAAAACGAATGTGTTCGATGTTGGTACACCAAAATAACCTTAGGTTCAACTTATTAGTTACATGTCGACTATATTTAATTACATTTTTATTATTAAATGTCGGGATTGTATTTTTGATGGACACTTTCGCGATGGCCATTGTAGCATCTTTATTATCTGTTTCTTGAAAAAATAAACATCTAAAACAACTCCGTAGTTCTTATACAAGGAATATTACGCAATGGTATAAAACATTTTTAAAAGTTTCTTGTTTCATGTTTATAGTAACACGTTTCATCGCTTGCCACTTCGTGCTAAGTGCTATTCACGAATAAATGACATTCGATATTGATCTATTGAGCCTTTTTGAAAGTAAAAACTAATATTCGAAACGACAAAAAGAGCATGGTTCCAGTTTTTCGATGTTACTTTCAATGCACATTTTAATTCCACCGCCGAGTACACCCTGAGTGGTAGCGCCAGCATTTATATAAATTAAACAAACATTCACAACTAACCATTCAACATCAACCCGGAACCTTTGGCCGAGCAACCTCTGATACCGTTTCCGGCCGTGTGGGACATTTGCAATCGACTCAAAACCAACCGCCTCGACCGGGTGTAGCTATGTGTAAGTTTGCTTCTTCTCCGTTTGGTATGCGGTTGGTTGTGTATGCATTTTTGAATCGATTGCACATGCACTCGCTACACTCTAACGCCTAGCTGGTGACCACCGAGAAGGGATGATCAAATCAAGCAGGGACGGTAAAAGTGTATAATCAAAAAAACCAACTCTTCACACCACCTGCAACTGTGTCCTCCCCCGCCGCCGGTGTCATTCGCCGGCATTGCGTTTTTTTGGTGAAGGAACCCAAATTCGAGCAACAAACAACAACCTCCCCCCGAAAAAAAAAAGCCAAACCCAAAAACTGTACCGACCGCTAACTACCTTTTACTGCTACTACTGCAACGTGTAGTGTTAAGGTTTTACTTACTCACTGTAATCTGCTGCTAGTTTTTCTTGAAAGTGATGGTTGTATCTTGGTATTGTGAATTGAACTTTTATCGGCATCATCTGCTGCTGTTTTTCTACGTTTCGTTTCGATTTACTCTTTTGGTTCGAATTTATGTCTTAAGTTTGTACGTTTGTTATGTACGTTTTGGAAAAGGGCGAAAACTAATTTAACGCTAGGGTATGAGGCTATCAATTTTGTCTTTACTAAGAAGCATTTGATAAGAGTTGTTGTTCGCACGTAAACGTTCCAAAACAGCGTCGTGTGTCTAATGAGCATAATAATTTGGCCGTTTCATGAACAGGGTTTACACTCAATACAGTACCGCAGGGGGCTGAGCTAACATGTTGAGATTTTCGTTATATCGAAATATCATCTTAAAAATTGTTTCCTGTATTATTATCACATCTCATGTTAGTTTCTTATATCATTTTCATTATCTAGAAGAATCTTCCGAACAAGTGTTCGTTTGTTGCTGTTTGTTCTCAATAAGGTTCACAATTGCAGTATTTTTGGCCGCTATGAGTTTTCAAAATTGCTAAGATTAACCTTTTGAGTTGAACAGTTCGCCGGGTACTAAACTGATAGTAAACGTGTACTGTGCGTTACTTTTAATATTATTTATTGTCTATTCTGTTTCCTATTTTATTGCTCACGATTTGCCATCTATTCACCGTATGCGAAGCATCATTCTGTCCAAGTACAACGCAGCACGCGCAGTTTCAGTTGATATTTGTTTAGTGAATGACCAATCTTTCTGTCGCAGAGCGGGCAATGCGCCCAAGTTCTTCTTCCCTATGATTTGTGTTGTTTTAGTTGGAACAAGGATATTTCGGTAGCTTTCACTTGGCGGAATGAATGGAATGTGTTGGTGTCATATGTTCGGATGGAATTCAAAGTGTTTTAGCAAGCATATTTTTTTCTAAACCTAACACACACGGCTGATCACGGCAGAGCTTCGTTCGGGCATCCGCATAGCTGTATAGTTAGAAAAGTTTTACAGCTCGATTCCTCTACCAGCAACACTAACCTCCTTCATCAGCACACCCCCCCGGAAGAAGGGTATTCCCGATATCTGTGTTGACTGTTGCCGATATTGTTTTATTCTTCGTACATTTTAGTTCGTTCCCTAACTGTTGCAGAGCAAGTATACTTCCAAAGCAATGTATGGATATTGTGGTTGAAGAGAGTGCCATTTGTGATATAAACCCGTTGTCTGTTGCACATTATCGCTAGCGGCTTTAGTTATTGTTTTTAGTCTGTATGATTGGAGCCGGAATGACCAAGGAAAATAATATACCATTAATAAAAATAATCTTACATTATCTATTCCACTGGTTTTCTCTTTGCCATACTCATGATAACATAGCGATTGATATTTGTTGTGCTCGTTTGTTTCACTTTTAGCATATCAGTTTGGTTTATTGTTTCATGCTGCTTCCACTCCTAGCGGGCAGGCCTGGGTTTTTGTTGGAACACGCTCACAGGCAGGACAGGGCACTTCAGACTTTACTTTGTTCGATTTTTTGCGACTTTATTGAATCAATTTTCTTACCGATAATAGTTAGTGCAACATGGTAAGTGTTGGCTGGATTTCTAACCCCGAGCAGTTGGTATAGTTTCTTAATCATGAACAAATAACATAGTATGGGTTTTCAGTTTATCATTATTGGTCATGCCAAATTGAGTTTGTTAAGTATATTTGTATGCCCCGTTGAACAGTGATTGAATCGAAGGCGCACAATATAAAGTCGTACGCTGTCTAGCTTTTGCTGCGAGTTAACTTTTATCTGTTGCATTACCGGTTTTCATCTTCCTTCGTTGTTAATTGTCAAACGTGAATGCCCCAAACGTAGAGAGAAAGTTGAGCAAAGCTCTAACTGCCAAACAACAATCAATGTGTGTGTTCGCTCCCTTTACGAAACACTAAACCAGCAAGACAACAGCAAACGTGAAACAGAACCAAACCAGAATGCGAAAGAGTAGAGCCGAACCCCGGTACGAACAACGAGCCCGGTTTATGTTGTCCTTTCATTTGGTTGACATCTTACTCTCTGTCTCTCTCACACACACATTCCTTGTCATGTGCAAGCGATTTCATGTATTTTTATATCACAAATAGCTTTTTTTGATTAATACCTTTACCGATCTGACCGAGCGTTGTTTCCGTTGTGCCTCCAGTTCGATAACAGTTTCTCTTCTACATTGTAGAGCAGTGCCAGATGTACTTACTTATCGTTACCTTTTTCGTAAATATACTCTCTAATTATATAAATATACATATATAAATACGACCAACTACACCTAAGCTTACCGTAATCGTAATTGTAAATTGTTTCATTTTAATTAATACATAATTGTTTTTGATTTTTTCTTCCGCATGCTTTTTGTCCTTTGTGGTAAACTTATTGCAATATCAACCAAACTGAACCGAACCGTACTCTGAAATGAACCTCTAACAAACTGGTATACAACCGCTGTCCTCACCATCACAACACGTCCTCCGCCAACGTGGTAAACACGCAACAAAACCAAACGCGGACCAAACAACTCTAATAAACACATACACGCGCAATTGAATGCAATTGTACAATGCATCTCGTATCATGTCGATCACCACCCTTCACCTGCTATGAATCCCACAACGGTCACGGCACCGCCCTCCTCATTCCTCCTGGACCATTTCCTGGTTGTGTGTGATCCTGCTACTTGTCACTTACCTACCTACCTACCTATGGCCAATTGTTTCTCTTGCTATTGTTACTTACTGTACCACCACCGCCTGTGTTTGCTCTCTTAACGCTATACGCCGCCCTCTACGCAATGCCAATATGTTGCCTCGTGTACAATGGCACTCTCATTACGTACATTTAAACGTACACACGCCTTCCTCACACAACTGCACACACACCCCCGCAACATCGTGAAAAAATGTATCACTACTACTACTTATACTACTGCTACTACTACTGCGACTACTACGATCACTACTACTTGCCTACTGCCTCCACTAATCTTGATCCCGAACGCAACACAACCGCGCAGTGACAATAACGGAAGTAGCCCCAAAGAGTCCTTCACCTACTCACCCAAGTCCCCACCGGTGCAGTTGCATTCCCCTCCCCTAACGAGTCGTCCAGCAGCGGCCATCCTAGTGCCTTACGGTGCTACTGATGACGGTAGTATTAATAATAGATCTCAACAAATTCTTAGAGCCGGCCCGAGCCACATTGACCGGCACCGGATCAATATGGGCATGCAGGAGCGTAACCGGCACACGATGAGCAGCTCCTCGATCGATCGCCATTCGGTAAGTGTCACCCCGGACTGATCGGTCTCTATGTAACAGGCATTGAAAGCAATATTTTTCTGTGATCTTATATTCATTGAGCAAAACATTTCGCAAAAATGCAAAATTGGAATTGGTTTGTCGAAAATGTTCGAAAATGCGATGGAAGAGTATGCGCTGTGTTCTATTCATTGTTGTCAACGATGGCAAATCGAAGAGCTCATTGCTCGAAATGCTTGGTAAAACGTTCAGTACAGTATCATCTGCTGGAAGCCCGACAAGCAGCCAACGCATCAAATGGTCGAACGTTGCTTAAACAAAATAAGGAACGTTAAGTAATGATTTTTGCATTCGTGTTTTTCGATGGTGATCGAATAGTTTCAGTTCAATAGTTTAGTGATTAACTGAAGTGCGGGGGCGTTTGTTGAATTGAAGTGTTTTTCTTCCCATCTACAAACAGGAACTAATGCAAAGTGCGATTCTGTTCACTCCGTAGGGTCATTTCGAGGGTCCATCGAATTCGTCGCGAGGTTCGGAGTTACACGTCGACAGCCGGTCCATGCTGTCGATTGACTCGCTGCGTAACAGCCGCGACAACAATCGGGACCGGATCAGCCCGCACTATCATCCGGGCGGAAGCAACGGCGGTGGCCACGGGCCTAACGGGCACATGTCCTCCGGTGGAAGCAACGCTGCCGGCGGCAGTGGCGCCAGCGGAAACGGTGGGGGCAGCGGAAGCAACCAAACGGCCTCGCCATCGGCCTACTGTCCGGGCGAGGGTGGTCCCATGGGCAATGGCGGCATGAAGTCGGACAGTCCGTCACGCAAAAGACGCCGAGTTTCGTCACGGTTGCCGAGCCAATCGCCACCCGCCATCTGGGAACACCGTCGTTCACCACGGAACGGTGGCGGTGGTGGAGCCGGCGGAAGTGGTATGATGATGCACTTGGGTAGCGGTGCCAACGGCAATGGGATCGGATCGAACGGACATCACGCGATGAATGGGCATCACAATCTTGCCATGCAGCAGCCACAAACAGCGCAAGGCTCTCAGCAGCAACAGCAGCAACAGCAACAGCAGCAGTTACAGTTGCAACAACAGCAACAGCTGCTACACCGCGAACAGCACCACCATCATCCGCCACCCCATCATCATCACCATCAGCAGCAGCAGCAACAACAGCAGCAGCAGCAACAGCAGCAGCAGCAGCAACAACAACATCACCATCCGATGCATCCGAGTACCGCCGGAAGTGGTCTGGCGGCTGCGGTTATGTCGCAGCTGCAGTCTCATCTGCACCCGGGCCAGGGCAGTCCTCCGATACGGCGTCCGCGTTACCATCGCGACCAGCACCAACAGCAACAGCAACAGCAAGCTCCGCCGCCGCCACCACCACAGCAGCAACAGCAGCGTCAGTGGGAGTCGTTGACGCAAGTTTTCCAGCAGCCATCGCCGGCGGCTCAGGCGCAGCATCCGCATGCGGCCTCCTCGCTGATGGTCGACATCAATCAGGTGCCGGTCAGCTTGCCGCTCGGACACCACCACGAGCCGCTTTGGACGTACTCGGCCGGACCGCACATCTCCATCTGCTCGGGTCATCCGGCCGCACCGCATCTGCCGCCGTGTCAGGTAAAAAGGAACCCCCCGATTTGTGGTCAAACCTGTAACTGACTCGTGCTTTTTTTTAATTTTAGGTCCATGGCGTCTATTCGCAGCCCTTCGCTCAAACATGCAGCATCGGTGGGCACTTCGGTGGGTTCGCGTCGACAGCCGGTCCGGCATTGGCCGTGCCACATCCGCAGCCCCATCAGGCGCACTATCCGCATCCGCATCTAGGCCAGCAGGTACGTATCGCGCTGGCTGGCTGGCTGGCTGGCTGGCTGGCCTGGGATTCCGCAAACATTTGCATTTGTAAACATGACCCCTCTGCTTGTCTTTTAGCGTACCGATGGGCTGGCACTGGACGGATTGGAGCATGCCGGAGCGTCACCGTTGCACATGTCGCCGCTGACAACGCACGCACATCTGCACTCGACGCCCCAGATGACGCAGTTGACCGCGGCGGCACAACCGATCTATATCTCCACCGAGGTAAGTGCCGTGGGCACCGAGGTGCCGCCGCGCACGGCCGGTGCGGCCCCCGGTACACTGATCCCACTGATCGCGAACGTCCTGCAGGGTCGCAGCAGCCAATTCGAGCTACTGCACCGAACGGCTCGCCGGGCGATCAGTGCCCCGCGCCGCAACTTTGCCCGGTTCCACTGGCCGGCACCGCCTCCGCCGCCTCCACCACCGCCGCCGCCGGCCCATCATCATCACCATCATCACCATCACCATCCGGCGACCCATCGGTCACCACCGGCCCTGCAACATCAGACACTCGGTCCACAGCCGGCCCATGTTACCCTGTCTGCGACCACGTCCGCCTACTCGGGCATCTTACTCAACTTCCTGTAAGTAGTCTCTGCTGATGGTGGGAGAAGGGGTCGGCAACAACGCGGCGCGCGTAACGCATCGCCCTTGATCTTCCGTATTGTGAAGATCTAGCAGTGACTGAAAGATGGCGCCCCAGGGAAAGGTTCTTTATTGCTAAAAAGATCACTGAAAGGAAATAAGGATCCCTCGTAGAGCATCCTGCATTTAGGGTGATGCGTACCGCCGTTGCGTTGCTGCCAACATCTGGGCCCGTGAAAACGGGATGTGTGAGAGACAGAGAGACCTCCACTAACAAACCCTAGACCCGTGCGGTGCCCTTTCAGAGCAATGTTCCCGCTGTCCACCTATGGTCCACCGGATCTGAATTCACCCGACTCGAACGAAACGGAGAACTACGAAGCACTCCTCAGCCTGGCCGAACGGCTCGGTGAGGCGAAGCCACGCGGTCTTGCCCGGCCCGAGATTGATCAACTGCCGAGTTACAAGTTCAATGCAGAAACGCATACCGGTAAGTTTGTTGGGCTGAGTGACTGACCCTACGGTTCCCGTGATGATTGATAACGTTACACTCGTGTGTCCTCTTCAGGCGATCAAACATCGTGCGTGGTGTGCATGTGCGACTTCGAAGCCCGGCAAATCTTGCGTGTTCTGCCGTGTTCGCATGAATTCCACGCCAAGTGTGTCGATAAATGGCTACGGGTAAGTAGTTTTTCAGTATTTTCAAAGGCATTTCAACGTTTTTGGCAGTTGGCGATACAACTGTCGTGCATTCGCGAGTGGATGCGTCTTGTCATTTGAATCTAGTACGGCCCGAGCCGGCTCTATCGCGCAGAAATACGAAATCTGCATTATACATTGCCCACTACTTTCCTCTTTGCAGTCCAATCGTACGTGTCCAATTTGCCGAGGCAATGCTTCTGAATACTTTGAAAGCAGTGAGGAGCAGTAAAAACGCTCAAACTTCACAGTGAGCAACAGCTGCGATTTGTCTGCAAATATCTTACCAGTCGGTCGCCGCCTTGCTCTCAACCGGTCAAACTCATTGTATCAACGACGGATTGTCTAGATTTGATCGCAACTTGTCATATTGTACAGCTTTCTGCACTAGAAGGGGTCAACTGAATATATGGCCCACCAGTATAGGAGTCTACAACAAGGAGGTCCTTACATTACTTCGTTCTAACTTGCTCTTCGTTCTCCGTACGGACAATTAAATTCATCGTCTCATTAGCAACGCAAATAGAAATGTATTATTTACATCTAAAAAACCTAATTGTTGCCAATAATCGGGCCAATAATACCAAACTTACATCGCAAGCGTTCCATAGTGTTTCAGTTTCAACATTATTCTGAATTGAAACGTCCTTGTTGGGCGAAGCTAACGAAGGTCAAGGTCAGCTAACAAGGACGTTGCGAATGTTACAAGTATATTTAAGTTAGTTCATTTGCTTCACACGAATCCCAAAATGCATAAGCTTAAGCCTGAAAAGGCTACAGATAAACGTTGTTCCCTACTCTGTTCAGTATCATCCTCCGGTAACGGTGGAAAGATAGTTGATACCCTGCAGCTGCCTACGCCTAATGAGGTCCTATCCGCTATGAATGTTGTGCACCTCCGAGGGCAGTCGCAGTCTAAGATCTGTGATTCAAATAATTATTTTTCCCCCGGCTATAAGTGGTTGTGATGGTGTTTATTCTACATATGAAAAGAATGAACCTTCGTGCTCACACAGCCACAAAGGAAAAAAATAAAACAATCCTACACGGAATTAACACAGTTGAAAAACCAAAAAGCAAATCAAGAGAAAACCACCAACAAACACGATAGAACAAAAGTAAAAAAGTATAGTAAACGAATAGTTAGTAGTATCGCAAAGCCACCCAAGAGCAATAATTTGAAAACAACAAACACAGTAACCAGCTCAGTCTACGTTTACACGAATGATATCATAGACTATAAAGAAAAATAGGTGAGTAAAACACTGCGTAGAATAACGAAAAGAAAACCAAGGATATAATGAAGCGCTCTTTCCATTTTGACGCTTCCAGTTAGTAATAATTCGCATATGAGTCAGCCCGTTTTAAGTGGAAGGTAACCTACCAAGTTACATTTACAACTGCTTTATGGGTTTTGTGGTAACTTTTGACATTTGGGTTCTGGCCACCACCTGTGTGATTCTCTATCGCTATCTTCTGCATTGTCAATGGGTCCGCATGAAACATTGTTTCAATAATGTCTTGTTTCAAAGTGCTCGAAATGCTCTTGACAAAGCGCGCGTAGATTGGTTGCTTTAGTTGGTTTGGTTTATTATTGCATGTCGTGGATATACTAAATTAACCCTACCTTACTGTTTTTGAATTCGCGATCATTGTAACGCATTGCCATCTGGTTATCGGCGGGCGTTGGATCAATTGGATCAATTGGAAAATGGGTCATGCCACAGACACACATCGTAACGGAATCACTTTGTTGGAAAATTCATATAATTTTGTCGTCGATTAAGGTTCCATTTCTCGACCGTTTCAAACTTAACTGTATTATGTATGTTGTCTATATTTTTCTATTGTGTTACTTGTTCTTCTTGTTAATATGTGGTTGTTGCAGTTTCTTTTTCTTTCATTATGCACAGTTTTACGCCAAGTGCAGTTTTTTTTTCAATTTTCCGTGGTTCATTGCTTTTAGCTCAAATTTTAACGTATACTTTTCAAGCAATTAGTGTGAGTTGCTTATATTCTAGCATTTTTTTTTACTGTAATGTGTCCTACTATCTTCGATTTGATCGAAAATTTCTTTTACTAACTCAATATCTCTAGAATGATATACACTTTACATTAAGCTTCTGTTTGTTTATCAAGGAAAGGTTGGCGCCTAGAAATTGCTATCAACTTCTTTATTATTTGTAACGCAACCCAAATAAGTTGATTTGTTCCGACCGTGGGCTACGTAGATCGTTTGTGCATGTTCTATTCACTTCATTCTGCGAAGCTGAACACACCTTACGTCAACCATATACAATTACTATTGACGGGTGCTACGATAAACATGATGCAAAACTCAGAAAAAAAATAATCAAAAACTTACGTGTGTGTGCGTGTGTGTAGAATTTAAAAAAGGTCGATTTTCTTGCGTGGGCTCAGGTTTGCAATAAGGTTACCTTTCGATTGTTTTTTTTTCTTCTACGAGCAACGCATTTTCACTCACCAAACAGGTTTTAAATAAGAATTTCAGTTTTATGCGCAAGACTTCACTATTAGGATAATGTAGTTGTTTTAATTATGTGTATGGGCTCTTTTTAATGTAAAAATGATACGTTTGGCGAAAAAGTTGAATTAAGAAAAACCATTCCACGCGTAATCCACTCTAAAGTAACTTCTTATTTGGTTTTATGGTTTATACATTTTATGATATACATTTTGAGCATAATTTTTGTAACCCTACTTATTATATAGTATCACTATCGTTTTATCAGCAATTTCGAAAATCTGTCTAATGCATTTATTGTTGCTGTGGAAATTCGCTGTAAAACACCTTTTTACCTCAGGACGCTTAATGTTTTTCAGAAAAAAAGCAATTAAAATGTTCGAAGTTGCGCGGGCTGCTTCTTTCGACATGTTGTAGCTGTACTTTTATGGTAGATTTGAATAACACGATTAGGAATATACAATGCTACGCTTCAATTAATACTAAGATAAGTTACTTCCATTTTACCCTTCTGCCTTGAGCTTTATGATCTCGGAAGAATTATCGTTTTGTATCTCTTTAATGATTAGATTCCTGCGTTCGGTACAAGTCATCTCAATTAGCTAGCAGAAGCTAATAAACCTGAAATACGGTTAGTTATTTAGCATCAATTAACCCATTGTAACACCCGCAATGCCATGCAGCTTTACTATAATTGTGTCAAAATATTATTGTTGTCATTTAGGTTTTACGAAAAAGCAATTGACTCCGTTTGAAATAGTTTTAACGATACCCGCAAATGATTCACTCGATCGTTTTGGGCTTTCCAAAACATGATATCAAACAAACAAGGTATCAATCTAATAATAGCGATGAATGGATGTTTCTGATTAAACGCTAACCACTATAGTTGAATGCATATCGTAAATGATTCTACATGTAAAATGTATGTTTATCTTGCAACATAAACACTGCAAGAACAAGACCAAATTTTCGAACGCAGAACAATATAAAATGGACATCGGATGATGAATGTCCCTTTTACAAAAGAGAAAAAAAATCAAATAAAAAGCAAAATGTAACAAATCGTCCTCCTTCCTCGATTGCTCACGACTACGCTACAGTAGACTTGAGTTGTTTCAATGTTGTTTCCTATGAACGCAAAACGAGCAAAACCGCAGAAACCTATTGAATGTGATTTTGGTACAATATTAGTCTAGAGTGGATCGATGTTTTGGTCCATATTTGTATCGTATTTGTGTGCACCGCGTGGTCATAAAGCAAACGCTAAAATTGCAGATATAACTACGAAAATAGCGTAACAGTTGTGACGAAAAAACAATTCACGTGAAAATTACAAAAAAAATATGCTAAACGAATAATGATAAGAGAATACACTTTGAAATGGGATCAATGGATAGGTTTAACAACAAGAATCACGCTTATGCTCTGCACTTGCGATTATGGGTTTAACTTCTCGTGTTTGTTTTTCTCTCTCATACTATTTCTAATCGTATAAACAATTCTTAGTTTGTTTCGTTTGTTGAGAAACAGTTTAGTGGGGTTTCTGTATGCAGTGTTTACCGGGCAATATGTGAGTGTAGCAAACATGCTGAAATGGCACAAACTGAATCGCTAGCTACACAAGACCACACCTTATGTATTTTCCTTCTCCACTCACACATCGCCTGCAACTTCTAACACTGCACGCTGTGTTGTAATATTGCTTGTTCTATAACTGCCGTTTAGGTGAGTGAGCGATGGATGAATGGATTAAATGGACATCTACAAGTGTGTTTGCGATTGGAGAGCGTGTCGTGATTGTTAAGCGAAACATTGAGTAAAAACGTAACAGCAAAGCATTATTGTGTGCCCCTCCTACATTCTGGACTGATCTTTATATATATACATTAAAAAACCAACATATTAAAAATATATACTACGACAAATTCGGTAGTAGAGAGTAAGAAGTCAGGAGGTACAATGCGAAAGTATATTCAAAGCATATATTGATCCCCTGGCCGTCGCGAAACATTCCACAGTATTGTCACTAACCCCCCTTGAAGCCAAATAGCAAAAACTGCATGTGAAATTACATTACACCAAATACAGAGCAAATGCAGGAATAAATATTAACAAAGAAAACGCATGCACTACCACCATCCGAGAATGGCACCGAATTTAATGCGGATTGCAAAAGGTATCCGCCAGTTTGCTGTGTAGTGTATGATGTAGGGTGGATGATTTTTAGTGGTTTCCTTGTTGAATCAAAAAATATGTATAAAAGAACAAAAAAAGAGTAACATCCGTCTCCGTTTATGTAAGCCCTTGAAATGCATAGCCTTGTTCATGCATTGTTAGAGCACATAAGCGAAAAATAGCAACACGAAAGACACATTACAGTTTAACCAAAACTCTGCATCTTCCTGATGTTTTACCGACGTTCGCTACTTACTCTAGAACGACAAGAAAACAGGCAAAACCAGCCGCGGTGCATGCCTATGGCCGATATTTTAGTCGAACGAAACACCGTAACGATCGCAATTGAACGAGTGTGTAAGCAAAGTAAAACTAATCAATGAAAAATTTACGTACGCATCGAAAGAGTAAGACAAAAGAAATGAATACGACTTTTATGATGTGAGGGAATAGTGCTTAAAGTAAAACACAAATTTAAAAAACCAAAACGAAAAAAAAATGCAAAATTTTGCAACAAACCCAAGACACACAAATTAAAAATGCATTTCGCTGCTGCTAGATGTGATAAACTTAAAAATCAATAACATAATAGTTATGTAGAACAATACAGATGTCCAGAAAGAGAGAGAGAGAGAGAGAAAAGGATAAAGAGGGATTGCTGTTATCAAACAATAAAGTAAAACACATAAAAATTGCTAATTGAGAATCGTTCATGTTCCCATACCGTGCATTAAATTACGTTCACGACCAAACACCAAAATGCGGATAAAAAAAATCTTAAAGTAGCCACCACCACCCACTCTTTACTAGGTGTGGGGGTGTAGATGGTTCGGTGCTCGGTTCTAGCAACGCGTACAATATGAAATGAGCTTCTGGAAGTTTTCGCTTTTACGTTCTCACGATGTCTGATTCGAAGCGTTGTGCATTTTCTGTAGTTTATCCGCTTGAAAACTCAAGAGGCACACAACTTGTTAGCACTGCTTGCGCATTTAATTTTGAAATGTATGTGTACTATTTGCGTCCAAAACTTAAATGTCTTTCCATCCAACTGTTCAAATGTTGATTGCTGTGGGGCAATGTAATAAGTAGTGTTATGTTATGTATAACCATCGAAACACGTATAATATGCGCATGGCAACAATTTCTTGTGTGATGAAGCTCAAATTCGCGTGAACCGCATACTGCATGGTACTGTTAGAGTAGAGCTGAAAACGAGAAACAAAATCAGTCAGTTGGATAATACACTGTTCGTCTATTATTCTATTCTTTCGGTATACTATAATTTTACATTGGTTAAGGGAGTAGAATCACGGTTTGGGAGCACGAATGGATGGTAATTTCGTTAGGGTTAACCTTTGAATTGATCTTTTTGACATGTTTGTACTTCAAAAACGTAACGGCCAACTATCTTGTATAAAGAGTAATAGAACAGTACATAAAAGCGTCTCATAGGGTCCTCATGCTGTAGTACTGCTACGTCACACAGGTAGCTTCCTACCTTTTTCAGTGCTAAGCTTTGTGCAGAAAACCAAAAGCCATTAGTCGGTAGTTGTCGTCGACGTCATTGCAGTCATCGTCGTGTTGTGGTACCTCTTGTGTGTGAGGAATAACACCCTTATCAGCATGTACGGTAAACGGCAGCCGAAGTTGGAAGAACCACGATTTCAAAACAGAAATGAAGGAAGCTACAGGTTTTGTGTGCATTAAACCAAGCGCCGCAGCATGATACGTTAGACCATTACTCAAATTGCCATATTAAGAGACTTGAGAGTTTGTTGAACACAAGTACCACTACTTGGCCGAAGGCGTGCGAGTTCAATCAGTACTCGGCATGTTGATTTATAAGTCAGCAATTTCTTAACCTGCTTTGTCGCAGTGCGACGCGTGCCCTAAGCGAAACAGAAGAAAAAACAAAATAAAAAGCAAATAAGCAGTAAACTAGAGTCAGATGGTGAAACACAACAATGAACATATGCAAGCTCACTCGTACCGACACATGAAACAGCATATTTAGTAACATTGTAATATATATTTTGGGTGTGCCTTTTTATACATTGTACAATTTTAAATGTGGCCACGTAATTGTATTTTAAATTTGGGGAAGTGAAAACGAAAAAAAACAAAACAAAAAAAGCTATAATAACAGAAGAATGCAACTAGAGAGATGTGTCTTGTATCGTTTTCTTCTTTGGTTTGTCTTGATATTCGATTGATTCATTCATTGTTGGGCTTCTTGTTACTCTTCTCGTTCTCCCTACCACTAATGTACGTTTTGGGTTTTCTACGCTCTTCTTGTTCTCTTTATGGGTTTTTTGTTTCGTTTCTAGACACTTACTTTTGATTTCAATTCGTTTTGGATGAGAATATACTACTACCCGTAATGCTGACTTCATTGTTCAACTAGCACCGCAATAATCGGTTTCCATAGCTTGTTCCAGCATAATATGTGTGTGCTAAAGGTAGCAACCGAGGAAAGCGAAATCACACGTACCTTTCAGTACTAACACTACATATTGCGTTGTCCGTTTCTTTTACCGCACACACAAAAACTGTTTTCAACTAATTTTTAATGGTTATTTCGCTTCATTATACTGTTCTGTTCGACATGTAAAAACGCCTACAGCAGCACCCACCCCCCCTGCGTTCGGTTCTTACGGCAGAAATGTTGAAACTTCAGTGTGCTCTAGTGAGTTCTATTGCTTTAACCGATTAAAAAACTTAGCCAATGAACCGTTTCTCTTTAGTTGGATGGTTGTTTCTAGTACTCTTTCTCGTGCTCTCTTGCTCTTGTTTCTTGCGTGTTTCTTCTTGTTATCATCTTTTCTAGCCATCGTACAGTCAACACGTGACGACGCACACGCAAAGAAAGTGTCTTCCCACTGGAGGAGGGTTCACAGGGGAGCTACCCGAAAGCATTGCAAACCCCCGCCGTTGCTTGATTTTCCCCGCTCCTTACAACCACCGCCCGCCACATGCTCGTTTCGACAGGACTAACAGTTTACCTTCACAACGCCTGCCTCTTCCTAGTGCTCCTCTGTCTTCATGTTACGGTATCTTACAGCAAAACGCTTCTCCGGTTGCAATCTTCATATCACGTTCGTCGTGTACGGAATGCGGATGCACCTGTGTCTAAATTACCTTGTTCTAAATGCAATGGAAAACAAAGTATGCAAATAAGCTCCTTTTTAAACCATTTCGCCTACTATTCTAGAACAACTCAGCATTGACTGCATATTACTGCAATTAGTATTACGCGCACACCATTACTACTACTAATACTATAGACTACAGCGCAGCGTGTTACGATGCGGTTTGTTCGTCTTATTATATACATACATACTAGCTGTATTTGTTGTTTTGTGTAGACTCTATTGTGCAAGCATCATCATTCGGAACTTTTACCTTCCTTTCGTACCACTACCACGCATCACCTCAAACTATGACCTAGTAATGTGTTGATTACAAAGGTTTTCTGTTCTCTTCTCGCTTGAACTTGGTTTTTGTGTTGAATATATACTTTACTCAAGCATTACATTAGCCGTAACCCCGTATCCGTAACCAGTCGTTTGATTGTTGTATGTAGCATTGAACATTTTGAAGGTTTGAATTCGTTCAGGATTGGCAAGTAATGGATTAACCCGCAGGTTTAGATAATCGGTGATCCCCGCTGCTACTTACGACGGTATTGGAAGATGAAAAGTAGAAAACGTTTGCATAAAGTCCCCCAAGTTCGTTCAAGTTTTTCACCTTTTGCGCCCCACTCAAGCATGCCCGGGGTGGGCACAGAAGCGAGGAAAAGCTTGACCACTAAAATCGTAAAATAAGTAAATCGAGATAAACACACTCTACCCCAAGTAGGTTGTGTTTGGATCTCATTAACGGAGAAGCAAAAAGGGAGAAAGACGATCTAACTACAGGAACAGTAAGCCCGTGCAAACAGTTCGGCACAGCAAAAGTAGTTGCAACAGAAAATAGGAGAAAGTAATGAACGCGAGAACAGCAGGGGTGTCTTTGTAGGTTCAAATCGCGCAATTATGCAATAGCGTCGATCGCAAATGATGATGCAGTAGTGACAATAGATTTTTTTCTGACAAAAAACCACACGCGACTTGGTGAAATGTGTGCGCACCGAAAGGCAGAGAAGCACAACGCGCTGACGGACGAGGCGGCATTAAAAAAAACCAGCGAGCAAATACCATCAACCTTCACTCTATCGCCCTTTTCTCTTAACCTGATGGCAGTAAATAAAGATGCATATAATTGTAACTGATATTCACAGGAAGTGTTTTTCTTATTACTTGTGCCGATAGCTCCTTCATGGGGGCCTAATTAATGAAGCAATGTGCACGGCATTTATTTATCATACCTTTACAATTTTTCGATACTTGTTTTACTTGTTAAGGAAAGTCTTATCCTCTCTAACTTAGAAGCGATCGATGAGCTGCAGTATGTGGGCTTGCTCTTGCTCACGCCAGTCACTGTCGCTTGCGTCGCCAAGGTTGCCGGCATACTCGCGCATAACGTGGCGAATCGTCTTCATCGAACCGTGATGCAGGTTGAGGATCTTCAGCACGCGCTGCTTCACCACATCCGTGCAGCTGATCTCGAGCACAACATAGTCGATCAGCTGCAGCGTAAACAGTCCGCCCGATAAGCGCTTCACGTAAATGGCATCATCGTCTGGCTCCTCGTCGTCGTCCTCGGTGCGCTGGAAGACATTGTGTCCGAAACATGAAGCTTTGAGTTGTCCGGTTTTTAGAGCTACCCACTACCACAACTCACCATCTGCTGATCAATCTCCCGGTCCAAGGCTTCAACCTTTTCGAGGTACTTCCGGTGCAGTTCCATTAGCCGCTCGATCTTTTCGTAATCGTTCTCGGTGAACTTGGCCAACAACCGCTGGCGCTGCGATCCTTTGCAATTGTGCAGCATGCTTGCGATGATCGACACGATGTGTTCCTCGTGCTCATCCGCCCCAAGCAACCGATTCTTGTTCCGCTTCGGAGTTTTCATGAACAGTGGAAAGATCGTGCGCAGACCAAGAATGTCGACAAACTTGTTACAGTTATCTCGCCCATCCGGGCCAGCCATGGCGTGGTCAAGCACCTTCAGCGACCCATTCCGTGAGAGTTTCTTTTCCCGCAGCATCAGATTCATGAGCTGCAAACCTTCGCCCTTGAGGAATTTTTCGCGATTTTCGCGAGCCATCAGCGCAGAGCAGAGGCTGTTGAACAGGTTCTCCATAAACTCCTGCTCCTCGGCCGAAGCTGGATCGTGCCGTTTGTAGGCGGCCAGTTGCTGTAGCAACACGTCGATACCGTCGATACTGCCCAGCATGATTCGATTTACGTTTGTGTTTTGCACCAGGATTGAAAGAATTTCGCTACAGTAAAGCTTATTTGCATCGAACGGCATTTTGGCACGGAGGCGCTTCAATATCCACTGCAGCAGCCCCTGTTCGGCCACCTCCTTCGCTATCTCTGGCCGGATTTCGATCAGATTCTCGAATATGGCCAGTGTGTTGTGCACTCCGTCCGCTTCCTCCTTGACTGTTTCCTGTAGGCGTTCGAGATTTTGCACCAACAAACCGGCAGCCTGCTGGCTGCGGAGTGCTTCAATCAGCGTCTCCGCACCGTCTAAACTTTCGTGCAGGATGTCGACATCGGTCAGTTCCTGCAGTAGGTCCACCACCGCCACGCTGATGTCGGAGTTCTGGTGCGACAACAACTCCAGCAAACTGGCCACCCCGTTCAGCTCGACCAGCAACGGGTACAGATCGGGCACGGTCGCCACGGAGTGCAACTCCTGGATCGCGTCGTTCAACTCTATCTCGCTTTCCATGAACTTTTCCGCATTGTCGGGAAACTTGATGCGCATTTCCTGGTTCTTAAGGACACGCTTTTCAAACAGAAGGAGCATCTTTTTGAGTCCACTCTCGTCGAGCACCTCACCGTCTGGTTCCTCGGTTTCGACAAACTTTAGAATGTCTAGTCGCTCCTGCTCGCTGATCTGTGGCTCTTTAGCCGGTAGCACCGGTTTGGTAGTTGGCCGAGCACCGGTAGATGTGTCGTGTTCGGTGCGGCGTACTTTGGAATTTCGCGGCCCGGCCGCTCCGGGAGAGTCGCTACCATCGTCCTCGTCGTCGTCGTCAGCTCTTTCGAAATCCGATGGCCGTTTAGGCGTTTGCTCTGGCTGATTCAAAACGAAAATTTCAACACGAAGCCGAAAATGGGAGCTTTGTTTCGTTGTTTATTTACCTTAAACGATAACAGTTCTTCTACATCCATCCTGAAAAAGCGGAAAAATAAGCTGCGATAGGATTTGAAGCCGCGATTGATTGCTGTTCGAATGGTCAACAACCGTGTTTTGACAGTGATGTTGGTTTGACAGCGATGCAGTTTATCCAGTGTTGCCAGTTTATATTCAACATGTGATGAAACATTTCGGATGGCATAGTGGCCTCGAAATGTTTCATAATGTATGGTTGACTTGAAGATTCCGTTAATCCCCATTGATTTATTAACCGACTTTCGCTTTCGTCCAATAGGTTTGCAATATCATTGGTTGTTTCACAATTAAAACTCATATCAATGACCCATGCAAACCCGTATGGTGGTTCCGTTCGCGGTTGCATGCGACCCAATCAAGTTCTCAAACATAAATTTCCCAGAGTCACAGAAAAATGTTTAAAATTGTGTACGTTTTATTTCCTATACACAACATTTACATTTAACAAAGCATTATATATCTCATATATATTCTTAATTTTGTCGCTTTTATTTCTTTTTTCTCGTCGTTTGTTCGTTCGCCTTCTGCGTCCGGTTGATTCTTTCTTTTCTTTCTTTTAGTTGTAGTTTTAGAAGGATTCAATTAATGAATTAATAAATTTAAATATATGCTATAATGACGTTCATCAACACCGTTTGCTGACACGGTGCGCCAGTCGGGTCAGCGGACTCGCGCTATTTTCGGCTATGGTTTGTGTACTGTGAGCGAGCAGGTTTATTGTTTACTTATCTTTCGGTTTGTTCTTGTTTCCTCTTCCTTTGTTAATCCGTTTCTTGTCTCAGTTGGATGTTTTTTGCTGCTCGCTCACATCGTAGCTAGTTTACTTGATTACTAGTTGCTTCATTAACGATTTATTATAATTGGCCAGTTTATGTTTGTTTCAGTAGGTGATATTTACTCTATCCATCTAGCAATGCTACTTCGCAGCTACCTAACTCTAGTGGTTCATTTTTGTTTTTCAATATTTGTTCGGCGCCTCGGAGCAAAGTATAATAATTGCTTAACTAATCCTTCTCCAGCGCGCGCGCGCGGTGCCTTTGTTTCCTATGCATCTTGCGCAGAGCTCAAATAGTAGATCAACAAATGGAAACGAATCAATAGTCCCGGTTAAGACTCTAGTGGTAACCCAACACCTTGCCTAAGCGACTTTAGAAACACCTCTAGTGATAACGATGGCACCGTTAGTATATTTTTCCGTACGAATTAAAACGGTTGCGGTGTTCGTAGAAACAGAGAACCTAAATAGGAAAACGTAACGAGAGCGAAACCCCCGGCGGCCATGCTGCTCATCTCATTCGTCCTCAATTCTTGCCCTGATGCCAAACTAGCACCTGGTGCGGACCGGTACAGGTTTTCCCGCGGTTGGTGGAACCGCGGCTTCCGCCTTCACTTGGTACCTCTACTACGTTCGTGTTCTATTCGATTTCGATAAATCGTAGCCCGTACTTTTCTCTTGTGTTGCATTGTGCACACTCATCCTGCCGGACTGGAGGACAACTATGCGGCACATGTTTTGTAGAATGCAAGTTTAGTTAATTTTAATTTAGATGTGTGTGTGTTTCTTATTAGTTTTTAATTTTACTTTCGATGCTGTCCGATCGGTTCGCCGTTCACCGACCGATACTTTATACGCTACACGCTACTAGAAGCCTTACATGTAAAGGAGCTGATCTCTTGATCCAATTTTAACCGATCGTACAAATGGCTGGTGCTCGCTAAGCGCTATTACAATAATAGTTTGTGCTCCTTTTCGGGCGCCTCGTTTCCATGCTCGTTAGTCTCTGTGGTGGTTATGCATTATTTTTTGTCGTTTGCTGTTTTTTGGATTCATGAAAAACAGATTGTGTTTCTTTACTATTTGGTTTTGTATTGAGTGAAGAGAGGTGCCTCGCTTTAGGAAGCCTTTCTACATTAGTCCCTTTCTACTTTGGGGTGTGTTACAGTTTATGTGTCTAATATCGAACATAACTAGTGGCGAGTGGCGAATTAGTTTTGTGCTGGGAAGAACGAAGCGAAAGCATTTACGAGTGTTTGTTCGAGTGTGTAGAAGAATGTTTTACTTTTGATTAATGCGCAAGTTGACGAAAAGTAAGTTCTCGATTCGTGTATATGCTTTGCAACACACTCACTAATTTGGCGGTTGAGGCGCGCTAAAGCTCGCCGTTTCTCAGGGAGACTGACACTCCCTCTCCGGTGAACACAACTTGTACCTTCTAATGAAGAGGCGAAGCAGAGGCCAGACTACTTTCCACGTTGGCAAGCCCAACATCACTTTCGTTGGACGCTGCCCAACCGCGCTCTGGGTGACGTGCAGGGTAAAATATTATTGTTGGCTGGGTTCTAGAAGTAGGCAGTGCAATTATTGCCGCTGCACGGATTCGACTACGCTAAAGCGATCAATCGCGGCACCACGGAGCAGTTCACGCGTAACAGCTTTTACGGATGAAGTTGCTTGAGCTGCACCGCATAGATCTTCAAAAGCTTACGATTAAACGACTGCACACTGCGCTACACTATGCGCACTGTTGCGCCCAACGTAGAGCTGCTCCTGCGCACTTCGGAGCGAGTGAGCGGCCAGTCCGGAGGATAAGCTTTCTGACGTAATGTTGCTGGGCTGTTTTCTCTACTCCACACCACTGCTTCCCGTTGGCTTTACTTCTAACGGTGGAAATCTATTCCAATGCTCCTACACATTGTCGCCAATGTCTATTTACTTGTTTTGTTTTATAATAAAAATATACATTTCATAAAATTGTGTCGTAAACTCTAAGCTTAAATGATATGTATTATGAACATTATTTCATTACTTCCCTACACTGTGAGCGCTTCGTGGGGTGGTCACCGGCTTCTAATTTTATTTGCACATTTTTTTTGTGGCCGAGCGTTTTAGTGTTGCACTTGATTCTTGTTTGTCGACTCCCGGGAACTCCTCGATGCACTCGACGAAAAGCAAGCACAATAAGCCGTCGTTCCAATCGTTGCATATTTGAAAGAACTGCCATCATTAAAAACGGGAACCAACCTAGCACGATTTCGTCGTGTTAAAAAGGGTCTGATTAAACTCAAATGTTGCAGTAAGTGAATCTTGGCGGAAAGTTCAGTCCTGACTCGTTCTTCTGCGCAAACCGTTGCTGATGAGTGAGTACCGGACCGTACGATTAAGAACACATTTGATTAACTCATTGCAATTGTGGACTCCTCGTCTTTGAAGCGTCTTGTAGTTGTTTGACGGGAGCAAATTGTTTAAATTTTGGATATCACAAGCATTTAAACACGTCGGATCGGAGATTGACCACGGCGAGTACAGCAACCGAACTTCTGCGCTCCTCTGTACTGCCCATCTAATAATATTTAAGCCACCCCCCCCCCCCCTGACGGCGGTCCGTACGGGTGAGCGCCGTCAGCGACTTGCTGGGTGTTGTTGCTGAATTGTGCAAACCCCGTCGATCTCACTTATACTGTCTACTGACTGGCATTAGGATAACACAGTTTTGGCTTAAATCATGTTGCATGCACCTCATACGTTAGCTTATGTGTAGGAAGTTTCTGGGGGCGTGTTTGTATGTGTCGTCGTTGTGTCTAATGTGGCCTGTGTAGGATTCTTCTTTTTTTTGAAAATTGGTCCATTTTCAACGTGAATTATTGGCCAAGATGTATCCGTGGGTAACGTGGGTAGCATTTCTCCCAGCAAAGGAGTTTGGCAAAACCACTAGCAAAACCAAGGCTTTTTGTCGGGAACACAATGAACGCTCTTTTGTTTACTTTTTACTGATAGTGCAGTCGAATTGAACAAACACCTTAACTTTACGTTTCGGTGCGAGAACGGAAATTGTAGTGAGAATTGAGACTGAAGGCCACGACGCGCGTCGTGACGAGGCTGTCGGTTTGCAGGGAGTTTTCGGTACTGTTGAGTTGTGGACATCTTGGCAGCAATTCGAATGCGTGCGTTTACGGAACGGAAGAAAACGGAAAACCATGCTCTACATCCATTCAAAAATTCGCCGTTGAGATTTCCACTTTGTGCCTCGCGGGGGCCCGGTCCGGCGTGGGCCGCCGGTTCGAGGATTAAAGATGATCACGATCACGATGAGCATGTGCAAGAGCTATATATTAACTACCTTTTATTAGTTTTTTTTTAGTTTATACTTTTTGATTTGTTCTAACTGAGCGCCTGCACTTTGCCCTCACCCAAGGCTCGACACCTCCCTCGCGGGGATTGTGGTTACATATTCTATTCATTTATCGTTTGCCCTTGCTCTTTTACGTGTTACACAATCGTTTACTAGAAGACAGGTGTTCGATTGTTTGGGTTCATTTAATTTATTCATTTATTTACTTAGTAATTCTCTGTATGATACAAACAACTGTCAAACCGTTTACTTTGAGAGAAATCATCACAATCATGCGCGATAAGAGCGTTGTGTTGTGTTCATGTGTGTTGGTGCGTGCTTTGTGGTGTATTTTGTTGCTGTCATGTTCCTGTTGTGTTGTGCTGGTTGCCTTTGTCTTCCTGTTTGTGTGTTGCAGCAAGTTTCGTGCATACGGTTTCTGCAGAAGATACCGGTTACATTTATTTGTATTACGCTTTAACATAAATGTACTGAACCGTGGGCCCCATCCTTTTCTGTCCAAACACGCACTGTTCACTTCCATTGCTAGGGTTTCGTCTGCTGCTCCGTGCTTTTGTATTCCTTTGTCCCTCCTTGCCCCTTTTTCGTTTTGCTCCGTACCGTTTTTTTTTCTAAGTATCAGGATATTCTATATATTAAAGTGGTTAAAAGGTAATTGAATTGTTCATTGATTTTTGTTTTATCATTTCGCTGGCTGGCGCTACGATGCTCGGGAGCCTAACACTGTTGCCAATTACAGCTGCTGCCCGCTGAGCTGACGCTACGGATCCGCATCCTTCCTACTTAAAGTGAGTGCAATATTGGCAAAGAAAATGGTACATCTAAATCTCGCAGCCTAAAGCACAGTCGTATTTAAATAGTTTGATTACAACACCGCCCCGACGCCGTCGAATCGATTGTTGCTTACCTAAAAATAGTACTTGCTTTGTGTATGTTTGTTCCATTTTTTTCAGTTTCTGTCGCCATCTCCATTATTGGTATCGGTGCGAAAGTTTTCCCGTTTTCCTCTCCTTGTGTGGTGTTTTAACTTTTCCCTAGCCGCACTCGATCGGGGTACTTTTTGTGGTTTATTTGTGGGGACTTAGGTATAGGTTTACAAATTGGCCGATTGTGTGCGAATTTTAGTACCATGACAGAGTAATTCGCAGCACAATCCAACAGCAGCAGCAGCAGCAGCAGATACTATGTGTTTGTGAATGCGTTTGAATATTAACTTCACTTGGGTGATTTGTTTTTTCGTCTCCTTTTCTCGTTTTTTTCCACCACATTTCACATCATCGAACTTCACTAGCAGTTCGGTTTTGGGCTAAACGGTTCCGTTCATCGATCGGTGCAGGTTGTGTTTTGATGCCATGTATTAAATGTTTGCCTGTTGTTTTATTTTGTCCACCGGCGCCGCGCTCGTCGTGTAGCTTACACACTATTCGATTTTTATCATTAAATTGCAACAGCATTACAAGATATGATATGTTTTCAGTTTATAATTTCCATTCTCCCTTCGTTCGGTCGCTTCGATTTAGAAAGTTTGTGTTGCTCTTGATTGGGTTTTGCTGTCGCTCGGCTCTGCAAATGGTGCTCCGCTGTCTTGCTGTTCTTCCACCGGTTTTTAATTTCTACTAACATCTACCAACTTGGGGTTGAATTTATGTGCTGCTGTGCTCTGTGCGCATGGCTCCTTAATCGCAACGGCAGCAGCAGCAGTTTGGGTGGCGTGATGGCGATTTGACAGCAGAAAAGTTGATCAATCTTTTGTGTGTCGCCCCCTGTCGGTTGATTATTGGTTGTTCTTCAGATTGTTGCTAGCGGGTCCTCCAGGAACCAACGATTGGTATGCTGCTCAATGGCGGAAGAATTTATTTCCTAGTATTCGCTCCGCCGAACACAAGCACACATCCTGATTGATCGCCCGCCCGCCCGCCCGAGACTAGCAAACTGTCTTTCTAGAGTCCGTCCCTGAAAGGGGACTATTCTGACGTCGGCCCGCCTTGCACCGCCTCGCTCTGTGTAGTTCTCTAGCTTACAAATTACTTTTAATTGATTGTTGATACTACTGTGTATAGTGTGTGTTTGTGTTGGTGTGTGTGGTGTTTGGCTGTGCCAATTGCAGGCATTTATCGATTGATTTCTATTGTGTGTAGACCTGGCATAAGGTTAGTCCTGGGTAAAGCAGTGGGATCCTACTGAAACAGAGCAAAACTGATGGATTAACAAAACCGCTGTAATCGTTAGCGAGCGCGTTGTTATACGTTGTTTGAGCTGTGTTCTTGTTTTACTTTGCTTTGTTTACATTTGTTAGTAAGATTATCGACTCACGGGTAGTTCGAACTAGTTCGGTTACGTTTATGGTTTTATTCTTTTTATTTGTTATATGATTTATTGTTAAGTTATACTTCGCGAACGTGCTAAAGCTTCTGGAAAATTAGTAGTTCCAACAAAATATAACTTATCCTTTGCTGCCCCCTGTGCAATAGAGGGTTTCTGGGGTGGCCACCGCAAGATCGGTGATTTCTTTCCCTACTCCGATCGTTTCGTTTCGTCGTTTGCTGCGTACGGTAACCAGCTAGGTGTGAAAGCAGATAGTTTCATCCCGAAATCGGAGTCGTACGGTAGCCGAATAGGATTTGAACGAGATGCTGAAGAGGACCAAGCGGGAGTAGAGCAAAGAAGAATTATCTTAGAAGGTAACTTATGGAGTTATTATTTTCATACAATTATTCGCTAAAGTATTCGAATATTCTCGACTAATAGCGCGTGTCTTGTGTGTTTGTGTATATGTATGTGTTTTGTTGTTTCATAGCCGGCCAGGCTGCCGATCCCAAGACGAGAGTTAGTACGGTTACTATTTGTCAGCGCGTGTTGTGTGCTCCGTTGGCCGTTGGCGCGTTGCGATGATCTGTTGAGGGCTGTTGAAAGATTTCGCTGCACTGCTTCACTATGGTACTGTACAGGTGTGTCAGCTTACGTGTCGGCCTTACATTTTGGTAGTAGAGTATTAGGATATAAGTTTTAGTTCCGTTTTTAGTACATTCTTCGCCGCCGGTTCTTCTCCGGGTGACGTTCTGACTTTGTAAAACACCGCCGCAGGCATTGTGGGTTTGCGAATTGTGTCTTTCTGTGGTCGTGTTTAGTGTCGCTACTCGGCCTGCCCACGCCCTAGCTCTGTCTGCCCTTTTTGCCATTTGTTTCCTTTGTTTTTGTGTTTTGTTATCGTGGAGAAGTGGAAAGTGGGGTTATAGGAAAAATTTGTTCCTCACTATCTTAAAGCTTAAACGAACTAGGGGAGGCCACCGGGAGGCCGATAGTAATTATTGTATGAACCGGACCGTGGCCGAGGCGAGCGACACTATCAGCACGATCAGGTCAGGTCGGTAAAAAAATACTGCGCTACTTTCGCACGGTGCACTCGGTGGTGGTGCCACTTGAAGGTTAGCTGCGGAATGAAAGGATAGGGTTTTTTGGGTGGTTACTTCGTTGTTAGTGAGTTTTGGATGGGTTATCATTGAATGGAAGAGCGGTGGAGTGCGGAAAAGCCGGCGCTTGATGAAGTAAATCCCAGTGAAGGCCTCTACAGTATCGCAAATAAGTTCTAAGATCGACGAGGGAATCCTTTAGATAAAACTTTGTTTCGACTGCCTGTTAAAATTGGCTTGATGTTCCGCGCGCCAATGAAACAGAAAACTTCAGACCAATAGTTATTTACAGTCGGATCAGACTCTGAGGTACTATGAGGTACAGGTACTAAACTTTACTCTTATCATATTTTATGCTAAGTCTTCTGCGATCTGCAGATAACGAACAAGTAATCGGCTGTCGAACTACGTTCCAATCTAAGAACTTATTTGTTGCAGTGTGCAATGGAAATGAAAGCCCAAGAACGCCTGCACCAAGAAAGGGAGCACAACTTACAGGTAGCTGCAACTAGCTGCGGGAGATACTTCTTCCAGAAGGCGCACTGCCTCAACCGTGGGCCTCGTCCCACGGCGGACGTGTTGAGCCCCAGCTCCAGGTAGTGCCGGCCGTGGGCAGTGTGCTTCGGCCACTCGGGGAACTCGGTGCTAGCGGGGCTCGGGTTGGGGTTGCTGCAATGGACGAGAGAGAGAGACAGCGGTGAATCGGCTATCGCTTAGAGGGTTGCTCCCGGACCACCGGGCCATGCGTACGTACCCCGTCTTGGCGAAGTTGGACCAGTACCGCATGATCTTCCGGCTGAAGCCCTTCTCGTCGTCAGTGTAGCCGAGGCTCGGGTTCAGCGGCTCGCCGAACACATAGTTGATCTCGTCCCCGTGCATGACGCCGGTCCAGCGGGGCCACGGGTTGCCTTTGCTCCGGTGCGTGTACAGGTACATGTAGACGTTGTTGCCCTCCTCGGCGTACCGCTGGGCGAACTCGTTCACGTTGCACGTGAAGTGGTAGTCGCCGACCATCTTGTCGAGCGCGTCCCGGTTGCTGTTCGGGTTGTCCGGCTCGGTCCAGTCGGTGTACTCGAACACGATCGCTTGCCGGGCGGCCCCGTTCACGTACGGATTCAGCTCCCGGACCGCCTGGAGGAACTCCTCGCGCGACACGGTCACGCCCTCCTCCTTGCGCAGCAGCTCCGTCAGGTAGTAGATGATGAAGTAGTAGCCCTCCTCCGTGTTGCTGCCGGTCAGGATGTCGGTCTTCTTGAAGCGCCCGCTCGCCATCGACCGTTGCGGCGTCTCGTCCAGGAACGCCCCGTCCACGACCGGCACGAACGGAAACTCGCAGATCCCGAGCGTACCCCACTCGTTGTCGACCAGCACGTGCGGGTCCTTGCCGCGGAGACACTCGACCGCTTCGCTCAGGTTGCTCGTGTCGTGCGGACAGCTAACGGCCTCCGCCAGTCGCAGTGCTCTGAAGAAGGCAAGGTAACGTCAATCAAGGTAACCGCACCTCGCACATCTGGAACTCACCTGAGCGTCGCTTCCTCACGAGACACGAGTGCCCACGGGGCCGTAGGGGATCCGCTCTGCAGGATGGCACGCTGGAACAGGTCTCTGGACAGGGCGGACAGCAGGTGCAGCGACACCGACACCGCTCCGGCGCTCTCTCCGAACAGGGTCACCCGCGACGGATCGCCACCGAACCGGTGGATGTTATCCCGAACCCATCTGCGAGGAGCAAAACCCCAAGTTAACCCAAGACTCTCTGACGCTACCGGTCCACCTACCGTAGGGCCAGATTCTGATCGAAGAGACCGGCGTTGCCGGGTGCATCCGGGGTGCCGAGGAACAGGAAGCCCAAGCTGGCCACCCGGTACTGGAGCGACACGACGATCACGTTCTCCTCGGACGCCAGCGCCCGGTGATCGTACACGTCCAGCGTGGCGGTGCCCGAGTAGAACCCACCGCCAAAGATCCACAGCATGACCGCCGCATTCTTCGGTCGGGGCCGCGGGGCGACCACGTTGATGTACAGACAGTCCTCCGACAGTGGCGTGTTGGGGTTCCACATGGTCGCCCCCGGGAAGTCACCGAACACGGTGTCCACGATCTGGACGCAGCTATTGGGCGGGTTGGTCGCGTTCAGCACACCGGTCCACTTCTCGGCCGGCCGCGGATGGCGGAAGCGCAACGGCCCTACCGGGGGCTGCGCGTACGGGATGCCGAGCCACACGTCCACCTTCTTGCCGCTCGGCGCTTCCACCGTCATGCCCCGGACGCGACCCTTGTCGGTGTTTACCACGAGCGGATCGTTATCGTTGGCGTCTGCGGAAAAAAACATCACCAGGTCAGTGGGTCTGTGTGCATCCCACCCCTGTCACCATTCCTGAATAGCCTCCCGGACATACCTGAGCTCGATTCGCGCCTCGTCAGGCCACGCCGCCGTGGCGTGACACCGCCGGCGTGGACATGCTCGCGCTCGAGCGTGCCCAGCTCGGGGTCTATGATCCGTACGGACTCACCGTGACCTATATATGGTGTGAAAAAGGCATCTGAAAAATTGAGGGAAAAAGAGAGACCACAAACAAACACACAAACATGTCAAAAGAAAACCAACAGCAACAACAACAACAATAATAACAATGGTAACAATAGTGGTAATAACTGCAACTGCAACAACCAGGGAACGTCAATCTATCGCGTCAGGTGGCGAGGGGGAGGGCGCGGGGCGTTGCTCAAAGGGGACGACAGGCCCGTTATCCGGGCCGGACCAACGTTATTGACCGGGTGAAGCTTTTCCGCTTCTTGTTTGGAACCGTTCTGTTTAGTTTCGGTTTTTCTTATTTTGATCGCTGCTGTTTACTTTGGTGTTTTTTTTCCAAGAGTTTGCACTTATTTTAATGAGTTTACGCTTCTTTAGACAAAGACTAAGTTGTCTGGACAAAATATTCCTTCCTTCCTTCATCATGTTTAATCTGTCCCAATTACCATTTTTGGACTATTGACACTATTTATTCAAAGGGTTTTGGTTTCGTTTGAAAAAGAGTCGCTCAAGATAGGGCGTTAAAGACAGTGGCAGTGTTGCAGTTGTGTCCGGTTTTATTCTGAAAGCCCGACCAGTTCCAAAACCCGGAACTCGGTCGGTTCGAATCTGAAAAGTGGATCAATGTTTTGGGTGCGCATTTGCTTTCGGTGCTCGGTTAGGTCGGGGGGCTGCGGCTCGGTCGGTGCCGCTGGTGCAATTGGTAGTGCATTAGTAGTGCATTCGGTGCCAGACTTTTGTTAGTTTTGGTGCAGAACGGTGCGGCGGAACGGTTTGAAGGTGAAAAATCGGAAGGCTCTTACCATTGCTTTGCTGGGGGTTTCGGGAGACATCGTTATGTAAGGGCTTTACGAGGCAAAAAGGGGGCAACTACTGGGCTGAAGAAGAACCTCTAGTGACTAGCAGTCTGATATTTTGAGTTACAAGTGACATCAAATGTCCAAACCACTGAAAAGTAGCAGTATGTCTTAAGGACTTCTTGCTCATACTCTGGACCTTCGGGGCTCACAGTTGGTTCTGCCCGACGGTTTTTGTCGTTTTCAATACTTTGCTTTCCTATTGTTCGTCATGCAAACCGAAGACTTGTAGAAAAAGCCACTCCAATCGCTTCTCCAATAAAACAAAAATAATAATTCAATTTAATATCAATCTTGCTTACTTGCAACCAAAAATGGAAACAGAAAACCAGAGCAAAGTTGCGTGAAACTAATAAAAAAGCCAACGTTCTACGCAAGTTACTCCCATGCGAAATACCGAAGCTACCAGGACTTGGAAAGAGCGAAACGGAAACACAAATGTATGGAAAAATGGAACAAAAACACAGATTTAGTGGAGAAAAGGTGCCATTAAAAGGTGGAACATACACACACGCACACAGAAAACACACATATTGAAAGAGAGAAAAAGTAAATTAACCAACAAGACAGCCAAACGAAGCGGAAAGGGGACGGAAAAAGACGTGACCAAAAAGAGGCCAAAAGCCAGACGCTCCCGTTCTCCTTTCAATCTTCTGTGGGATTCTTTGTTTTGAAATGTTTGGCTGGGGTTTGGCATGGCGAAGAAAAAGAGGCAACCGAACGGAAAACGGAAACGAGGGACAAACGGGAAAACACGTCACCGGAGCGTCCGAGCCCCGAGTGGTGCCGTGCGGCGAGAGGGTGCGGCGTGACTAAAGATTGCGGACACTAGCGTACCGACCTGCGTCCTTGCCGAGCGTGATCCGTGCCACTTCCTCCTCCTCGGCCGACGCGGACAATCTGACAACGACGGCGTCGGCGGCCGATGACAGCGATCCGCCCGGGCCCAGCCCCGGCTGGGACGAGACGCCCACGTTGCTGCCGCCGACCCCGGCACTGCTGCCGCCGCTGCTGCTTCCGGCGAGCTCGTGATGCCGCCCGTCCAGGGCGGGCACCAGCAGGAGAAGTAGCGTAGTCAGCGTGGTGCCGGCCGCCACCACGTCCCTCCGTCGCGCTGGTTGGCTTCCCATCAGAAGCCCTCGGATCTCCATCGTACGGTGGAGGCGCTCTGCGTGGTGCTGCTGCTGCTGCGGCTGCGAACGAGAAACGGAGCAGGACGAAAGTATCGGATCAGTATCGGTGTGCTCTCTTCTGTCATCTTGTCCGTTTCTTCACTGCGGATGACATGCCATCTAACGGGGGGGACTTCCGTTTGGGGGCAAACTTTCTTTGGAACCGGTGGAACAACGTTAATATTCATAGTCAATCGTGCGTTCCGCGCCGGAAATGGAATCGAACGAATGCTCCCGCCGTCGCCGACTTGGATAGTGTGTATGTGGGTGGCACCGGAAGCTGTCGGCGCGCATGATGATAATAATTACAACACACAAAAAAGGACTCAACTCCAAGTCACCGGGCCGCTGTCGGTCGACTTTTGGTCTCTCTCTCTCTCTCGATTCTTTCATTTTTGTTGACGGTGCCGTCTTGGTAAAATTTGTGCTTAAATATGATACAATTTCTCTACTTTGCTTGCCGCGCAACTTTAGTGACAGTGAGACATGCAAAAAAAAGGATTTTTAAATCATAAAATGGCTATTTTTCCACTCCGAACTTTTTATCTTTTTCCGTTTCCGGCAGTAGAATTTAGAACCGAACGACGAGCTCGCTGAGTGGCAATCTCTCACAGCTGCCTTCTTCCCGCCTATGCCCGCGTTCGCCCCGTGCCGTGCGGTGCCGGAAGAAATGTTAATTTTATGCTCGAGCGCCTATCGATGACACCTGCGAACAACCGTCTCATCCTTTTGTTTTCTACTTCATTCTTTATCATTCTGCGCCATTGTGGTGTCCCTTGACTTTTGAGTCGACGACGACGGCAGTGCGTACCTTTGGAGCATCCTGGGACCTTGGAGGAATGTTTGTCCTAGCTTTGAGAAATCAACTTGATTCTGTAGGAGTCATTCCACGATCGTTACAATTAAGACTTCAGTTAGCTAAGTTGTTGGAAAAGTTGTTTATCGATTGCCTGGTTTCCACAAAAGTTAAGAATTATTCACGTGCTGGATATTGCATTGAGCATGGCTTACTGTGTCATGGTGAAGCCCGACCCGACCTACTTCCGTATGTACGCTTCTGGTTAGATGACGTTAAACATTAAAGCGAGTGTGGAGTCCAACTTCTGTAAACACAAACTTTAGTTAGAACCGTCCAGTGTTAGCGCAAAACGAAGCCAGCACCGAGTCGAGTGGCACCGTAATGGCCAGCGGGAAATTCGTGCCTCTGCATAATCATTCCAGGTCCGGTACCCAATAACTCGGCTGGACTGAGCTGGAAGTCATCAGTATTAAGGGAGATCTTAAGAACGGAGGAGACCGGACTGGCTGACCTAAAGTGCGCTGGAGCTGAAGCTTCGACTAATTTATTGACCCATAACTCGTCACGTTTTATAAGTTTACGATCGAATCTGCTCGGTGCTCTCCGAGCAGCGGTTACTCTACTTCTGCCGGCAGCGTTTTTGGTTGGAGCTGTTCCTCCTAGCGTATCGGATCGCGTCCGTGTGTTTGGCTTTCATTAAAATCTTATTAAAGTGCCGAAAGCACCGACGGTGCAGAAATTACGCCGCCGTAGACAGCAGTAACAGAGCGTGCGTGACGGAAAACGGAAATTCCCTCCTTGGGCGGCTCAACCCTTTAAGCACCCTTCTTCGGTGCGGAGCGGTGCGCCAAGAAACTGGAACTCCACCAACTCGACCCGAGGCCGGAAAAGCAAAGCGAAAAGGGAAGTTATTTAATTAACGCCTTTTTCACAATGCAACATCAATTTCATCCATTTTTTATGACGCTTTCCCATCGGGGTCCTTAACCGGCGGATGGGGCGGGCCCTTTAGATTCGGTTCGTTAAAACCGAGGCTTATCCGATCCGTGTGGGGCGAGGGCCTTCCAACCTTCTGGGAGCACAAAGAGAATACTATAGTTTCCCTTAATCGACGGATATCATCACTGCCTCCGGCTCATCAGTACCCTGGTTTTTCGATGGACCGGAGCCGGCTGAGGAAATCCTTAAAACCTTCGGAGGAAAAGCGACCCCAGCAAGGCAGGCTCAGCCGATTATTCCGCACGACCGAAAAGGTAACCTGGTGTGCGGGTCGTTTATTTTTAACGTTCGGCGGCTTGAGCGTAATACGATACGGCCGCCAAAGAAAGACCAATAGTCAATACTGGTGTTCTTTCCCTCGCCAACCACAGCACAACATTCGAGGACCAGGACGTTCGATTTAAAGCATCGCCCGAACAGCGAGCGCTCGGCGAGAGATTACGCACCGGCTTGATTAGCAAATCAAGGCCTCGGGTACAAAGGGGGTTTTATGTGGCTCTGTTTACTTCTGTTCACCGATTGACGACGGCACGGTAGCCGATTAAGAGTGACAGTTGGTCTTCGCCAGCCAGCCAGCCAGCCAGCCAGCCGGTTCCCAGATCGGATCGGATTTTCCACGCTCCGCTTTGGCCGACGGCTGAGATGGGCGAAGGAAAATTGAATAAATGTTGGTCAACAACACCGGAGGCCACACCGGCCGTGGTCAACAGGACGCCGTGTAAATCTGGTTCCTGGTAAATGAGGCCCAGAAATAGGAAATCCCCGCCGCCTCCCGGGGGCAGCAAAACCATCGGTGCAAAAGCGTCGTTAGCAAACGGACACTGGACTCAAGTGACGTCAACCGGTCGGTCGGTCGGTTGAGAAGCGGGTTCGGACACCAGCATTGGCGACACCGGCAAGGGCACGTCACTCATCGGGGATCGAGGATACCGTTTCGCGGAAGGGCCACCGTTTCGTGGGCTCGAACCACTCTCAATGCGGACACACTCAATTATAGGAGTTGATAAATATTCCATGCGCCTCTACCTCTGCTGTCCGCTTCGGGCGCAGCAGACGGCTCAGGCCGCTGGCCACGTTTCCGCCCGTCGACCCCTCCGTTGTTTGCTCTCCATCAATAATGTATGCATCTCTCTAATAGATAAAAATAGCTCGCCCATTTCGTGCGCCACCAGGCGCCTCCATGTGCTGGGTGTTTTTGCTCCGTGTGCCAGTGTGTCCAAACGGCCAAATATCGCCGGTGTCCAATTTGCCAGTGATATCGCATTACGGATGACGTCGCTGGGCGCCCCAAGCACTGCCAAGTTTGTTGGAGATCACAGCTGCTTTTTCTTTCCTATCATCCCTTCCGGAATCACGCTTCCAATGATTGGACTTGAAGGCGGCAAAGGATTCGGACAAAAAAGAGGTTGGCCTGGACGAACGAAAGCGAACCAAAAATGGCCAATGCTTTAAGGCCCTGAATTCCCCTTTTCGTTTCTTCCAATTTAAAGTTATTGCGTGACACACGAGCAAATCGATTTAAAGATAGTTTTGCTGCTGTTAAACAACCCCGAGCAAGTACCGAGATGTCACCGATAACGTTGCGTGTCAGTTGGAAAAACAATCGTCCACATAATGGCCGCCGATGCCCACGGCGGCACCGACAAATCCGATTTGACATCCTCCGGTGGTCGAATAAAGCCGACCATTATAATCTCTCCCTTTCTCTCCTTCGCTTTCTATCGAAAAGAATCTCCATCGTTCCGGGGCCAATCACTGCCACGTCAGTTACTCGAATGCACCATTTAATTAGTTTAACGAAGCGCCAAAAAGGAGATTATTCCGCCAAAGTGGGCACCGTGGGCCGGGTTTATTAATGCATAATGGTGGCAGCCCGCTCGCATGTGTCGGTGGCCTCCCTTTGGCCGTGCCATGCTATAAGGATGCTAATCCAACCGGCGCGCCGGTGGCGGTATTCGAGCCTGCCAGCAAAAGATTAGTAATGTTTATTTATCAATACACGATAACGGTGCCCTTTTGGTACGGCGATTGAAGGGTAAATTAAGTTTGGGAAAGAATTTTACACTTTTGAAGGCTCATTTAACGATGGGCACTGTATTTGCACACGTCACTACTCACACGGTTCGCCTCAGTCGATTGGTACTGTTTCGTATTTTTACGTCACTTTCTGCAATCGATTAATTGCTAGTAAATTGTAATAGTTTAAATTTGCCCAATATTCACTTCGATGAACTGAACTGAATGAAACTGAGCTCCAGGAGAAGGGCAGTAATTCATTACAGTTATCGCAGTGTCGCATCGATCGTAGATCGTGAGAAGAAAAACTCGCTTATGATACGTCCTTCTGCGATCAACAGCGCATAACACAACGGTTCTAACCCTATCCTATGCCGATGTTCACCTAACTAAACGGACGCGTCTGACGAAAAGTGACTAATATTGCGTTTAACCAATTGCCACAAACCCCCGATTTGTTGTCTCCTTTGTCGCCGGGTTCGCCACAATGATTTGCTATGCTTATTTAATTATGATTTACGACCGCGCCTGTCCGCTGCGCTGGCGTCAGATAGAAGAGGCTTAACGTAAAACGTTGGGGTGGATTCGAGCTGATCTTCGAGCTCTGGGCTGGCTCTGAGCTGTCGTGGACGTGTTTGAACTATCTGTTCGCAGAGCAAGTAAGATTACTCGCAATCACCAGTCAGTCACTCGGGATGTGCAAACTGATTGCATATGTAGCACGTCCAAGTTTGCAAACAAAAGGAAACAGAAAACACGGCTCCAACTTACGATGCTGAAGTACTGAACTGGTTCACTTCACTGGTTTGCACTCAGCACTCGCCGAAGGCTAATGCTGCTCTGCGATGGTGATATTCTCTCGACCCTATGACCGGTAGCAGATCGGCACAGCGGATGAGTCTGATTGGTCTATCTAATAAAGAAGCAGCGTGCCGGGGTGTTTGTAGGTATCAAACTGGCAGAGGTATTGGTTAGAGAAGTGACGCACCGAATCACCGGAGCAACTCGTTGCGTATCGCTTTAGATTTCTTTAACCAGACGTGTTAGTTTGTCTATAAAATATTAGGTGTATGACTTAATTCGTGCAGTTTTACCAATGGATGGCGTTGCTCACTAAATATAACAATATTTTATAAAATATGTGTTTGATAACTACTCTCATTACGCATCTAACGCAGTATAGGTTTTATTGTTACATGGCAAGTTTTGTTCCTTGCGGTGATTACTTTAATATGGCGAAAAGTGATACTGAACGTCATCATATATTTATGGATGTTTATGGAGAACATGTTTTTGCTGAGAGAACGTGTCAGATGTGGGTTGCACGATTAAAAGTGGTGATTGTGCTTTGCTAGACCAAGAGTGATCTGAACAGTCTAAAACGGTTAATGATTAAGAATTGGCAGCATTGTTCGATCGTTGACCACACAACCGTTACTCATCACCTGAGTGCCGTGGGAATCATTAGAAAAACGTCTTAGGGGTTCCACAAGAATAGAAAAAAGAGACATTTAAAGAAGGAAAACCATTTGCGAATTTCTGCTTGCGCGGCGGAAAAGAAAGGGGTTCTTGTACCGAATCGTCACTGGTGCTGAAATGGGTAGTTATGACAAGAATCCTAAACGCAAAACAATCGCAAAATAAAGCCTGGTGAAACAGGTACATCGCAACCAAAGCGATGTATTGACTTTGCAACGGTTATGCTGAAATATGAAAGGTGTGGTGTACTTTGAGCTTTTAAAACCGAATGAAATTATTGATGGACAATCTCATCGGTAACAATTAATGCATTTGAGATCATGTATTTTGATAAGCTGATTTTTCAAAATGACAACGCTCGACCTCACATCGGCAAAACGATCAAAATCTTTCTCAAAAATGTCGGACGGGAACTGTTCACTTCTTATGAAAGTATTGAACAATAGGTCTCTGATTGGATCGCACCTAAAGTTAGTTTATCGCTCCTAAAGTTTTATCGACACGGAATCGAGGAACTACCCAAAAGATGAGAGAAAGTAGTAGCAATTAACGACGGACAATTAAGGCTTCATTTTGTTGTTGTAGTTAGGTCACAAATGTAGAATAAAAACCGCATGAATTAAGTCATACACCTAATACCTCGTATGTCTTAACCCATTGTTTTTTAACGCTTAAATAAAGTTTCGGAAGATATTTTGGTAACAAATCCACCCATCCTAGAGACTACAGTAACAACGCTTTGTATCGAGATGGATTTATTTTTGGATTGACACATGGCATGTATGTGCAAAAACGGGGTTTATTTTTAACAAACTAGACTCCAGTAATTACCAGATAAACTTAATTGATTTCATCCAATAAGCCCCCCGTTGGCTGCCGAGAAACGGAATCCGATGTCTATTTCCGGAAGCTTAGTGGGTCGGCCGTGCGGTCAGCATACACAGAGCAGAGTGTGGCCTTCAGCGACCCAGGTGGGCCGGAATTGTGGTAGGTATTGTTGCGAAAAGCTCTCGCAGGAGCAGGATGCCCACGGCGATTGAAATAGATGGCACAGAAATGAGCCACACAGCCGGATGTGGTCAATCGGGATGACTTCCTGCTCGGTGTGGTATCCCCGAGACCGACCTCCGTATGCTGCTGCTCGCAGCTGCGTATATTCTGACGGGCCGTCCGTTAGGCTTTTGCTCGGGGCTCACTAAGCTGACTCCACAGAACACACCCCTCTGCGTGTCTGTGTGAAGCCTTTGTTGAGCTACAAGACAAAAGGGACGCAGACACCCATTTCGCTGGCAGGGATCAAATCTTGCGATGCAACCAGCATCCGCAACACCTGGTGCTGCTGCTGCTGCTGCGGAAACGGGATTCTACCACCGGGCGCCATCGAGCGACTTCACTCTAATCGAATCGTTGCCGTGTTGAAAGGCGACACGGGCGGCCGGGCCTATGGGCCTATGGTTCATAAAATTTTCATATCTCACCATTAGGAGGCGATGATGGCCCGACGGTCCCAGCCTCGGCCTCGGCCCCCGGATTCATTATTTGAATATGAAATCATCAATTAGCAAAATGGAATTCAATTTCATCCGCTCACCCATCCGAAGTGCTAGGATGAGCCGCCTCAGGGTGGCTTGCTTACCGGATTCGGAGCGGCTCGTTGTGAAAGAAAATGGCCGGCAAACGGCCAGGCGTGAATTAGGTTGACCATTTTCACCTTGGCCCAAGAGGGCCCCGACCCGGCACGACTCCCCACGAGCGAGATGGACCGGACATCCTGTACCGAACAGACACACAAGCACACATATGCGGTCCTCTCGTCTGTGAGAAGTTGCGCCAAACGGAGCCTAGAGAATGCCGGCCCCCGGGTGGCTTGTCGTCTGTTAATTGCATCAATTAAATTTGATAGATTTTCATAAAAGCGGCATGGCTCCGGAACGTGTGGCCCCCGTGTGCTCACTACGGTCGCACTACTACTGAACGGCTGAGGCGGCCAACATGACGGCGGATGCGTGTGTTCGCCAGAACACTGGGTGGATCTTGCGTAACGACTGCGTGGACCCGTGACACCCTGAAGCTTAATGGGCTAGTGACAACTGCACGAGAGAATAGGCTTAAGCCTGTCACCATCAGCGTGTTACTTCCGTCCAGTCTTCGAACCTCGAGAGGTTCAAACTTTAAATGACTTTCAGCCCAAACCCGTGCTCGATGTTGCTGAAGTTGTTAGCGGCATGTAAATTGGCAGCGGCGCAGCGATGGAAATTGATAATTTCCGTTTGTATATTTTAAACATTAACATTAAATAATTCAAATCGTAACAAGAAACAAAAAAAAACAAAAGAAAATAAAAAAATATAAAGTTGTATGGTTCTAAAAGAGCGTTGGCAAAAGAAAAAGGAATAATATAAAATGTTACGCAACGGGTGAAAGTTGCAAAGGTTCTGATAAAGATCTGTTTCCTCTTCGAATGCAGCCATCGAATCGAGTTAGAAACCATGTCCTTTCGAAACATAATAAGTGGCAAACAAGAGGAAAACAAATAATAATAATAATAAGTGCCAATGGCAAAGAAACTCAAGGATTGATTTACTTTTGGTCGAGTCCGTTACGACCTTATTCAAAATATTTCTGTTCAGATCGTCTGGGTTGAGAGGCTTTCATAGCTCCTGTCCTTCCTTGGGAAGTCGTGCGTATTGACGACTTTAAATTTGCCGTGCACTCAGGACAGACAACAGATGCAGATGGTTGGCGGAGGTGTGTCGCAGACAGTGGAGCGCTGTGAGCATCAAATGCAGATGACATTATGCTGCAGTATCCGGTGTTCATCCTCTTCGTGTATTGAAGTATAAACCAGAACGTGGCTACTGCTGAACGCTGCTTTCGGAATGCCTCTCTTGCATTGTGAGGCCAACATAAGAAGTTTCTTCATCTGCATTTTTCCTTCCTTCAAAATGTTGTCTTGTCTTGTGCAACCAAATATGGTCAACATAAGCAATCGCTCGGAAACCTTCCTGACCTGATTCCTGGTACGTCCCACAAACGCTCCCGACCGATGATCAATCAAAATTGCATCAGCTGTCATCCGGTCGGAAAAACATGACAGGTACCGTAAAATGGGTACATTTTGTGATTTGTCACGGAGCAACTACAGGTGTTCCGAATCGCTTCTTCGACAGCAGCACGAATGGAAAACCGATGGCGATGGTGAGCTTTGCGTTCGGTACCGGAATGCGGTTTTCATGCCACATGGCCGGACAGGTTTTTTGAACCTCCTCTGGAACTGGGTGAGCCTCAGTACCAGGGAATGAAGCAGGGAAACAAATGTCACCTTAGGACGACAAAAGAGAGCCAAACATGACGGACGTAGGCAAACATTATTCGTCGTTTATGTGCATGTGCATTATGTTGCGCCCGAGGGGCCACAAAAACACATTGTGTTTGAGCAAGAAAACACACTTAATCCACAAACTGCAACAGTACAACAATACAGTGTTCAGCGTGACCAAGCAACCAACAACAACCAACCAACGCGAATGTTGTCTTTCATCTGGTTGGGTCCGCCAGCGCCAGGCAGAAGCAGAAGTTCCTGCCTTACGGAAACACTTGTGTGACATTAACAAATTGTTCCTCGGCTGACGGAATGGGAGTGCGAGCCGTTTGACAGTTGACTGACCAGCTTCTGTTTTGTTTCTGGCGGTCTCGTTCTAACAACGGTTTTGTTCACCAAACATGGCCCTGCGCCAAACACTTCCATTTAACATCTCAAGAAGAGCGACTTTAAACGCACTGTAGAAAAAGCGGGGGAAGAAAAAAATCCATGTCAATATTACGCTGACATATTAGGGACAGTAGCGAAGGCGACACAAAGGAGCCGAGGTCCCTCTTCCTCAAGACGTATCATAACGGAAGACGATTTGTGTTTCTGTGTGTATAGGGAAATGGTTCTTTCGCTAGCAAGCGTTGTCACCCTTTCCGACGGAAGCCCCCACCCTGTATGGGGCCCACCCCGTTTCTCCTTGACAGATGGCAGCAAGGTTTCCTTTGGGGCCATTTTCGTCATATTTTGCTTCCCATCGCCACGGGCCGCGGCCGTGAGCACTGCTACGGCGCACCGGGTGTGTCCTCCTTTTCACAATCACCTCGATAAATTATTCAACCAAGATTGCCTTAACACGCATATCGATTTTTTTGTTTGCGAGCAAAACGGTCTACGTACATGCACAGTTCAAGCGCTGTCTTTGGGCTGCGACTGTGTGTCGAGTGTTTCGATTTTTTTTGCAATCAATTGTGGGGTTCTAGGTTTTGTTTTTGCCCATCCCGTCGGTGCATGATGGCACATAACTGATGCAGAAGGAGACCGCTGTAATACATCAAACGAACGATTGAAGACACGGACAGTGTTTTATGGCACGGCACATTCATCCTCGCCCCGTCCGGTGGCCGATCGATTGCAGGCCGATGTGGTGTTGAAATGTATTGCCCACAGTAAGAGTCCTTAGTGCTGGGACACTATTAGCTGGGTTCAAGAAAGGCTGAAGCAAGTTGTTGGACCGTCTAATGAATAAAGATATATTCTCGAATGCGTAGACAAGAAACTCAAATGTTTATCTATGGGGTCCTGATCAGCAATCAATCGACCCGATCGATCGAACTTCAAAAACTAACCCCTACAAATTCAAATTGATGATCTTCAGACCCAACTCATTGGGTTAACTATCGATCGGAGAGGACTTGATATGCCAGTGTCCTATGGATGCGTTTATCTTATCCGGGAACTGCCTCGCATTCGCACACACATCTGCCCGGGCCCTGCCGGTGCCGTGGTGTGTCAATAAAATGAAAAATCCAAAACCACCAATATTATGGCCCGTTGTTTCTTTTCGTTTTTCGCCAAACCCAAAACACAATTTGCACGCATTCGCTTCAAATGAATTGCGCAATAAAAAAGGACGGTCCGCAGCGCAGGACACCCAGACGGGGCATGCTTACGCTCAAAAACTCGTCGCGGCGTGCATGCAGCATAAAGAAAGCAATAATAAAATGGCCAAATAATAAAACGCCCGGCACGGCTGGGGGCCATAAAACGAGTTGTGTATGTGTGCCATTTTCATATGTATTGCAAAATTAAAACCACACATACACACGCACCCGACGATCCTGCCTGGAGCGTCCGCCTTGCTGCGCGTCACCATCGGCGAGCGATCTGAGTCGTCACCGATATTTGAGATCCGCCACCGGTTCTCCTTGGCGGCAAGCATCCGGGCTGGACGAGTGGCGCCAAGAAGAGAAGAAAAAAACATCGTTCCTCCACAAACCACAACACGACACGACTTCCAACCGAACCGAGACGCCATAGGACGTCGACGGCGGCGAAGAATGTCAGATGTTCCGACGTTTTGATGATGATTGCAGAATGTGACCGATGGGGCCCGATGGGGAATGGATGAAACTGAGGGGACTGAGATTTTATAATTCTTGCACCACCCGTGGCCGAAGTGGCGGATGCGTTGAAGCTTTTTGGATCGTTTTATTTCTGGGCCGACCGCGACACTACGCATGAGAACTAGGTCGGAGATTGGAGCGAAGATCTGATTTTCGGGTGCAGCAATCGGGCCGAATCGAACTACAACCAAGTTACAGTCTCAAACAGTCTCTATTCTTTTAAATCTATAGCATCCCCTTTAAAGTAATCTCTACTCTATGCATCTATGCTTAAGTCTACATTTGTTCAAAATGTTCGAAACGGTCCGAAAGAATCTGTTTTAGAATAAACTTCAACACATTCTCTGGGTCGACTTGGCAATTGTGGTCGACCTCCACCACAGTCTCTAAACGATGGCCGCAGCACGGTCTCTTGAACTTTTGCCCACAATTTGAAACCTCTTCTGGCTAACTTTCAAACAGGTATTTATAACTTATTCAAACCAACGCATTGATCAAAAGGGAAAGATCTGGTCTGGTTGCGTGAGACATTTTATGATAATATAGAAATTTTGCACTATTCATGAATCATCATTTACTTATCCTTGCCCGATTCTGTAAATATGATTCGTCCAATGCATCCGATCCACATTAAATCTATGACAATAATTGAAGCTTAGGCGAACGTGATGTAAGGTTTCGAACACAGTTCCATAACTTTTGTTGGTTTCATTAACGCTTTCAATATTTATTGAGCTTTGAAGCCTTTTTAAATGGATCAGCAAATTGCATTAATCAACTTTTTGACAATTTCACTACAGAAAATGGGATTTATTATAGAAACTTATATTTGCACCGATAAATTCCGTTGAGTTTCATCAAACGAAGGCAATGAAATCATCAAACATGGTTTCGTCCACTTCTACCTAACACGGTTTAAACGCGGACCAAACCTGCTCTAATGCCATTAACCATTAACGTATTGGATTGTGAGTGTGGGAATAGCAAATAAGAGCCCGAAAGCGCCATCAAAAGAAGCGCACTGGGAATCTATCAAGATCCGGTTCCGTCAAACGACCCTTGTCCGAACCCATTCCCACTGTCCACAGTTCGTTAACAGTCGTTTGTTCAAACAACCTCCAGCCCAACTCTTATTACCGTCCGGTCCGATCGGCTGGCAGTCGTTACGCAGTGTTCCCACGGAACGTTCCACTATCCGGAGTGAGCACCCTTATCCGGGGAATCCGCATGCATCCTGCATTTGCGACAATCAAACCAATGACAAGCCGGCCAGGACAAGGACACTCGCGACGTGCGACTGCTGCAAGGACACAAGGATCTGGGTCACGAATTAGGCCCGGCGCTGTGAAATGCGTTGCCACCCTTGCTGCTGCCGGCCACCTGTCAGCGAACAAGCACAAAAAGCATGTCCGGGAGTTCGGTTCTCCGCAACGCACCGGGCACCGGACATGTTCCGGGTTTTTGTCGCTCGAGCTTTGCGGCTCCGAGGCCAGCGAGGTTGACAGGGCAGGGCTGCAGTGCTGTTTGTCATTTATGCAAATGCCACTGATAGGTAGCATAAATACATCCAGCAGCACCATTAGGGTCCAAGTCCAAGAGGCAGCTAGCTAAACCAGCCGACCTGTGCGTCGTCTCAGGTGTCGTCCTGTGTTCGAATCTGCGCCCAGCGTTGTGACGTCCGTAGTGGTCCCCCGAGCAGAGCTACAGATAGCGTCGTTGGGGGGCGATCATTTTCCTGCCCCGATACGAATTGGATTTCCCGCCCCAGGCAGAGCGCGGCCCCTCATTAGGTTCAGATCTCTGGCCGGATCTTTTGGTCGCTTTGCATTTGGCCCCGAGCCAAAGACCGAGCCCGAGTTGTAGCCGGTGCTCCCGACAGGAGCTTTTCCGTTCGAAACGGGGTCCGAAGGCTTATACCCGCGGTAGACTCGCAGGATCAATTCATCACACGAGGACGACCGGCGCGCTGTTTGCGGTGGGATCATCATTTTTCAAAGCCTTAATCGCAACCATTCCGGACTGGCCGGCAGTCCCATGCAGGGTCCCCGTGCACCTGTGGATGCTTCCACAGGGATGAGTAGGGCTGCTGCTTAGCCCTACTCAGTGTCTCTGTAACGCTGCCCAGCCGCGCTAATCTTTGGACGTCCGAAAAGCGGTCTGAAATTATGAATTTCTTTTACGTAATCCGCAGGACGAGTCCCAGAAGACCGCTACCCGGGCGTTACGGAGCGATTGGTGATGAATGGGAACGCCGGGAATACTGGAGAAGTGCTCCGGCCGGTCGTAATGCACATCTGACATCGTCGGCAGTACGGTTCGCGGTTCGGTCGATAGTGCAGAAGCAGAGTATGACTCGCGTGAAAACGCCGGAAAATCACTAGCAACGTCTCCGGAGTGGGTCATTACACGATGATGACGGATGATGATGAGTTTCGCTTTTCGCCGGCAAGCCGGGCTCTCTCTCTTTCTCTCTTTTGAAACATAGTTCCTATAGAAAGAAATGCAAAAAACTGTGTGCATTATCGATCACGGCTATGATTCGTTTGCCAGACTTGTCCGCTAGATTCTAAGAGTTAGTTCCGTTGAACGCTTTCTTTGGTCATACTCTATTTTCAAGTAATATTAACCAACATTATTGGTTTCATGTGTTACTGTATATTTCACTGTTCTTTTCTAGTTTTTTTTATTACTCTCTTTACTTTGTTAGTTCAATGTAACATTGTTTTGATACTATTTCACTATTTAATCATTTTTACATTAATGTTCGAGGGTTTTCACATTTCTTTTGTTTGCTTTTGCTAGTGTGTTGTGACAAACATTTGGTTCATTTAATAGTGATTTAGTGTGCTCCTTTTTGGCCATTTCGGCAACCCGATTCAATTGACCACCGGCGGACTCTCTTTGGCGGATTAACCTCTGAACTTTGTCACTTCGGATCGGCAGCGCCCTAAGCGATGATGCTGTGCCATTGGTTTTCGAAATGAGCTGCGGTAAAGATCGAACTACTCCCCCCGGGGCCAAGGGGTGTCCGGATGCTCCCTTCCCCCGCATTGACTTTTCCTTCAGCCAGTGAGGCCGCCCGCACACGGCGCGCACGGTATGAAGTATGAAGAATCGTGCAAATCTTCGCACGTCCACGTGGCGGCTGCTTATGAAATATTCAGTTAGTGGAACTGAGTTTTTTTTCCTGTTCGTTTTTTTTTCGTTTGGTTTGCCGCTGTCCATTTGCGCTCCGTGTTTTCCACTACGGTTCTTCCCTGGGCCAACGGGCCCCCCTGATTCTGGACTTCGGTCGAGTTGATTATCCTTCGAGGAGCCATAAATTTTCGCTGCAGCAAAGCTCGGGCTCGGGCACTACAATCCACCGTGGAACCGTCGGCCACCGTGTGCCACCGGACGGGGCGGACGTCGGTGGGGCACACACAGTTATTAGAACACCGCCGGCCGGTAGCGATATCCACAAGCCGGAACAACAACGAGGCCGGAAACGAAGCAGCGGAGATGGTGTCTGAAATATTGATTTACTGCAGACGTTGGCTCCTGCTCCGGGCACGTGCTTTCCCAGGGCCACTGCTGCCGGAATTATTAACGAAAGCGGAGCCGGAAAAGCACGCTCGGCGTAGGTGCACCAGAGCTTTAAGTTTCCACCGAAAAACCCGAGTTTTTCTCCGTGGCCCCGACAGCGGCATCACCTTGAGAGTTTCACGGGCGTCCGAGGCGGGCCCTCGGGAGTGCGCAAACCCGCAACCGGGAAACGGTCTTTGACGTCGGCGTCGGCGGGCCACACCTCCAAACCTACGAGGAGGAGTTGGCCCGGCAAACCCCGGGGAACGAGAAAACATTGCCCATTTTCGTTCCGGTTCCAGCGCGTTCGGCGTGTCGGTCTTATGGCCCCCGGAGGTTGGTTCTTGCTCTGCCCAAACAAACGGGGGCCCGTGTACGGCTTCTTACGACGAAACTTTGTCGGACACGTAGGTGCCCTCCGGCGGCCCGAGAGAGAGGTCCTCGGTGTGGGCGGCAGCGTATCCTTGCCGCCTTCTTCAGGTCTATCGGTTGGCGCGTTTTTTTATCTCTCGACGACACGACGAACACAACTCTTAATTGAGCCTCCGGTAATTAGGAAACGGCGGCCGGCGCGGCGTGTGACGCGTACCACCCGCTCCGGCCGGCCCGCCGAAAAACTGCCAAAGTCGGCATCATGCGCAAAGGGGTCGGGGGTTGGTGTGACGAGGAAGTTGCCGTCGCCGCTTCTCCAATTATTTTTGTAGCCTTCCACCAAACCGACATCTTGGTTTTTTTTGTTTTGCTGTTGGTGGTTCCCCTGGACCGCGGGCTCGGAATGAGGAAGCGGGGGGTTTGCTCTTTTCTCCAGCTTTCGGGCAAAGAAAACTAGAATTCGTCGGGGTCCCGCGCGGGAAAACAGTGCACTGAATGGACCGCGCTTTGATGTGGGAAAACTCGTTTTAGTCGGACGAATGGACGATTGGGGTCCGAGCCGACTTCCAATTAGGTGCCGGGAGCTTGGGTTCTGATCCGACACTGTGGAGAAGTCGGATACGGACTACAAACGAGGTGTTTGACGATCCGATCAACCAGCACCGGACAGTGGAGAGCGATTTTATGGCGCCCCATTTCGTGGGGCGCGATCGTAAACTCAAACCTTGCCACATGTAAAGTAGACGACTGCTGGGGTCGTTGAATGCATGCTTCGCTGCAAAAGAGGATTTATTTTGGCATCGGATGCCCACCACCCAACGTGTTCATAATTCTACCGACATAATGAGTGTGTATATTCTTAATCGACTGAAACCAATTAAACTACAGAATGAACCCCACCGCGAGATTTCCATTTATGAACCATAGCCTTTCAAAAGCTGACAACGGCTAAGTTTTCGGTTATTCAATAAAATACCAGGTTACAACATCTCAATTTCATGTTTACAATAAATTGGGCCAACAGGACACGGTATCGTTCAAGTTTGGGAGTGTTATCCGGAATTATCCAAGTAGACTGTTCTAACCAGTCGAATCGGAAAACGGATACCGCACCAACAATACAATAGATTCTCCGTTGTTCAAGTTTGCTACCTTTTGATCGATTTTGTAGGAAAATTTAGTAACTTTTGCATCTGCCATTTTGTGATGATTAACGGATCAGGGTTTATTTCATTTTACCATTCTAACTAAAAGTATGAAAACCATTTGGGTGGCCATTTGGAACCAATCCAAAATTTGAATGCACTTCATTCAGCCATTTTAAAAGGTGCAAAATGAGGGGCGAATCGTGTGTTTAGTGAATAAAGTCACGCTCTGGCTCTGAATCAGTCAGTCAATCAATTAGTCAATCAGAGTCAAAGTCGCTGGCCATCTCTGTTGATTCCCGCCACATGGCGACCGTGTCAGTCGCCAGTGCCACAGGGCGACCGCAATTAGCTGGATTTCGCCAATATGGAGAAATTGATGATCTTTAAAAAAGGATAAAAAATTCCAAATCCATACGAAAAAATGTTTTAAAAATGCATCCAGTTATCGGATTTGGCTCGTTTGTAGACGCGCGTCTACACTGCACCGATTCTTCGATTTCGATCGATGAAAGACGTCAGGTTAAACCCTGACAACACGGTTCAATCCATTCTAACAATAAGAAATAACATCCAGTTGTCGGAGTGCTGATATCGATGTAGACGTCGACCATGGTTTGTTACCAATTCTTGGCGTGAGTAAACCGTCGTGAATTCGAACTGTCCCATCCTGAATTTGACAGCGTCACTGTGAGCCATGTCACGACGCATCAAAGACGCGATTGCTGGCAGTTTGATGAGACAAATTTTACAACCTTTCCGATCCAACCACCAAAACTACGTCACCGAAATGTCCTCATTCTAAAGACCCTCGCCATGACGGTCGTCTCCACCCCCCTTGCTGGGGCTACGTGGTGTTTCTCGTCGAACGGAGAGCGCTTGATGAAGATGATCATGACGCGATGCCGATGACGATGATGACGACGACGATGAGGATGTTATTTTTCATGTTTGCGCAGTAGTTGGGTTGCCGCGCGATCCCATTGCCCCGGTGCGTTGCTGTTTCGCGCGGCTTCTCTTTAATTGATACCAGGCTAGCCCGTGGTTCGTGGTCCCGGGGACCCGCACCCGGCAAACGATTGTGGAAAAACTTTTCTCCCACGGCACGGCACGGCTACCGGTGGTGGTGGTGCCGTCACGCTTCCTCTCCAATAATCAGTCGACCGTAACGGGCTGAGCATATCAAGTGGAAGAAGCTCCACGTCCTGGTGCGCGCCCTGGAGGCCGCTGCCGCTATCCCTGATGAGGACAGGCAGGCAGGGGCCGCGAATGACGGCTGGGGGTGGGTATTAATTTTTTATAACGAAATTTATATCATTTTTTATGACTTTTGCCTCTTGCGCCTCCCGGGTCTGCGGGTGCTCTCCCAGGTCCGCGTGCTCCTCTGTGTCCTTGGCCGGGACGGGCCAAAAGCAGCCTCAGCGACCGCCCGAGCATTCGCGTGCGGTGCGGCAGTGGGAGGTCAGCGTGCGGGCGCCTTCCCTTCTCCATCCTGCAGCGGAAAAACAACGTCTCCTTCGTCTCGCAGATATTGAAGCGTTTTTTTCGCCGTTGGGTCTCGGTGCCGGGCACGTGCGGATGTGTTGTGTTCCGGTTTCGGGTTCGGTTTTCGGTTCCTGCCCCATTGCTGCCGAGTGATAATGATCTGCTCCCGAGTGCCACCGCCTTCCTGCAGGACCCTCGGCCAGGACAATGCTCGCTCTGTGTATGTGTGTTTATGCTGCATAACGACACAGCACCGCACCAGCTGACGGTTCGGAGGGATTCCCGGCGAACCCGGATCCATGTTCTGCGCCCTTCACGTGGTGACGGTACCCTAGATTTGTTTTCCCTTTCTTTCTTTATTTCTCTTTTTTTGGTGCTCTGGTCGTTCTTTCTCGCTCTATCTCCCGGGTTCGGATCTGGTTTTGCTTTGTCGTTTCTTTCCACAGGTAATCATACTAGCGCCACCGGATGCCGGTCGAAGCCAACTATGCTTACCAAGCTCTGCCGCGCGCGCCATGTCGTTTGCATATTTCATATTTCGGTGAAAACGGGGTCCCGGTTTCCGGGTGCGCCTCAGTTTTTTCTTGAGGGAAAATATTCCTTCGGCGTTTTCGGTACGGGTTCGGGGGTTCAGCGCTTGGAGTGGAGCGGACATTTACCGAGAAGGTCGCCACGCAACACTTCGAAGTTACCGGATGTTTTCATTTGACCCGGAAAATGGGAAAGCTTTATCTGTTCGTTAGTGGGTTCACTCCGTCGGCGAATTTGTGCTTAACCTAGCTTATACGGTGACCAATACCTGTATAATATTTCCATTATTTCTATGCGATACTTGTTTTAGTTTTCTAAGGTGTGGTACCTAAGTCTAAGTCTAAGGTACCTTGCTGCCGTTCAGCAGCGTATACGTCTCGCTAGGCTTCGGTAGGCTGGTAATGTCATGAGAATGGCGGACAATGAACAAACCAGCGTTTGAGATGACGGTAGTTCAAGTTTCGTAGCTTTTGTGGAAGTCTAAGGTTTTGTTTTCGTTAATTTTAATAACGATCGCATCATATTATGTGAAAAAGAAAGCAAAAATCATTCTTTGAAAAAACATTTGATGCTGATTTTGTTGTACTTTCAATTGGAAAATAAAAATTGGAAAAGAGCTTTCCAATAAGTTAAGAAAAACAGAGAAACTAGTCAAGCGAAGCATTGATGAACTATGAACCTAAACTTTCATTACGACTACAATTTAAACACATTTCTGATCGCCCGCGATGGCCCAATCCAGCTGATTCTCAATGTCCCGACGGGCCGGTCCATCTTCCTGACCCTGAAAATGCTCGCTAATATCGTTCAAACGTTTTCGAAACCGTCTGGATGCCATAAAGCAGTAACTACTTCCACGTGCCACCCATCCACGGACCGTCGCGGTGTCAGCGTGCGAGTGCCCGTGGAAATGTACTTCCCCGTGGCCCTGTGTGGAGCAAAAGTAATAGACAATTTCAGGAAGTTTTATGCCCGTTTTGGGGCGTAATGAATTCCACACCACCCCATCCCAATCCCGACTCCGCCAGCAACGCGATTAATTCGGTTTCGTCCCGAGGCACGTGGTTCGTACCGGGACCGGGAGCGGCGAAGTTTGCGAAGATCCACCCGGAGGAGGACAACTTTTGCTTGCGCGTAATTCATTTCGTTAGAAGCGATAGTTCAATTACGGAGTTTTTCGTCTCCTTCCCTGAGGCCGCCGCCGAGATACCGGGACTTTGAGAGAATTAATTCAGTTCTGGTTTACCGGCCAGGACCGGGGCCGGGGCCCGGTTTCATTACTCGCCGCATTTGCTGTGCAATCAGTCAAGTGAGCGGAGGTTCCTACGGCGCGCTCCCCGCGGTTACACCTGACGACTTCCTGGAACTCTCTCTTTCCGTGTCCGGCTCGGAACCCTAGGCAGCCCTAGGCCGGCGACCTCACATTAACCCCAAGTAACTGGCCCAATATTGTAAGTGATTACGTGCCGCGCGCAAGTTACTCTGGGCCAGAGCAGCGAGCCTAATTTCTGAGCGGTGATAAACTACGCTACCTCCAGCCAGCCGGCTAGCTGGACGGTTGACACTCCGCTCCGGCTGCCGTTTCTGGGATCAATGTTTTGCTCCCCAGTACCCCGAAAAAGCCGATTATGGCCGCGTGACGCTGGTCCGTCGGAATGGTCGTTGAAGGAATGGTAATGGTGGTTTTAATCGGCGGTCGAGAATGGTCAGCGAGCAGGAATTATACGGTTTTTAGGTTTTTATGGTGGAACCGCGACACCGATCGTGAACGAACCATTGTGGTCCGTTGGTACTATTGGTGGTAATTGTTTTAGGAAGCAACCCAAAAAAAAACTCTATTGTTTTGTGGCATCAATATGGATATTGTTGGAGATTGTACGTCCTGGAATCTAGAGACATGGTTTTTACGTGTAGAAGGAATTATTTTCAGTACTCGTCATCCTGTTTTACACAGTACTCTGGCTTTATCTATGGTACTTCGCTTTCGGTCACTTTCTTTCACATCAGCATAATGTAATGGCCCAAAAACGGAAGCCACATCGCCAAGCTTCAAACTCTCATGTGGCAAATAACAAAACACGTTAATTCCTTCGAACTAATGAAGGAAACCTCTTGCAGTTTTGTTGACTCAGAAAGGAAGCTTTCGAATTCGCCTTGAGTCAATCAAATGTGGGGCAAAAGAAAGCCATATTGCTTCGCCTCACAATCTTGGAATAAGAAAAATTCAATCGACGTAGCTATCCTGGACCAGCTTACTGAACGTTCATTGAATCTATTCATGGAATGTAAAATAATATCAATTAACGTTGATTAGAGACTTTTTCAGCTATTTAGTAGTGTTTGCAGTAATTTTTTAATGATAATTGGGCGATGATACGATAATTTACAAACTTCTTTTCTTTGCACAACCGAATGTAGCTGTTTTGAAAATATCTTCAACCGCAATGGCATCAAACAGGCTTGTAACCATGAGAAACACTGTGCTCACAGTAATGTTGGTTCCGAAAAAAGAACTGTCCAAAAGTCATCCCTTGAAAGGTTGAGCTGCCCCTAAATAGCGCTTGTCATTTCAAAAGGTACCGATTTCCTTTTCCTTTTTTTCGATTTCTAAATAGGGAATATCTTTCTCGCAAGTTCAACACACGAAATTCAAAATGATTCCGCCATAATCCGCGCGTTGGCTCGGTTTTCCTTTTTTCTGGTCCACTTTCTCCGGTTGCGTGGCAGTGCCGCACTGTGTACGCAAACAACTTCATTACTGCTTTTTTCCCTTGGCGCAGTTTAGAATAAATTTCCAATTCTCTCCTCAAAAACGCTCGACCCGATAATTGGTGGCCCCGTTTGTTGCGATTAATGAGTGTAGCGAGTGTTTTAGCTGCAGTGCCGGGCCACGTAAAGCTTTATTGTCTAACTTAGGTGGCTTTTTTTTGCTGGCCGGATGCAAATGGCAGGCCGTCCGGTCGTGTGGCGTGTCGCAATGCAATTTACACAACAGCTACCGGAACTACTTCTTCCGGGAAAGACTTTGCCCTAAAGAATCTCGCTCCGCAGCAGCAGCAGCACGTTGTTAGTGCTTTGTTTCACACTGCAGCAAATTAGCTTGAGGTTAACAAAACGTTTTAGTCCCTACGGGGAACAGCTCAAGCCGTGAAAATTCTTGACCTTCACCTCGTTTGCTGGGTTGATTCACTGAAGTGTTTTGGGCTGCACGCCGACACCTGCTTGGGTTTGGATAGGACCGGTGCAAAACTTCGGGTCGGAATCGGAGTCCCGGTTGTTTCGAATGTCCAACGCGCTTCATCCATCCACTGTCAATACGGTGGCCTCCCCGTGTGACGCTCGCATCGATTCGAGCCTTAAATTTATTGTTTGACATGTAATTGCAATTATACCGCCAGTGGGCGGGGCGGTCCGGGGCCAGTATGGAAATTTCGTTTCCGCTTCCGGTCCCCTTGTTTTCCGCGGGAGCCGCGCCAACGACATCTGCAGTGCGGCTGGCGAAACAAATTGTCATGTAAATGCAGCATTTTATTAAAAGCAATCACGCCGTGCGGTGAAGTCCGCTTAAAGTTATGCTGCTGCTGCGCTGCAAAAAAAACACGAAAACAACATACAGGCTGCAAACAAACAAAGCCACAAAAAAACACAAACGCAAATTAACATTCCCAGCATGATTGTTTGCAATCGATAGAGCCGTATGTGTCACCTGCCAAAACCAAGGCTGGGCCCGGCGATGCGGTCCCGCGGAACCGGATGCGGATCGGACGAAATCGGATGGCCGGGATCGATAACGTCCCCGGCCGGGAAAGTACCGGGGACGTTGCGTGGCGAACATGTGTCACATTTAATTAAGCCGCATTAGCATGGAAAATTAAAATAAATGACTTTCCGATAGTGGTGAACCGGGAGTAGGGAACACGCGCGTGCCGGATGCCGTTCCTGCCAAACTGGAACGCACTTGGAAACGGGATTCGTGTCGGAATTCGTGGATCGCTGCAGTCACGAGGGCTAGGGCCTGGGCAAATCATCGATAAGGCCCCAACTAGAGGGCCTCAAACGAAGGTCCTCTCCAAGAACGCTGGATGCTCGTAAATTGAATATAGATTGAGTAAATGGAAGCCACGTAAAAGGGGGGTTTATTCTGGAAACCCCCGAAAAAGGAATCCTCTCACCCAGAACAGTAGTAGCCCCAAATCCCTCGTTGAAGAAGTGAAACGGTTCGCTAGCGCCTTCCAAACAAAGCACCTCGCTGGCCCACCGGAGAGAGAGCCGGGATCGTAAAAAGTTTGCATTTGTGCTGGGCAGGGTCTCGTGCCGTGTCCGGGCTTCTTTTACGGGAAGTCACTGCACTACCTCGGCGAGTGCATTTCTCGACGGTTACTTCAGAGTCCGCAGTCCGGAGCTTTTATTGTCGTTACTTGCACACGGAGAAGGTGGTGGTGGTTCCTTTCCAGTGCATCCTTTCCATTTCGGACGGTCGAATGTTGAATATAAATCACCAGTTAAAGATGTTGTGGGAGAGGCGCGCACCACATAAAGGTCGGGTTTCAGTCCAACCAAAAAAAAACGGAAAGGCAGAAAATAATCCAAACGAAATGAAAAACAGCGTGCAGCATGGTGGCAACAGCATACTATCCTTGGGCAAGGTCAACCCCAGCAAGGTGGCCGCCCCTCAGGCGCACCGAGTAAAACAGTAAAACTGCAAGCCCCGGAGTAGGTTTAGCATACGGAATGGGCGAGCACCGAAAACAGGAAAGAGGGCAGAAGCTTCCACTTCTTCTCGGTGGCCCCAAAGATGGGAACCATTCTTCGAGAAAGGAGCGACCACACACATACATCGAGTGGCACACGAACTTTGACCAATCCCGACCTTTCCCGCGTCACCTCGCTCGTCGGCACCGTTGTAAGGCTCCGTTCGGCCCCAAACAAGGGCCAAAGATTGTTGGTTGGATGTTTTGTTGTTTTGTTCGAAACAACCAAACCAGCTACCAAATGTCGGCTCCGTTCCGAAAATGTCACTGTGTCCCGGGTTTTTTGTGCTACACAATATTCAGTTCGAGTTTTTCGTTACGGCCATCTTCCCTCAACGAGACATTCAAATAGAGTACTAATAGCAGCACTAATATATCAGAATCGATTGTGTGATAATAATGGTTAAGTCAAAAAATGAAGGAACCGTTTAGTTTGGCTTGACCTCAGCTGGAATACTTTTTAGTCCTTGGTATGTCCTTCGAAATGTAAACTTCTTTAGGAGTTACGTTCGGGATATTTAAAAGGCATAAGTTCCTTCAAGCTACCGGGCAAATCCATTTTCTCGATAATATGTTCAAAGTCTAGAACATTGGCAAATAACTACTGCCTGAAGCATTACGGTTGTGACATGAAACGAAATGTCCGAAGGATGATCATTTTTATGCAATCGCCACAAACTCTTTACTCTTTCGAGCGGAACTTTTTTTGAACGATTTGGAACATTTGCTTTATCTTAATGCTGAACTACATTTAGAACCGGTCCTCGTTATCCTTGTATAGCGATGCATGATGATGGTCAAAGGTACAAAAAAATTATTCCGTTTTGAAACGATAAGTCGTACCAACAATAAATGGGTTAGATTGTTTTGGTGCTAGTTAAAACGGCAAACAAATTAAGCTTAAAACACGACGCATATTTGTATCACGTTGATCCCAAAGCGAGCCCATTGAGGTGGAAACGCATAAAGCAGGTCATAGCATCGGCAGCGAAAAGGCGTTAACCGGTGATAGAGATCAGCATAAGCTTCGGCATTCAGAGCCACCCGTTTCCCGCAAAACGTTGTTCCTCTATTCACAACGCGCCAAACCGTTAACGTCGTCCTCGGTGGTGGTGAATGGCGAATCGTTAAAATCACAATAGCGCAGTAAAACAGGCCGGAGAGAACCCTGCGCCGATTAATGGCACGGCATTTAATGTCGCTTCCCCGATTGCTTCGCACAGTGGCGCACCGGGGTTTGCGTTAATGATTGTCGCCGTTTCCGGTGTAGCGCAACGGTGAGTGTTATCCGGCCCCCAGGACAGATGTGGTCCAGCGTGACCCACAGACCGTGAATCGTTAGCACATTGCGGCGACCGCGTCGAGTGGAGTCATTAATGATGCTGCCCACTTGGCGGGGCGAGGATTGCTCGTCTTTGCGTCTTGCCTTTGCTTTGTTCGGTTGTATCTTTTCTCCCGCGCTCCCAGCAGGCAAAGGACTTGCGTCAAGGACTCGTGAAGCCCAGCATTTGAGGCGGCATTACTGGCAACCAAACCACGTAAGGGTTTCATTAGTTTCGTCTACGGCGCTGCACCACGCTAAGGGCACCACCGCTTGAGAGCAATGTTGGCAAGCAAGTCTCCAAAGGTCCAAACGCCACTGACACTGACTGACTGCAACGGCACCGGTACGCACGCTACACGTAATTAAAAATGGCTCACAAAAACATAATAATGAAAAGCGGTGTTTCTGTGGGGCTCGCCGTGCAGAAAGCGGCAAACATAAGGCAAGAGGCCAGCACTCTGCTCGCTACTGTACACACAACGATCTAAATGACCCTTGCAAAGGGCTACTTAGGTACACTCAGGCGACTCGAGGTGAAGAAGCAAAGCACAAGTACGAAACCGGCCATGGAGTTGAGCCTCTCCGGTGTCCTTTTGTTTCTCTCTCTCTTTCTCTCTCTCTCTCTCTCTCTCTCTGTCGCCTCTTGTCACACATCGCTGACTGCATACGCCATTCCGGGTTGCCACTCGGGTGCTGTCAATCGAAAACTGCATTGATGCGTTTCAGACAGTGCAGGCCTCCACTTGGGTCCGGACAATTGAAGTGCCACTCGAACGATCGAGAAAGTGGACCTCGCCCGGTCCACTGGAACGGATAAATTGTGTTTAAAGAAAAAACGGGAGTATTTATACAACCCAATGGTAGCCCCGCTCTTTGTAGTGCAAAACAATGCACAATTATCCTGCTGCCCCTGTGTTGCTCCAAACGGCTGGCCCATCCGGTCGAGTGCATGCCTGTTGCGGATGCAACGGTCGGTGTGGCTGGCAGGCGTCCGTGTCACAGCCAGTGATCCTTGGGAGAATGCTTAGAGAGATAGAGCGAGTGGGTGCAAGTGCTTACAATTGCCTTCCTTTTTTCGCTCTCAGGGTCGCCCGGGTTAACGAGGGTTTTCCGGAGTCAGGTACTGAACTTTCGAGCACCGACCAGACCAGCGTAGTGCAGAGGATACTGGCCATCCGCGTGCCAGAGTAGCCCTTTCCTTCGCCGCCCCTTCAGAATGTTACCTGTGTTCGGACGAGAACGAGAAAACGAGAAAAATTAATTTAATTACCGTGTCCGGTTCGCTCCAAAACTTTCGGGCGGAATGAAACGGCAGAATTAGCGTGCTCGTCGGTGATCTCAGCCCACAGCGGCACTGACACTCATCTCACATCAAGTGGCGGTCGCGCTAATTGCGCCCGTGCCGAAAATATGCCCGCCCAACACGGTGCCTTGAATTCGCGTACGTCATCACCCTGAATCCCGAGCTGCCGGCCGGCGAAATAAGGGCGGTAGGCGACGTCACCATTCTCGCAGACAAGGCATGGGACTCAATTGAATTGGCGGGCCTTAGATTGTAAGCTGTAACCGGGCAGAGCTAGCGACCAATCAGCACACACAGCAGTTCCGTAACACACTTCCGGACATCGGCAAACTTTTTCCGGCTCCGGTCGTATCTGTGCAAGTGCACGTTTTCGGCTGGCCACCAGTTCCACTACCGGTTGACGTCATCGGCCGGAGCAATCGATGTGCAGTGAACTGCGCCCCAATAATGGGCCACAGTCGCCGTGGTACGAAACGGATGAGTCCAAAATAGAACAACATTCTTGTTACCCCTTCCCGTCGGTGAACACATAAAGACGTTGTCAGCATGGGCCAGCGGCCAGGACATGCCAGGGCACTGAGCCGATGCCGACTGTAAGTAACACGTGACCCCCCGGGTGAAGTGTAATTTTTCAAAACGTTCCCTTTTTGAAGTTTTCATTCGAAGGGCACGGTGGGAAGTTTATTTAGTTTGTGCGCAAAAATAGAACAACTTCACGGAATGAAAGGAGGAAAATATAGTGGCACTTCAGTCAAGCGGCACCATGCGCCTCCACCGAGAGCGTGGTCGATGGAGGCGCCCGGTGTAATCGATGGTCGGCCAAGCTCCCTTTTGGCCGACTGAGCCGAACTCACGTGCTCGCTACAGCTCACTGTGTTGTGTTTGGGATGTGGTGTTTCGTAAGCCAAGGCAAACATGACGTCGGTTGCCAGCGTCGGTGAGTGATTGATGCACCGAAACCGGTAGGGGCCAACCAGAATTGGGTGAATATTTAATCATTGTAACACAATGTCTAATGAGCCGCCACACGTGCACACGCGGTTCGCTTCGTGTAACCACAGGCCTCAAGCCGTGTTGCGGGTTTTTGAACGGGGCAAACTTTTAAATCGGAAAGCCTAGCCCGGATCGAATCCGGAGCAGCATGTAATCCGATTTCGGATCGATTTTCTGCCCCAAAACTTTATCCCCCCGAAAAGAAGTCCTCCGATGGAAAGATTTTCTTCGTCCTCCGAGGTGTTCTTTGTCAATTCTGCCTGCCTGCCTGCAAACAGCAACCGATACAGCAGCCGGTGTCGGTGGGAAAACGTGACCACTTAAGCAAACATTGTGTTTGGGGCCGTCGGTGAACTTTGGATTCCATCTCACGCACCGGTTGCCGAGCTGAGAGTTGTGAGGTAAGCCAAAGAGCAGAACTGAACCGAAGATTTGTCCCACAAAAATTGCGGCGTGGAATTGATTTGGGGCCGTGCCGTTCGATGATCGAATGCAAAATCCGCGCCCAAACAAAGCACGTGAAGCGGATAAGAGCTTGAACGCGGAGAGAGAGATTTACATAATTAATTAAATAAATAGATCACTTAGTGTTTGGCTTCCCACTGGAGCACTATACTATTGACTGCTTATACTGTTAATGTGCTGGTCGGACAATCGAAAAAGGCACTGCCGATAGTAGAGCACACCCGGCACACGAATAATTAGGGGCTAATCGGGCAGTGGCTTTGTGCGCACTTTCGGGTCCACTTAGCCGCCCATCAGAGCCAGCTTTAACAAGGCAGCCATTATTTACTGTTCCGCCCTTTCGATACCCGTGCCGTGACAACAATAACCGCGGCGAGTGGAGTCATTCGAACGCGGCACAACAGTGAAGGCGTTAATTTATTAATTCTTTCGCGGCGTTCTTGCGATTTCTTGTGTGGTGTCGGCATCGTCAGCGACAAAATTTGTTTAGTCACCCGTTTTAAGTGGCTGACTGGCTAGCTGAAGTTGCCCTTTACTTGGTCTCGGGACGGAAGCCTCATTTGGATGCCGGATTGCGGTGGGCGCCACGTTTCGTAACGTTTTTAAATCAGTCAACAGTGACACTTGTTTCCGGTGAATTATTCAGTAGTTCGGCGCCCTCTTGAAGCCCCAGGTTTGACATTGATCACCGCAGACCGCAAACCGCACCATCATCATCAGTCAAGCCGTGTTAACATCAAACGGGCAACCCAACCGTTCGGAAGGTCGCAGGTCACCAGGTTCCCCTATCGGCCCAGAGGGGCAGATATCCCGAAGACGAATAAAATGGTAGACCTTATGATTGTATGCGGCTCACATGGTGAGGAGTGTCGAGGAATTCCATTTTGCCTGGAGCACGCACACCGCACAAACAGCTGCCCACGGGGTGAGAATGTTGGGTAAGCACGGAACCACAAAGAGCACTCCGAAACGACGAATACGGAACAGCGGGTGAGCATTCCAATGCGCCCGGATTAACCCTCACGGGAGAGAGTCTTACGTGATCAAATGGCCACTCGAACTCCAACGGCACAAACAGCGAGTAACGATGGGGGAAGTTTCGATTAAATCGAATCGAATGCCCGATGGCCGTGTGTTGGCCTGCCCAAATGCAAATACAGTGCTCTAGTGCTGCTGGTGTTTCTTGTGTTATGGAAGCCAGTAGGATTTCCGGCAGTGTCCTGTTGGCTGGCGGGCAGAGCGGGTAATTTGGTCGGGTGCATTGAGCGCAAACTATGCGCAGTACTGCACAATGGAACAACGGAGCAACCCCGCCGCCGGGGGAGGCAAGCATTCCATTTACACATAGGTTATGTTTGCGGTTTTAGCTTAGCCAAGGGGTGTGCGCTGGTGGACCGAAATCGCCGGGGTAACGGTCGGAAGGAATGAGTACTGTTCGGGACCCCTGGGCGAGGTATGCATATGACAGTCTGTTTCATTAAAATGCTTTCGATTGACCGATGCATACCTAATTTGATTGGTAAAATTTGAATAAAAGTGCAAAATAGGAGAGCGACTTTCAAGGAGCTGTAAACATGATGTTTCCATTGGATGCCGGATAAACATGAAATTGCGTGCTTCAAATAAAATGTGGTTTTGGGCTTAGATAGTCACTTCATAACGTTGGCCTATCTCTTTGCTTGTCATAATCGGCCAATCCTTCGCAGGAAAATGATTTAATACTAATGTATTATTATTACTCTAATGGAAACTCTTCTCGGTCGATTTATTATTGGCCGTACCGACACAAACTATACGTCTGATCATGAAAAAATACCAAAAACAAAGGCCAAGCCATAAAATAACTCAAAATGTTTCCAAATCACTCACCAATTACGAAACATAACAACAACATAGTAGTATTCTGGTCAAAAGTTGAATTGAAGTACTGGAATAAGTGTAGAATAACTCTCAAAAAATACTGCGCTAATTAATAATATTGAATTTGAGGTACAACTTTGCTCTGTCCATGGCAGTCCTGGGAATTGTTAAACGATTAACGGTGCTACGCGGAATAAACAGGAAACAGTTAATGGGAGTCCTGGATGGCAAGGCGGGCGAAGAAGACAGACTTAGTACAAATGAAGTGAAATGAAGAATTGCCAGCACACCGATAAAGCAGGTGACATGTTTGAACGATTCATCGAGTAAGTTCAGTGCTACATTTCGGACTTCGGCCGGGCGACTAGAGATTTATCCGACTGCCGATCCGGTGGCTTTTCCGGCTAACGTGTTGAAAACAGTTGCACGTGGCATATAGAACCGACATCCTGGGTCACTCCGGGCCACGGCACCGATCAGTGGAGATGCCATTATCGATAAACGGCACTAAAAATAGAGAGTAAACTGTTATTTGCTCCCCGCGGGAGGTGCTGCTGCTGCCGCTTATCGTCCGCGGCCTGTCGTTGATCTAAATCTATTCCTTGATGGCGCCATCATTTCCACCGGCCACCGACCGGCCATGTGTCGTAACATTGCGGAAAAATCAGAACGAATCACGTACCGCCTCCGTAAATGACCACCCGTTAAAACCGCCCAAGTCACCGCTGTCGCCCCCGTCGCCGCCGTCGATTACTGTCGTCCTTAATGCTAATGCTCTCACTGGCCGTCGGTCGGTCGGGCCGTTTGACGATTTGTTTCGCTGTTCGGCCACTCATTTCACGGCCGTTCGCCGGTGCGGCCTTCAGTGACCGGCCACAAGCCCGGTTCTGAACCGTTTCCGTTTCGAAACGGAAGCGTGTCCTTTCCAGCGGTCATTCGGACACTCGGCTCGGCTGCCTGCTCTGTACCCTCGGTGCTCCACATGTTGTGTGACCGTGTAATTATGGATGTTGTGTTTTTTTTGTGTCTCGTGAAAAGTATAGTCACTACTCGGGGGCGGCAAATTGCCCCCGCCATCGCCACCTCCGCGGCCGCCATCAACCCCTTCGACCGCCACGCGCGCGTCGATCTGCGTCGCGTGTCCGCTTTTGATTAATTTATTTACACTCGCGGCAATAATTGAAGAAAAACGAAACATTTAGCAATAATTACGGCGTGAAATCGATTCGCCGTTGTGCGGGGGCCCCATGTACGGTGCGCGATCGTATCGACGCAGCCGGAAGCGGTCCCACGGCCGTAAATCATGCGTCGTTAGTGGCCACGCGGCCACGAGGGCGGGGCAGTTCGGGGGGAAAATGGACACTGCGAAGGGCGTAACGGCTGACGTTTTGTGTTTGCCAGGGCGAGCCAGGGATCGGCCGTGCAGGATACGGCACTATTTATAGATAGTGCTGGTGGTGGTCCTGTTATGTATGCGTGTGTGAGTTGGGATTGTTTTTCCATTGCTCCTGTCTTTGTTCTGTAACCCCCCGCAATCAGCAGTCTGCCGGGCCAACCTAATGGTCACCTGGTCAAAGTGGTCAATTCATGGCAAACAACTGATACAGTGTCCGAAAGCTTCGATGGTTCGGTCACTCAATCCTTTGCAAGGAAATTCAGGCAAAGGCAATCATTTCGGGGTTGTTTGACACCTTTACCTTGACACCTTATTTTTTCTAGACTCCATTAATTCACAGAACTTCGCAGAACAAGAGTAACAACAGCAAATCGATTAATGAAGGCGATGGAAATTAACTCGGCTTAGTGAATAACTTACTGAGATTCGTAGTGAGATTTGTCAGTGAGATACTCTCACCACTGAGAATGAGTCACCTCACTATGCTCACGATAACCAACTGTACTGTTGTGTAATTAAACAGCAGAAATTGAATAAACTTCAACCAAAAAACGTAGCTTAAAGTATAGATTAGCACTCCGTTTCGGTTGCAGTGCCTCGAAAACCTGCGAATAATATTCACCTTCCGATGACTTTACCGTCGTCAATCGAAGATCACCTAAACAGGTCAACCGCTGTTAAGAAGCTAAATCTTCCACCACCCCACTCCCCTCCTGACCCAACCTGTCCGCTCATGAATCATTAAAAAGCAATTCACCCACTTCTAAATGAGTGAATAATGTCGGACCGGAAGCCGGCGACCTCCGAGAAGTGTGTCTATGTCAAAATATGTCAAAACTTTAGGATCGGGGCTCCCGACACTCTTTCGGTCACACGGTCGGTCGGTCGGTCACACGCACTCTGTTTGTGGGTGTGTTGGTGTGGTGACCCACGCCAAACACCATCGCATCACGCATAATTGACAGCCTGAAAAGTTGTGTCTCCGGGCGGCAGGGTCCGGCACGGACAACCGAAGGACAACGCAGCGTTTAGCGTGGTAGGCAGGATGTGGCAAAAAATGGCCACTACAGCCACTTTCGTCCAAGCGACGGAGAGAGAGAGAGAGAGCGAGATTGAAATTGCGACACTGCATCATTAGAGTCGCGTTAGAACTCCGTCTGCCAGCCAGCCAGCCGTTAGCCGGCGGAGCTGCCAGTTGGATGATGGACAGGGCAGCCGGGCAGCTTCCAGTGACCGTCGATCTTCATCCGCACGCTCCACTCCGTGAGAATGAAATGTCAAAGGTTGACGTTTTCCGCCAAGTGTCACAGCCAAGTTCAAAGCAGCCCGCAGTTGACTGAAGGGACGGTCCTTTATTTCGCTCTATACTTGTGTGCGTGCGTATGTGTGTTTGGTTTGTTTTGTCCTTTCCGAGGGTCGGTCCGGTCACGAACCCATCATGGCTACGAACCTTCCGAGGTCCAGGTTCCGAGGGCCGCCATTGGCAATTGAAAGCAATTCTTCTCAATTTGTGGAGGGCGCCCGGAGGGCGATGCAATAAAATGCCCCACCCCACAATCACACACGGGCGGGGAGCGATAATCCCATCGGCGGCCCGGCGACACAAGACGAGGACATACACGCGAGGACACACGGTCGACTGACCGCACACCGGACCGGTGGTCGTCGACACACATCAAGCACGTCTTTTATTGCGTCCTGTTCGTGCTGTCCAGTGTCTATTGGTCCTCGGACCGGGGGGCACCTCCTGAGCTCGAAGTCCACCTCTCCCCGGACACTGCCCACATGCCACTGGCGGATAATAGTGTGCGGAAGGGCTGGGCGCTAGTTTCAGTTCGGAGGTCCATCGGATTTCGTTCCAACATAAATCCAGGACCACCCCATAGGAAGGGACGAAGACGATGATGCTAGCGATGCTATTCACTGTTGAAGATTATGGCCAAAGGTCGAACAAATAAGGTCATAAGGGCGAGCCCGGACACCCCGAGCCCGATGCGATGCGAAAGTGTGGAAAGGAATAAACTCATCGGCCACGTCGGTGCGCGATGATGTATGCTCTGCGCACTTACTGTGACATGATTTATGCTTTTGCGATGCGACAATCGCACTTGCGTTTTTTGCAACATAAAACGGATCCAAAAAGAGAAAACAAAGTTGGGAAAAGCAATGTTTATTTAATTTTTTTATTTTGAAAAAAAAAACAATAGAGGTCGTGCGCCCCCAGTGTGGTTCAACCCACACTACTTTTGCTAGCCCCCAACAATAAAACACTCGCGTTTTATGGGGCTCCGCTACGGACACCGCCATGTTAACCACGCTGTCTCAACAACTTCCGAACACCGGCACCCGGCACGTTCGGCTAATTCGGCTTTTTCGGGGGACAATTAAAGCCACATCGAGGCCCCGAATGTTTTATGTCGATAAGCAACGATTGAAAGTTGGTCGTAAACTTCCGTTCGCCCGTACTACTAGCCGTAGTGTGCCGTGCGCCAGTCTCCGGGGAGCACCCATGAGATAAGCGTAATAAAATAAGGACCACGACGACGATGACGGTGGCGGCGGTTGTCAGGGGTCTCTTAATTCTCTCTTCGGAAGCGGAACATTTCCGCTCAATCAATCCGGACCGGCCGGCTGGGACCGAGACAAGGCCATGTAGTTTCTCGGCCGTTACTGGTGACAGCCTACAGTTTGCTGAAGAAAAGCGCTATTTTACGGGCGACCCACTTTGTTTCGTCTACTCAGCGCACAAGGCTTGGCAGTTCCTTCTCCGTGCGTCGTCAGGCAAGACAAATAAACATGACACGGGTTCATGGCTGATGATCTGCGGTCGATAGACAAGAAACACTAACACGCGCCGTGTTTGGCCAAAAACCAATCAATGTATCAAATGTTGTTGCTTTTGTTAAAACAATCAATAAAAGTGAATTTCTATGTAAAGCTAGTGCCTGAACCTTACATGGGTTTATCAACTGTAATGTTGTGCCCATATGAGTGCAAAAACATCATCTCACACTGAAATATTCCAATTTTACAACATTGGAATCATCAATAGTTCCTAATCTGTCGTGTTTTATAATTTAAGCGTTTTACAATTATCCATCTTTGTTTTACGATTATCATCTTTGAAAGTCAAAATAAAAATTTCGAAACATTAACCACCAACATGCGAAGAAATTAAAGTAACAATTGCCCATCAAAAAGCAAACCAACATGGGTGATGTGCTTTTAGCGGTAACTTTATCCAGACAGACATAAAGCTAAATTTACGACCATACGTACGCGGCCCAGATAGGCGGATGGTGAAAAGTAACCATCACCAGCTGCAATGGCGCTGCCTGGCGTAGCTTAAAACTCGTGGAATAAATCCGCGCCGCACTGGCGAGCGTTATTTCCGCGGAATAATCCGCGAATGCTTTTGTCCGCGCGTAAGATGGCCGCGTTAACGATGCCGTTACGATCAATTGATACGAACGGTGTTTTCGTTTCGGAAGTCCTGTTGACGGAATGAAACTATATGAGTGTGCCATTTGAAGCATGCCCGAAAAGCTGCCGTTATCCTTTGACATGATTATTTATATATTTTACTCGCCACTGCCGAATGATGCAAAGGCTTATCGTGAACACAGGATTACACGGCGGAAGGATTTGAGCGCAAAATGCACAGACGCCAGTGTCCCGTTCCGTCGGTCAAACATGATTTGGGGGATTTATTTTATCCCCACAATCGCTGTTTGTCACGCAGTTTATTATTGAACGCCACCAGAATTTGGCCGGAAGTGCCATGGACTCCGGAATCGATCTCGCGATCCCAATCATAATACAAACGACAACCACGGCGACGACGACGACGACGATGATGATGATGATGCTGGCAGCAAAATTGGCTACATTCGTCAAACCACAAGCCACCGGCACTGTGTGCTCTGGAGTTGCTCTCGTGGCATCATTTGCGCGATTTCGGTTCGATTGTAAATTGCCATTGCCCGGATCGCGATTATCATTGCTTGGCACGAACACACAAACCAGTTTCACTGACGACGAATGATTTGTTGGCGCATGTCTTTGCCACGAGTGAAGAGGCAACCCGATTCCTGATGGTGAAACTTTTCGTGGGGCGCACGAAGCGTGGCGCACCCCTTTTCGGGTGCTGCAGTTACTGCTGCAGTGGTGCCGGCCGGCACAAGTCGTAGAGAAGTCTTTTAAACTAAATGTATTTAAATTAGTTTAATAATCACCAGCACCGGCAACTCTTGGCGGTAGCCACCGCAGGCGGAGTGTGTATCGTGACTTGTGTCGTTTTTTCACCGACCAAGCGCAGGAAGTTTTTCCTTCTGCCGCCGCCGCAAGCCAATTCCAATGGAAACGAATCAGAAGAACTGTTTGACCCAGTTTCGTGAGCCGTTACCGTGGAAGAAGTCGAGCCGTTCGTGGAATTGGTTCGAGCTATTTTTGTTTTCGGTCTATCGCGTCCAATCGCAATCAGATTGATTTCTTTTTGGAAAATCGTTCCTTTCACTCGTTATCCTTGCAGTAGGAACACCTGCCACTAGTAATTTGATCCTTTAAAATAATCCTCCACAAATGGAAAAATTTGTCAGCTTAACACATTGGTTCACTGCGTCTAGCTGAAGGACACTCGGAATAGAAGGACGCAGCAGTACAATGCACCTACCGTCAACACATCCAGTAATGGGTCCCAGCAGAAACACACAAAACATCGTGGTACGGATAGCCAAAGGAATAGCTCTGCACCACGCAAGGACACCGGCAAGGACGTGAGAAACCCGTGAGCTTCAGTTCACAGCATATTTTTTTGCCTTACTTCTCTTCCGTTTGCCGTTGTTGGAGCAGAGAGCCACACTCACATACAAACCTATGAGTCTGCTCTGCGGTTGGAAGTTAAAATGAAATTATAGACCAAACCGGACACCACGGAAAAGGTATCTCGTCGGGCGCTCCGGGCGGTGTGTGCGAGCAGAAATTGGAAAGGATGAGCCGTGGATGGAACGCAAAAAGGATACGGTAGAACAAAATCGATAAACCGCAATACGGCCGACGCAAATCCTTGCACAAAACCCCCCCCGGAGAGATGAACGTCATCGAGCATAATGCTCGGCGGCCACGCCGCTCGGAAGCGAATCGGGAGATAAAAAACCCCGTAGAAAAGAGAGATAAGCAACGACAGAGGGACAGAGAGAGAGAGAGAGTGAGAGAGATGATGGCGAACACCAGGTGACCTGGCGGACCTGCTGTACGGGGTCGGTCGTCGATGCGGACCGTCCGGATCGAAAATCATTCGCCTTAATCCTAACCTCTCGCTCTCGGCCCGGGGATGTTTGATCCGGCGAAAAAGATTTGTTGATCGAAACATCGGAATCGGGACCGCCGGTCACCAACCAAATCTTACATTCCCGGCCCGACCCGACCTGTCCCGATCCGACAGCAGGTGGCTTTTTGCCCCTTCGTTTGTTTCGCAGAACCGCAAAACCGGCTCCGGCTTAGCCTCGGCTAAGGTCGTTGTTTTTTGTGAGCCCCACACTCCGGAGGGCCTTTCGTGTCGCTTTCCACGGACGATAGTGATAGGGGACAGCTCATCACTAGCCGCGCAGGAAGCGAAATGAGCTCTGGGGCTTCAGTTGGGCAGGAAAACGTCGAAGACGCGGCTTATGTTGGCACGTTAAAGACTTACTAGCTGGCGGCTGCGGTAACCTTTCCGGATGGTTCCTTAAGCTCCCCCCTAATGCTCTGTACGCACCCCGGTCTTTCATCGATCACCGATTCTGGGGGCTGATTGGGTGAATGCAAAATGGTGTTGGTTGCGCAATGTTTTCAATGCCCATGTACACTGACTGAGGTCCTTGGGCAAACGAGTTGGCATGAAGAATAGCCTTGTAGGTTACAATTTTACTAGAATGCAATATACAATTTTATCGCTGTTTAGCCAAATGTTGGATACTTTTTCAGAATTGTTGTCCGGAAGGGCGGAGAAATCCAAAATGATAAAAGAAAAAAGGGAAATCATATAAATAAAATTTTACAAACATTACAGTCAATAAACGTAATCCCAAGTTCAACATTTTCTGGAAGCTGTAAGCTGTGAACAATTAAACCCGTGAAAATGACTGTTACTCATTTGAAAAAAAAGTAATCGAGTGTCTGATATCTGTGGATTTATCTTAATTGGACTTTGTTCTTGCAAACTGTCTACCCAAATCTCGTATTACTTTCGGCTTCGGCTGAAAGACGTCGAAGGCAACCAATGGCGACGACATAATGCAAGCTAATTCCTTTACTTTCTGTAAAGTTTGTCTTCTGCATTCCAAACATTCGAACGAAACGTTTGCAATCACCCAATCAATTACGCGCACCCTTCGTCCCCCTCGTCCGCGGATCTATCATCCCCCCGGGGGCGGGTGGCCACCCGAGAACCACCCGAGCGTTCCACCTTGCGGCAAGCAAACAGTTTAAAAGCTTTCCGCAATAGCCCTGTCACACCTGTCTTTTTTGGGACGGAGGCGGCTTAAGTCAACTCTGGAGCTTTCTCAAAACCCTTACCCCAGAGTGAGTTGCCTGGGCCCCTGGGGGCCGGGTATTGATGCTATGGCCCCACCACCCGCCCGACCCGAGGTTCCCACACTCCGTTTTCCTTTAGTAAAAATAGGGAAGAAAAAATAATATACGTCGACGTTTTATGTCCTCCCGGGGAAGTCCTGCTAGCATATGCTAGAGGCTCGCGGCCGAGCGGGGCTTTGCACCTCGACGACGCCTCGGCGCCGTTATGATCTCCGGCCATGCCGTGGGAGGCGGTTCTGCGCAAAGAAAGGGGTGCCTTTGCACGCGCACACCATCACTTGATTTACGTGGCAAATTCAATTTAATTTGTAATAAATTTTCCGGCTTTTCTGCTCTCGTCCATCTCACTCGCTGGCTTGTTTTTATTATTCAATCCGGTTCGCGTAACGCACGCTCTGGTGGTGAAGGCGCATCATTTAGAGTGCGCCTTTCACCTCCCTTTTTCTCGCACATCGTGGCGAAAGTTTTATTTATCTGTCTCCGGCAGCTGGCAAATTTGTTTTCCCAAGACCGGCGACACCGACCGAGACGGGCCCAGTTCAGCCGTGAGTGAATCCGCTTTTGCGCCACGGGCGATGAACGCGAAAAGCGGGCTTCTCGTCCCGGTTAGAGATTTGCATAAGAAAAGCTTTCTTAAGGGCGAATCGCATTTATTTTGTTTCTTCAATAAAGGCCTAAATTGAGGCCTCATAAGTTGTTACACAGAAAGCGTCACTTCTTGAACCTAAGACGCCTTCCGTGGCACACTAAAGCATCCTGCAACAGCAAGCTACCGATCGATCCAATCGTTCCGTGTGTCCTCACGACGGACAGGATTAATCGTAGGTCCCAGATTCCCCGTAGGTCCGGAGGCGGCACCGGCCGGACCAATAATTGTCACCGAAAGGCACCGAGTGCACCGACATTACATGGTCACAAAAGGGGCCTGGGGATTAATGTTCGCCGTGTTGCCGCTGGACACTTTGACACTCGTCGCCACCCAAACGGCTGCCTGCGCACGAAAGAAACGCTCGAGAAAAGCTTCTCTTCGACGCTCTGACCAAATGAATAGGCTGCCCATGTTGGCGCTCGACTTCTCGAATCCTGTTTCCCCGTCCGGTTCGCGATGCCACGTCGGCTTCTTCCCAGAGCCCGGCAGACTGACCCGAAGGTCAATTCAATTAATTTTATTGCTGAATCTAATCCGATTTGAGAGATTGGATTTGTGACCCAACGCAGGCACCCACCCAGGAGACGCTTTCCACGACCACGGCGTGGTAGCCATTGGCAGCTGCGCTAAGTTGGCACCGAGGGAAGCAGACTTGTGTCGACGAAACAGACGAAGGTCGAAAAAGAACGGCTCCGTGAGGTTAGCGGCACTGGCACTGGAACAGGAGATCGCCGTGTTCTGACGGGCGGGCTCAAGGTTATTGGAATGTCACGATTTTGCGATATTCTAATATTTAGCCACGGGTCCCCGATGGTCCGCTGTTCCCGATGCCTTTCCCGATCCTTCGGCTGGTTGACCCACCGTGAACCGCATTTGAGGGCTAGCTGGCTCTCCGTGGTCAAGGACAGTCGCAAAACCGCGTGTGTGTCCTTTGCCCGTGCACGGTTCTGACAGCTTCTGTCGGAGCACCCAACTCCAATTTCCGGTGTTTGTTTTTTTGCTCCGTGCACCGCGGGTGACCGGTGCTTGAAAACGGCCGGAGCCAAGGCACATCGATCGCGGACTACCGTGGAAGGCCTTGACTCACAGGCCACGGCAGGTTCGCCGCTCGCGTGTCACTTTGCATTGCGCCCGCTTCAGCGCGGTTCGTGTCACTTCAAGGGCCACTAGTCCGGCTCAGCCAACGCAAACCAAAGCAAACAGACCGCCGGGGGCCTGAGCAGCTCAAGCCGGCAGAAGGTCACGAGACAAAATTTAATAATATTTTGCGTGCCATACTTCGGTACCATCGTTCGCATGCTAATCAACCCTGACAGCCATTTAACGGATCGATCCTGCTCGAAGTCTCCTACCGACTCCTGCGGGGATGCCTTGCCCGCATGGAAACCCAGTGGTGCCGTTTCCAGCGAGACCGTCGACGACGATGACCGCCGACGACAACGACCAGTGAAATCAATTCCGCTAAACGCGCGCACCCTTCCGAGCGTTGTCCGAGTTCCGGGGAGGTGGTTAAGTGAAAGTGATGTGCCTGTGAGTGTGTGTGTGATGTGGCCGCAGTGATAAGAGCGCAGTGTGAGGGTGTGATTTATGACGCTTTTATGGCACCGTTTATGAGCATTTATCGGTGGTAATTTTGAAGAAAAAAAAAGAAGAAAGAATTCCCTTTGGGGCCGAGAGGAAGCGTTTCCTGGTGGGAATGATGTCGCCGCCACTAATGGTGGCGTTCGCGTGTTTTATTGATAAATGGCTGCAATAATCTTCCGGCGAAGCTTTGCGCCGGGAGCCGCGTAAAGTGGTTGACTGTTATGTCCCGAAATGGAGGCGCCTGGTGCTTGACGGTAACCCAGCGCAGTTACTCCAGTTATTAGTGGAACTACACTGCCAATGTCTACCAATCTATCAGTGAACATGGACTAATGGAGTAAAAAGATAAGTACAAAAGTCATTTATAAAATTTATATGAAGAAGATTTGGATCAAAAATTAATGTTCTAAACTCTCCAAAATGAGTTCCATTTTGAGAATGGGGAATGAATTTTAATCGCCTAGAAACGATAATTTCCGAGCAAGTAAACGAGGCACACGGATTACGGCCCTTAACTCATTTATCAATACTTTGCCTTTTCAATCGCCGGTTGTGCTGCTCTAGGTGTTCGTCCCGACGTTTGCGTCGATTTCTCTCGAGAGCACGATTTTGGAAGCACAAAACTGATTACAAACTGTTTGCTTTGCGAGTCAAGTTGCTTGAGCTGCCCAGCCTACTGAGCAGTTGCTGCGTACCAAGTGACAGACAAATGTCAAACGCTTTAGCCAACTAAGTGACACAAAGAAATATGTTACATTAGACTTGAAACGAATAATTCCCCGGCGTCCCTTGGCGAACCGTAAACGAGCTGGGCGCTGTCAACGCTGTACATGTTACATGCTTCCCTCTTCCTGGCTGGCCTGGCTATTTTTATGCATAAACTTTCGAATGCTAGCAAAGCGACGATCGGGAAAATTAAAACCAACGCAGGTATTAACTTAGAAGCCTTAGAAACCGTAAACTCGGGTCAAAGTTTAAAATGACTGCAATTTAAAGCACGTGAAGCTCGGTCTTCGTTTTTCGTTCCTGTTTTGTATTAAAATGTATTGCGATTCAAAAACTGACACGTCCCGGCACCAACCGGCAGAGAAAAGCAATATACGATTGATTCCTTTTTCTTCCTTTGACCGAAAGTGGCCTGGGAAACCTGGGTGGCAGGCAACGCTCTGAACCACACAGCGCATAAAACACGGAGCGACCATCGTGAGCGACGCCGAGGCACCTACAACACGACTCGGCTCGGGCTCTCGGTCCTCGGGGGGCTCGTCCGGGGGCACGGCGTGCGCCATTGCACGTCCGGATCCGCCCGGTGAAGGTCGGGTCGGTCGGCAATCCCCACGCGAACCTCTTTGACCGTGACCGTGTGTCGGTGGCGTTGGAAAGGTGGGCGAAGAAACTGGCACCAGGCACACCAATTTGGTGGTGCTGCAGTAAAAGACCAGCTAATCCAATCGCGCGCGTCGGGCAAACTTTCCGACTTCTTGCGTCGTCCTGCCAAGCCAAGGTGTATATCAAACCCCTCCCCGTGGGTTCCGCCCGACCCGACAGGAGTCAGGTGGGCTCGCCCGCCCGCCCGACGACGACGACGACGATGGAGAGCTGCGACGAAGTCGTTTCGTGCTGCGGACTTCGCCTGAGCTTTCGAGCGGGAAAGATTGAAATGAAAACAGTGAACGCGAGCGAATCCACCTCCTCGGCCGCCCAGTAGCAACCCACGGGAGGTGGGCGCGGGTTGATTGAGGTTGATGAGCAATTTTCCACACCAGCTGGAGCTTTCGGTTTTGTTTTGTTCGTTTTTCCTCCGCTTTTTTGCCCGGACGGGCGGTGGATGGTAACGTGGCAGTGGGTGGCCATTTTCCCAGGTGAACCTTGTGTTTAAATAATTATCTGCATTGCATCACGATTTCGGAGTAATCATAATGTTCTGCCCACGGGCCCCCATCGTGCTTCGTGCCCGGGTTTCAGACATTTCGTGTTTTCTTCTGATATTAAATTTTATCCCCCTTTTTATCTTCCGTGTTCGGCCGGGTTGAGCTGGGAGCTTGTTTTATGTTCATCCGTTGCTCCTTCACTTTTTGTCTATCGATTGCTAATCGTCACTGCAATTCGCCCTCGTTTCACTATTGTACGTTTTCCTATTGCTTATTATTGAATGTTAATTGGCGTCATTGGTTGGTGGAAAGTGGAAATACTCATCTACATAACTAGTTTTGAAAAAGTTCGTTATTTACTACATCTTCGTCAGTTTGATTAGTTGTAGTTCCAAGTGCTACGTTAAGTTTTTATTGTCAATTAGGCTAAGTTGCCCGTTGAATGTTTCTAAATAACGAAATAAATAAATAAATAAATTACGAACGATGAGCGATTGAGAACGATGTAATTTTTTGACAATATTGAATATAACGTCAACAAAATCAAGGATATCAAGCATAGGACTTTAATAAATTAGTAATTTATTAAAAGAAATATCATCATAGTTAAAGTTTAACAGCTACACATAGTTACAACAGACAGTTAAAGTCAAACAGGACAGTCAAATAGACTCAGCGTTTTCTAGCTTGGATAACTGGCTAGTGCCTGCGAGCGTTCAAGCACTGGTCCTTCGGTCCCATCATTTTGAAGCAAAATTCATATTTTATAGTTACCCTCCTTATGATGTATCATCCAAAAGGAAGGATCAGAAAATAATAAAAAAGTTATTGTTTTTTTGGTGCTGATCGTAAAGCAAAGTAGCATAATTTAATAGACTTCTTTAAGCTATAAAAAGGGGTCATATTTATTGGTCTATTGGAATCTATGCGTCTATGCGAACGCCCTTCTAGGATTGGCCGGAACATTTACGATCATCAACGTACGTTGACCTCAGAAGGTTAGAGAAGGAAGTACGGTCCTGTTCTGTAGAAGAGATTCGCTCCACTGCTAAGGAGCTCCTTTAATAATATGTTAAATTATTGAACAATGACAATATTTTTTTACTTTCAATAAATCAATAAATTAGATAGAGAACGTGGAATAATAGAAGTGACAATCTCCGGCGGCGACTGATTCAGCGAAAACAATTGTGAAATAATATTTTACAGTAACTGTTCTCGCATATTTCAACTACTATTAAACTATGGAAACCGGAAATTGTTCTGGCAATCCGATAACACCACCGTCTCCCAAACCCATATGCTGGTCTTTTCGATTCTCCGCAGTTTGCACAGTTTGCCACCGACTGACCCTGAGAAGCAGCTCGGGTTTTATGCTTTTACTTTATGCTTCCCCCTCAACCGGGGTTTGCCCACCAATCCCGCCCACCAGTGTGGGTGTGCGCGCAAAATAACAGTAATAAAAGAACAACCTGTATCTGGCGCTAACCACCAACCGTGCGCCATGGACCATGAAAAATTCACACGACCCCAACGCCTCGGGACGGACTGGGCTGGCCGGGGCTCCTTCGCCGCGGAGAACGAGGCTGTGTTGCGGGTGGCCAGCCCCGGAGGGGTAGTACTTTGCCCTTCAACGAGTCCCGTGGCGAGGATCTCATAAACATGATTTCCGGCCAGTGGACAGTGAACATATAGCGACACAGCCCGCTGAGAGCCGTATTCGTTTGTGTTTCGTGTCGCGCTCCGGCGTTTTTGCTTATGTTGCGCTTATGCTGCGCGCCCGGTACACTACAAGGCTCCCCGAAAGTGCAGTCAGACAGTGGCCCTGCCCGCGGGCGATGTCCTATTTTCGGCGCAGCACTAGACGACGACCCTGAGCGAGCGAACGGGCGAGAGAGAGAGAGAGAAAGAGAGAGAAGACAGGAAAAAACGGATTTTCGTTTGATCAAACATACACACATACGACCCTGAAGCGGTTTCCTTCCACTGCATTGAGCCAGCCAGTCAGCGCAAAGGAGGTCACTACTTGGTTTGGTACGTTCTGGGGGCTCCACGAGGGCTCCTGGTGACGATGTTGCCCACTGAAAACCGCCGGGACGATGATCCTCATTCGTTGAAAAGTAAACCGTTATAAAACCGGAGCAATTGTCGAATGTGGAATTTTGCTCTGAACCGAAATAGCCCCAAGCCCTGATCCCAGTTCTTTTGCCGATCAAGCCGAGGAGCAGTAAACAACAAGGGCCGAGCCCTTCTTTACGTCTTAGATTACTAAACAGGCTACAAAGCAAGACCGAAACGAAGCCAAGGAAAAGTATTGGCAGCTTTGCTTCTTCCAACAACGAAGCGTTCGAACGATGGTGCCCGAGCGATGCTTCAATCACGTTATCCGGCTCCGGTTATCACTTGGGCAAACAAGGGTTTCGCCTTGCCTGCCACAAAGCACCGCCCAATGGTTGATGACGAGCTCATTCGTGTGCTTCGCACGCTCCGCAGCTTAATGTGTTTACCCACCGCAACGTTGGTCAATATCGGACCTGCACCGGGAACCGGATAGCCGCCTCGAAGTGCATCGATGCAAAGTGCATTTGGAGGGAATCAACCATTCGAGCTAAAAGCACTTTCGGGTTGGCTTTCGCGCGGGTGTTTTCAAACGCTTTGTATGCAGACCTCCGCAAGGCTTTCTTTAGGGTCACTAAGAAAACCATTTATGAGTTACGGTGGTGAGTGGTAAAAATACGAGCAACGTACAGCTAAATCACTACACCCCAAAAACGTCTGAAACGTTAGCTTTCGACATTTTTCGAGCAGATCGAGCTCAATAACAATCGGGTCTCGGTGACCTCAAAAACGCTTTTCAAACGACCGCCGGAGATGACTGGCGCAAGGATACCTTTTGACATTACCTACGATTGGGACTGGATTGTCCTCTCCTTTAGCCATTATTCGTGTTTTGTTTTATTTCATAGAAGCACCGAGTGGCAGAAAATGACGCATTAAAATCAGGCGTCGGAAAGAAAAATCGGAAAAAACACGCTGAAAAGTCAGGGAAAGCTGATAGTGAAAAGCGCTGAAGGGCGTCGTGAGTTGCCAGTTTCGGTTTTGTAGCTTCAGATCGTAAACATCCCTCGGCACGGTACAAAGCGCCGAGGGTCAAGCCGATTTCCTGAAGCCGGGTTGGGTTTCCCGATGCTGCTGGTTTGTGTGAGCGTGCGTTTCAATTTTCCACCTTTTTTCATGTTTGCTTTAGAACCCGCGACCACCGTTTGGTGGGTTTTGTAAGGTGCGTTTATGGGTGTGACACGTTCGGGGAACGATGGTGTGCGCAAAAGAAAATGCTCAGAAATGGAATTTGCAGGCCATTTGTCAGGTATCCGATGCAATATAAAAATATTTAATTTAGTGGAACTTATTATAATTTCAGTATTAAAGTCTGAGAAGTGCATATAACAGCGTTGTTCGGGTGTAAGGAATGAAAATTCTATTTGAACGTACCTTCGAATGCAAAAATTGTTTTCCTTGGTCCCCCTATTCACGACACGGCCCAGTCACCAGCTTTGCATGTCAACAGCGAACTGATGTTTATATTGGCAAAGAACCGAACTGCGGTTCGAATCAGCGACCGGCATCAATAATAGAAACGTTCCCGTTTCGATGTCGGCTTTGCGAGCTCTTCCGATATGCTTCCCCACATTTTATTAACCCACATTAAGGCGTGTGCTACGTGTCTGTTAACTTGGAAGGTGACCCACAAAAGAGGGCCCACCACGACTAAAGGGGGTTGGTAGCGACTTTTGCACAAACGGAACATTCTTTTTCGGGTTGACGATACGCCGGCGTCGGTATCATCTGGCGAACAGTAATACATACTTCCAACTAACCCGATGGCAGCCCGAGGCCGGACCCGAACGAAGCAGGACGAACCGGGGCAGTAGCAGTAAGTAAGCCATTCCAGAGTCCACAGCTTTGTTTACGAGCCACCGCCACCGAGCGTTTTGCATCCCACTGAACGCCACACAATTTACGTCCAAGTCAAGCCGCCGCCGTCGTCGTTGGCTTCGAAGCATTTGTCCTTCAAGACGGCGAAACCCGGCGCAAGGAATGGGAAATATTTTCTCGTTATGTTTTAATCCAAGCGCGATCGTAAATTGCCGAACCCACCCTTAGATAGGCGAAGGAACGGTGTCGTAGACCTTGCCGTGGGGATAGAGTGGAGTGTGGCAAACAGAGGAATTCCGCACTCCGGCACTCCGAAGGAAGTTTCTTGCGGGCCAGCCAGCCAGCGGTGACGACAAGGATAATGCCGGCGGACCTGGCGGATACCGCGATGCACTTCATAATGGAAATATTTGCAATTCATTAGGGTGTGTGACGCAAACCGGAACGGGAAGTGGCAGCGAAGATGCCACGGATAGCGGATGGGTTGACGGAGCGATTGTGGGTTTCGGTGACAAACTCTGGCGCCCCAGCTCCGCTAGACTATTCCACTTCACTAGCGTGCTGGAATCTCTTTATGAACTTAGTCTCCTAACGGAATCCTTTTTCTCGCTTTTGATTCAGTTTTTGTGCTGTTTTTTTTATTATATTTTATTATCTTCTTATCAAATTAACCATTTTGCTTATATTTTCATTTTCCGCGAACTTATTGAAAGCCCGACACAACATTGTATGTGAGCACCTTCCGGCAACAAATCACTCTCGGTTCAACCCCGGAAGACAGATTGCGCGTGTTTAATTATTTTTATATCTCTCCACTGCGTCAATCTGTCGGACCATTAGAGACGCCACCCCGGAGCAGGATCGGAGGATCGGAACGACCCGTGGAGGATGGATTTGAAACAGAACCACAACACTCGGAAGGCACATCCCATCACTGAACGAGAAGAGCGACCCACTCCAGGGCGAGTCAAGAATTAAAACCTCACCATCCAAACGGCGCGGGCTACACATTAGACAGCCATCAGCCTCGGATCTCTGGCTCGTCGTGGCCACCAACATTGTTGGCGGGCTCGCAACATTGTGATGTCTCTCGGGTACCGTGCACCCGGAGTCGTTTAAATCCTGCCTATCGTACGTCGTCGACGTCGTCGTTAGCCCCAGCTTCCGAGCCCGAGGTCGGATGTGGACGCATTCGTTTCGGTTACCCTGAGCGAGGCCACACGGAACAACCTGCGATCCTCGTGTCCAGGACGGCACGTGTGAGATGAAGGACTCGTCTCTCTCCCTCTCTTTCTCTCTCGTTTCATTCGCACTCACATCCGCTCGAAGCAGACACAATGTCCGCCGCAACATTGTGCCCGCGCGAAGAACCAGGAACGCAATCGCGACCGGTACGTCCGACCCACCACGGGGCGCACATATCGAATGACAATCCAACCCACACGTGCACGCTGCTGGTGAGGTGACGGAAGGAGCGGTGCCGCCGCGGCGAAGAGATTAAGTACGTGCAATAAATTTTTAATATTATTTCCCGAGTCACCCGAGTCTCGTTGCGGGACGGACGGCAGGTGGGTAGCCTAGGAGCCGCTACGTGCCGGCTCCGTCAAATCACACGCTCCGTCTGCCCTTAATCCTCCCGGACCGGCAGCACGGCCGGGCGTCGAGATCTCTAGGTGATTTCTGAACCATTCGGAAGATCCAAGAGATTCGCTTGGGTCGTTCCAGCCAAAAAGCCTATGGCCCCGGACGACCTCTGCGAAAGTCAGTTAGTCCACCGGGTTCTTTCGGCTGTCGCGCGTGAAGATTCAACGCCCGCAACGCCCCAAAAACCGCTCAATAGAAGTTTTATTGATTTTATTATAAAAATAAATCGCCTTTCATGGAGCTGCCTAGAGTGTGTCGTTGGATAATGAGATTACATCCTGGTTAGATCGGCCCTCGTAACTCACTCAACCGGCGGTCCCCGGTCGCCGCCAAGAACAAGTCCGTTACCGATGGGTGCATTGGAAGCGTCAAGGCGGGAGCCTTGTCGTTTGATCTACGGAACGCACCCGCACCAGTGGCCAATTTCCGGACCCTCCGGTCGGAATCGTTTGTGGAACGAATGCTCCCGAGTCCGCCTCCATTGTTGGCCGTTGGCTGGTGTTTAAAAATTAAAGCCCTCTCCAATGTGCGCCGACCGAAAACGTAAACACACGCAGCGCCCGAGCCACTACCCACTACCGGTTCGTTTGAGACGACTGCAGGACCTGCGTCGACACGAGCCAAGGAACGGTGCCGCTTTGGAGTCCCTTTGCCGCCCCAAAGCACAATGCGGCGGTACTCGTGGCGCCGTTGAGAAAGAAAGCGAAGTAGGTAACGGACGAAGGAACGGAACAAGTTGTGGCCACGGGTTTGTAACGAAAATGTTTCGAGTCCCGAGTACACACTTCCGAGTAAGCAAATGTCCCGACCAGCAACGCACTTTAGAATGACTGCCAAGTGCCGAGTGGTTCGCTTGACGAGCTGCCCTTTAACGAAACATGAGAGGATACGTTCCAGAACGCGTTCTTGCAAGAGCTCTTTCCCTTGGATTGTTGAACTATCCGCTTGAGAAGCTTCTAGTAAATCCAACATAAAGCCTTTAGTAATGCTTGTCCAAATAGTAATGCTTGTCCATAAATGGATCAATTGTTTTGACCCAGTTGATTGGAATTTACAAACGAGGCATTAAGATAAGCTTTACACAACTGCAGGCCCAATGTGTCCAAGGGTAAATCAAGGCCCCAATAAAATTCCTTTACTTCGAAAGGCGCTTGTGGATACCCCCGGCGGGGTCCCTTAGAGTGCTTCCGCATTTCCAAAGATAAGATGTTGAGATGGTCTGAGGTCCTTTCCCAAAGCCCGAATCGTGTACCACTTACCTTTGCTTTTTTCTTCGATCAAATCAATCCACTAGGCGCTTGCTCATTTAACGTGGGTCAATCACGGCACGAAGCTACGGCACACACACACTGGGTCACCAACAGAAGGACTCCGAACTATTTTCAACAACGCGCCAGCCGCGCTTCAGCCACTCTTCTTGCGCGGGACCGTATGCTCCGGAAGTTGTTTCAGAATATTCGATTGAATTGTTCGTAACTGATCGGCTCTTCGACGACGACGGAAACACTTGGAACACTGACCGGGACGACGTTTGACACTTTCACGGAATCAACCTCAACGACCGGTTATCACCACCCGTGTACATCACCTGTCTTGCAACCCCCTTTTTCCCTGTGAAGAAACCGCAAATCCGCGGTCGATACTGCGTCGAGAAGATCACAAAAACTCTCCTTAGGTTTAATTCCACAATAAGCCGTCAGACGACACCGTGCGTGCTGCTGGCGAAAAGGAGTAACAACCACCGTTAGCCAACTTGTCTACACCCGCAACGTCTACGGACCGGTAGCTGAACTTGACCTTTTGCCTCTTGGCGCAGTCAAGCTGGTCCCTGGTTACTTCTTACTCAGAACACCGGTGCACCGGGTACCGTCCAGTACCTGTCAGCCTGTCGGTCTAATGCCGCCACTACTGCTACTACTACTGCGGGTACAACTTTGGCCACGACAGCAACGACTGACGGCGGGCCTTTCGAACCCCCGAAGATGGTATCCGCGCGATGGTAGCTGTAGTTCAACTGAAAAGGGCATCCGAAGTTCGAAGCGACCACCAGCTCACCCAACTGGCCCCGCCGTGCGCCAAGGACCTGTCATTTCCCGTTCGTGTCGCACTCCACTCCAGCTGCTCTCTTTATCGCTCTCTCTCTCTCTCTCCGCCTCTGAGAGCTTCTGGCCAGATGTGCCGGGGATCGTGAGAGAGGTACGCAGCGTATCTCTTGGAAAACCGTAAGGAACCGTCCGGAATTGCGATGGAGAGCGTGCATTACGCATAGACACCGCTGCCAGCGAGTAGTAAACTCGGACTCTCGGAAGCTCTCGAGGGCTTTCCGGAGAGCCCGCCGTTCGCACACCTCCAGCAAAGCACAAAGCACGCTATTGTTGCGTGGTGTTGGTAGACGTGGACGTGGTACGCCGCAGACGATGAAAGTTTTGGAGCAAAAAATGGAGGGACCACTGTTTGTACGAACAAAACACGCTAATCAAGATAATGTGTGACTGTGGGGCTACATCAAGCGTAACGTAATGATTTTGACATTAACGATTAATGCCAAACTGCTGCGCCGCTGTCAAAACGTTTACGGCTCGCGCGAGGCGTAAACCCGAGCGTAATTATTTTTTTCATACGCTTTGCTTACAAACAGAGAATAATTTATGTTTTTATTTGCTGGTATAGCAACAAAATCGGAAAAAACAGATAAAAAAATTCAGAAATCAATTAATTTCTCTTCTATTTCTATTTTCTTGGACCAAAAACACGAACGTAAACACGTTTCACGTTTCGTTTTTATATTTTTGCTGCCACACGAAGCGTAAACGTTTTGACATTACAAATTAATTTTACGCTAGTTTTCACGCTTCGTGTAGCCCCCTAGTGAGCCTGTTTGGTCTCTCTCTCTCTCTCTCTCTCTCTCTCTTTTGGAGCCTGTTTTGGGCTGCCTCGGCACAAAGCTTTACTGGGACCCTATCCACTAGATGTTAGAACTCATTGTGTTTATCTTCCCCCTGGATGTCTTGTCTCCAGATCAGCCTCATCTTTTTAGTATCTACTACCCTTTCTAGTCTGGAGGCGATTCCCTTTCTCCCTCTCTCCGCTCCTGTGTGTGAGAGGGAGAGCCAGTAGAGAAAAAGACTCTTTCGGTTGCGCAAAGGGTCCACACCAACAAGGGTACGCACCACTATGCAAACAGAGCACAAGAACAACAATCAACATCTTGCGGTAAATTGCTAAATGAGGAACAAACAGAGCCTTGAAGGGGGAGCTCCCCCAGAGGCGATACCTCTGGGCCATTTCCGGCATCCGAGCCATTTTGCTCTCGCTGGTCACGAAGGCATAAGTGTATATCCATACATTGCCACCTCGCCGCAGGATAGCCTCCAGGGATGAGGGTCCGTTTTGTATTCGCAGTGCAGCCGGTCCGGATGTTGACTAGAGCAACTAGGCGACCGAAGCGGAACGACGGACAAGGATGCTAGGACTGGATACCCGAAACTGCTGAGCCCGGTATCAGAGCGAGAGAGACGGCAGTCGAATCTTGCTGACCGGTGGTGGTCTGCAGGAAGCAGAAGCAGTTTGCAGGTGCTGCCGACGACAGGCCAAACGGCACCCAGCGGAGAGCACGTCTCGGTTCCCAGGTTTTACCAGGGGTGACGGGCGGTAATGCACCACTATTGCGTCTTTATAGCGTCCTCAGAGGCGGCTCACGCGTTCCGTGGCACACGCTGTTTACTAGCTGCTCCCGCAACGCACGCACGCCGTTGAAGGTCATCCGACGGAACGCAGGGTCATACGCAGGATCAACTTCCTTACACGCTCTAGCACGGCAGTCGAGACGTCGCGAGGGTCCTCACACACTCTCCACACGAAAGACGGTGGATGTGAAGGATGGAACCACCGCAACCGTAACCATCCGTCACCGGGACCAGCACCACCACCAGGACCAGCACCGTACACAGGACAGGAACTCGGAAATGGCACAATTTCGCACAAACGGCGCTCGTCACTCGGCTCGACTCGACCGGACCGCTACGCAGAAAGCACAATCTCATACTGTCGGTCGGTTCCGTCGGTCCGTATGGCGCTGCTTCCTGTGTGCATGCGGATTCCAGCGGATTCCGTATCCCCGACTCTCTCGGTGTCTGTCCCTCTCACGGACTCTCGCGACTCTCAACACGTTCTGCTGCTGCAAATCAGCGCCACGCTGCCTCCGCAATTTTCCGCCACCTTATCGATGCGCCGGAAAACTCCGAAAGCGATGCTCCCGAGCGATGGATGCTACGCGATAACAACGCACTGCAACTCACCGAAACCGGCGGACAGCTCCGGTGGCCATTCCTCGCTCAGCCCAGCTCACCAACTCTCTGGTAGCCGTTCGCGTTCTCTCGTTCCTCCTTGTGATGCAGTCCCACGACTTCCTTCAGGATTGTTGTTTAGGTTCCGGTTGAGAGGGAATCCTTCTGAGGGAAGCTTCTACTCCGTTGCTGACGACTCGCTAATTGGCAATGCGCTAATTTTGTTTCGTAAAACCCTTGAAGTTTCGGAAAACGGTTCAAATTTTATATTCTCTAACGCATTTCGTTCGTGCAAAGGATACTAGGATGCAATTCCGACAGCGACACCAATGACAGCGTACAGAGTGCATGTGTCAAAATACTACGAACGCAGCACAGTCACGAAGGCTGCTTGGAGAAAATACTACAAACATCGTGTGGCCGTAGAAAGAGAAAGACAGAGAGAGAGAGACAGAGAGAGAAGCATCCCACTTCCCCAGCTGGTCGGTTTGCTTGTGTGCGGCTTTCATTGGAGGGGAAATTGGCGCATGATTTTATTATCCTGTTTTGTGTATTCTGCTCCATCCGTCCGTCCGTATGCGTGTGTCCTGAATTAGAGGAGCCAGCAACGAGCCTACGTTTGTGCGCGGAGGGCAGGCACACGAAGCAAGTGCCGTGACGTCACGCCCCAACCGATGACGTCATTCCAGTCAGACGGAAGCTTCATGGGAAGATGGCAAAAGTTTGACGGAGAGATAAGCCCCAATGGGGGCCCCCTTTCGGTTTTGCTTGGCATCGCAATTTCGTCCCGCTTTCGGCGAACTCTCAGCGTGGCGCCGGTCTGATATTGGATAACGGGAAGTCTAGGTCTATTTAATTATGGGCACAGCATCCCACCATGCCAAGGGGGCTAATTGGGCAAGTTTGGCGAACTACGTCAAAAAGGATGAAAAAGCCGGCGGCTGACGAAGCAAGTAGGATCTGGGGCGATTTACGCGACGAAAAATGTGCTGACGATGACTTTGATTTCGAGGGTTTTCTATTTATAAGTGGCTGAAAATCAAAACTCAAGTATAATACGGGCAAAGTCGACCATACTTGATATAGGTAAATAGACAAATGAATAATTGAAGTAACTAGTAAGCGCATAACATCCAGCGAGTCTTGGTAGGCCTTGGTAAACGTGCCAAGTCATTAGTCACTAGAACGCAGAACAAAACATTAAAACCAAGGCACAGAAAGGAACTCATTGAACGGTTTGTGACACTGCCTTACTCAAATGAGGTGAAATTCTCCATTTCTATGTTTAACGTAAGTAGTAAGTGTATTTATTAGTAGCCAAGATACATTTCTTTCCGGTTGAGCTCATTTTACTTTCTATTCAATGTGATTTACAGGGTCGGGGTCGTTCATTGGATTTTTGCTGAACTCGACATCTCGAGTTTCTTGGAAGCGGTAAGATGAGTAAGGTTGAGCCGTTCTCATTGCAATGTGGGAATGTTTATGTTTATCCCTGCGAGGCTGGGCTGTGCTCGATTATTGTGGCGTCGCTATCATTCCGTATACTTTCCAACTTTCCAACTCCAACTTTCGTAACGGTGTGCGGGTTCAAAGACCTACATTTCGCGCCTGTTGTGGTGCGAACCTTCCGACGGATGATGTCTTAGCGTTTGGCAATAGCCATGTTGCTGTGACGCGAATCTGTTCCGTTCCAGGGGTCCAGGTGCAGGGTGCTCAATCTGGAATTATCAGCTTGATTTCCAATCGGTTTTAAGCTTATCTAGCCTAGCCTGTAACCACATCCGCAAGCCACTGCCTCAGTGGTCAAATCTTGCCAAGTTCACCCACCGGTCTCCTAGTAGGTCTGCCGGTCAGTTGAGTGATAAGCTTCTGTGTGCCTTTTCTTTCTTGGATTACACGATAAACTGAACCTATAAAGCAACCTCCCATAGCCACCGGGCGGGTTTATTTGTCCAACGTCTGGGTGGAACGTAGGTACCAGTCCAAGAAGACTGCTTTCTCCGTGGTACAGGTTTATATAAATGGATACTTTTTCCCAACGTGTTTAGTAAACATCTTTTGCAGGGCAGTAATCCAGCAAGATGCGCGCAGGACTCATAGTGGTGGCCCTGATGGCCCTGACGGCCACCGGAGTGAACGGTAAGTGGTTCGGAGTTGTTTGTTTTGCCTTCTGTCCGATAATACTTCCGCTTTTTTTGGCCAACAGAGGTCGCGGGACAAAACATCATCCTGGACGCGATCATGCGGCGGATTTTGGAGAACATCCGTGAACTGCTGCGCACTGGCAACCCGGAAACCGGCTTCCCTGTGATGGCCCCGTACAACAATCCCAACCTCTTTATCAACACGAGTTTCGGTGGGCTACTGGAGTAAGCAAAAGGATTGTGCAGCTAGGTAGAACCGCTGGACCTCGTACTCTAACCCATGTCGTTCGATTGTTTCGTCCCGCAGCTTCGATGCACGCTTCACGCCGATGAACATTATCGGTCTGGACACGTTCGACGGTCGGCTGCAGGTCGAGTTGACCACCCTGCGATTCCCGTTCGAGCTCCGGTTTACGGAACTGACCGCGAGCGGTTTCTATGACGCCAATGGCAGCCTTTGGGGACTGATCCCTATCTTCGGCATCGGCAATTTCCAGGTGCGGCCGCGTGGTGTCCTTGCGACCGGCTTTGCCACGATCACCGATAACGGCCAAGGGTTCCTGAAGTTGGCCGACTTCTCAATCACCCTGCAAATGGACGGGCTAGAGAGCAACATTCAGGGTCTCCTGCTCGGTGGCGAACTGTCTAACCTGCTTAACGCTGTCATCCAGGACATTGTCCCGTCGGTGCTGCGCAACTTCCCGGATGGTATGACCAACCTGCTGAACGCTCTGGTCGTACCGATCGCTAATCGGTTCCTTGCCACGCGCACGATGGAAGATCTGATGGGATTGCTGTTCCCGTGAGACCAAACAAGAGCTGTGCGCGCATAGGTTAGTTTCGCTTATCAAGAAGGAGACGTAAAACGGTAAATAAATAGCGACCACAATCAGAGTAGAAGCTACGTCGAGTGCACAGACCTCATTCGATGTAACTCCTTGCCACGAACAATTATTTACTCCGATCACACTGTTGAATCGCTGGGAACCTTTCGTCTCACTTGTCCCATCGCTAAGAGTCGTGCCGCTGCAGAGGAAAAAGTCCACACGCGATAATGATCGGCAGCGATAAGATACCAGAAGGCTCAAACAATCGATGAAGTGTGGGACGGTCAAAAGTCGTGAATTATTCACGACTTCCAGTGACGATAATGGCGATGGGGAACATACAGCCAAATGTTTTGATTTTACGACTACAGATACCACAGATTGATCCCAAACTCTCATGAATGTTGTTGACATTGATGCCAGCAACATTGAACTGGTTTGACTTACTTTGAGACTTCCGCTGATGAAGAACTGATTTGTCCTTGTTGTGGATGTTTTGTAAATTATCAAATCCATTGAAGGATGCAATAAACAATCAGAACCACCCTATAGACCCAAGAAAGCGACTGCTTCGTGCGTGCGAAATCAGCTATCACGACTATGACCCCCACGGAAGCCTAATCTCTAGATAAGAAATCGAATTCCAAATCGACCTCAATATGAGGCGCTGTCCACTGCACCGTTCTACTCAATCAAAGTGTGGCCGTCCACAGCCAACGATTTCTCTGCTGGTGACGTTTTAGGTTTGTTGGGTGCTTTTATGTAAAGTGTTTCTTTCATTAACTCAGCCTCAACTCGTTCGTTATGCAGGGTTCCCGTTCAATAGCACACCGGGCCGCTGTTCCGTAGGATGAAGCTAGCCATTTTGTTGGTAGCCGCGGCAGCAGTGTTCAGCAATGGAGCTGTCATAGAGCGACCCCAGTCGGTGGAGGTGGAAGCCGCTCCACGGACAACACTCGACGAAGCGCTGGCCCAGCTGCTGGAAAACGTCCGTCAGTTGCTGCGTACTGGTGACCCAGCTCGTGGCATTCCGGTGCTGGCTCCGCTGCGAACTGATCGCCTTGATGTGGATCTCGCTCTGGGCGGACTGCTTGAGTAAGTTATACGCGCAAGTGCGAAGGATATGAACTGTATGCCACGCGCTCCTCCTGTCGACAGTTTCACGGCGATCCTGCGGAACCTCTTCGTCGACGGCTTGGACCGGTTCCAGGGAACGCTCACTCTGAACGTGATGCTGATGCAATTTTCGTACGACTTCGTCTTCCCGGATATCGTCGCCAACGGCAACTACGACGCCGACGGACGACTGTTCGGTTTGATTCCCGTGTTCGGCTTCGGAAACTTTGCCGTCGCCCCGCGTAATCTGCGCATCCAAGGTACGGCCCTGATACGTCAGCAACCCAGCGGCTATCTGGAGATGCCCGAGCTGAGGGCGAACGTTCGGCTGGACTCTATGACGGTGAGGCTTATCGATTGGATACCACAAATCTGGAACAGGGAATACAAAACGTCATCAAACGGTTACTTTTGTGCTTTAGAACAACTTCGAGGGCCTGCTGCTCGGTGGTGAACTGTCCGATCTGCTCAATGCCGTCATCCAGGATATTGTGCCCTCGGTGCTGGTGAACTTTGCCCCGCTGGTAACGAATATCATCGAACGGGTCGGAATCCCCATTGCCGATTCCATCCTGAACACGATGACCTTGGACGATCTGTTCGATTTGATCCCGCTCAAGAACCAGGTATAGCAAACAGAGGACGGTAGGTAAAAATGGACGTATAATAAGTCTCCAATTCAATCGACAAAAGGGAAACTCAACTCAACTGCAACTCAAAGGTGGACGGGCTTTTAGGGACTTTTTATGAATAAATATTTTACATACACATTTTTACATAAAGCAAAAACGGAAAATTACTAAACTACTTATTTAACCAATCCTTCGTGACGAACGGTGGCACACCTCCCGAGCGTTGCCACTAATCTCTAATATTCTATTCCCCTAACCGATCTTCTCATCCTTGAGCAGTTGTAGTCGTCAATAATCGAATCAAAGCATTACACTGTGGCTGATTTTGTCCTCTTTCCCCTAACTGACGGTGACTGGTCAAACAACTTGCACGCTTCGTAGCGAAACTTGTACACAAGCTCTGTTACTATTGCACTCTACATTGCATGGAAAAGAAATTGATTTTTTGTAAATAACTGAAAATGTGTCACTTTCGTTGCGAGTTCTTTGATGATGTAACCGAATTTCATGCTTTTAATTAAGTTGTAGTTCGGAGTAAGCTGGTCCTGACGACACAAATCCGTGCTTCAATGATAGTTTTAAATTAGCATGTTTAGTGGATCAACTATGAACTAGCATGAGTTTTGTTATGACCAGTTAAAAAACGTATAATTCTTGAAATCGCCCTCAGTCATTATTCCGGAAGGTGGCGGACACATTGATAGCATTATTTTTGCTAAATTGAATGCCAATTAAAATCAAACACACGCCAATGGCTACCCCTTTATCAGTGGCAAGGTCAGATAAGCGGTCCACTGATGCCGGAAACAAACTGCTGGCCGATTTATCGTACGGTTCGGTCCGGCTTGTTTACTGAACAAACAGTGCGAAAGTGCACTGTGGGGTGCGATAACGGACCCCTTGAAATTCGCCCAATGCAACTTGATCGATAAAAGTTCCAACAATTTTCGGTTAATTTTTTTCGGCACAACGGCCCGCGCCAGGGCGGAAGAATGTTTTTATGTCCGAAGTGGTGCCCGCTAAACACGCGGGCTTAGTTTGTGAAGTGCTCTCGGAATAGCCCAGGGTGCCCAGGGATGTGGACTTAACGTCCACTTCAGCGCGCGATACTGGGTCCCGTGTGAAGAGGAATGTTCAACAGCGTGCTATCGGTTAGCGGGCCCGATTGCCCGGTGTGTTTGGGAGCTTCCGTTGATAGTTTTCGCAATCGAGATCTGCACAGGTTACCCTACTGAGCCACAGCCCACAGTTATGTGTGCAGGTGGTGTCATAAAACAAAACACGCTCCCGGCCGGTGGCGTATTTAAACACTTGTTCTTGGGGCTGTAAACTACAGTGCAGCGCGATCGGACATTGAAGGAACCCATCGGGAGCAATCGAACCGCAACCAACCATGAAGTCGTCTGCCCTGCTCGTTTGCGCCCTGCTAATGGCCCTTGGCACGGTGATTGCCGGTGCCGAAGACACTAGCCTCGAAATCGCGGAACGTGACAATAAGCTGAACAAAGCGGTGATCGAGTTCTTGGAGAACCTCCAGAAATCGATGCCATGTGGCATCCCGGATATGGGCATTCCGGTGCTTGCTCCGTTCGAGCTCGATCACATGGAGTTTGACGTCGTTCAGAAAGGACTTAAGTAAGAAGCTACCAAGCGCGTGCCACGCACTCCATCGACCGCTAACACTCCTGTCACTACATAGGTTTAAAACCGAGTTCAACGACATGGTGGTCGACGGATTGGATGACTTCGAAATCAGGAAGATCGACGTGAAGGTGCTAAAGTTGCAGCTGGACTTTGAGTTTTTCTTCAACTCCATTCGCACGAAGGGGAAGTACCAGGTTAAGGGAAAGACCCTCGGGTTCGTTCCATTTCAACGATCGGGACCGTTCAAGTTCAACGTCAACGGTAAGGGTTCCAAACTTAGCGTTGGTTACTACACTGGAGGTCGGCAAATACATTTCCCCATTTTCCGATCGCCAGGCATCACCCTGAAGGGTACGGTAAAGGTGGCGCTCAAAGGGGACAGCCTCCAGATCCGGGATCTGCGCATTACCACGACGATCGAATCGGTGAACTCAAAGCTGAAGAACGTGTTCCATTCGCGACTCCTGACGCTCGCCTTCAACCGTATGGTGGAGGGTGCTGTGCCGGGAATCGTTAACGATAACCAGGTGGCCATCACCGATACGATCGAGAGCAGTGTCAAGCCAGCCCTGAACGAAGTGCTGAGTGAAATATCGCTGCAAGACCTGATCGATGCCGCGTCCGGCGAAGGATCATCTCTACCGGTTACCTGTTAGCATCGCGCCAAACTGTGCCTCGATCTGACCGCCAAATAATGCTGAATCGTATCGATTACTCATTGTTGGAAGACTTGAAACTGTTGGGGAAGTTCTTCAATACATATTTGGTTTCAACCTGGTTCAACTACCTTTCAGTGAGCTTTAGTAGTGCTGCCAATTATTGCCAGTACTCCAGCTGCACCGCAGTTTCCGGAAGCACTTCCGAGAATTGGCTTGCAATAATCGCTGCTCTTCCTTTTCCTCTGTTGGCCTACATCGTGCTCGGTTCATTACGGCGGTGTTTGTTCGCACTTTAAATTGTACTTCCCTAGACCACCGAACAAAGTGGAAGAAAATTGCCAGTTTTATTGTCTGCCCAGCCTCGGATTCCGGCTGCACTTCAGGACGTTCTCGCCGGTTTAGAGCCGGATAAGCATACAGTAACGAACCAAAGCCACCGTGAAATCAGTTTCGGGAAAACATTTATCCCTAAACCACACACACATAAACATATTATGCACTGCTGGGCTTTTCTGGCCACCCGGCTGCTGGGCGGGGAACGGCAAACAATCAAAGGATTACCCGAGGATTGTTGGTTGTGCCAGCAGAGTACCAGCGCAGAGTAATCCGCAGCTGGCCGGCTGCTGCTCTGCTGGTCGATAATAGAGTTGTTGTCCGGGCCCAACCCCGGGACCAGATTGCAGAAGGGAAATGAGGAAAAACGGGAAGCGGACAGGGATAAAGAGCGGCCCAAAGACGGAACATTCGATAATGAGCCATGCGGCTCAAGTGTCCTCGTCGGGCCGAGAGTCCTTTCACAGTGCTGCGAAGGTGCCAATCGCTTTTTCGCACATCGGCCGCCCGCGGTTTAGGTCCCTTCTGCCCGACCTATCCACCGCGGAGCTCGAGGAAATCGTTTCTGGCGACGACCAGCGACACATTCGTGTCCCCGTGTCAGCTGGACCTGCCAAACCTGTCGTGTCCCATTTCCCACGGCATTGTAATGTTTACTGAGTGCCAGCTGATAGGGGTTGTTCCCCGAAACGGGCCGGCTGCAAGGGGCAAACATTGTTGGGGCATAAAACAGCACGAATCAGATCGCGATAACACCGAGGGCAGCCGGACCTCGGGAGCGCCGCTTGATTGATGGCCGGGGACCGTGCGCTTCCGGAGCGGAACCAGTGCCTCTAACCCTACCCTTGTTACGGGGGCCCAAATTACGGAACATGAAAGTGTTCGGCGAGGTAAAAACACGCATAAATTGTTGCCACATCGTTGCCACCAAAATGGAGATCCTAAAACCGTTTCGATCGTTTCGAGATCGTTACAATACCTTTCCCTGGCCCTGGTGTGGCTTCTAGGCGGTCCTTCGGAGAGCGAAAACACGCGAGGCGAGGCGAGGCAGCCCATGAAAAGGACATCCCGCGTGGAAAGCGGTGCTTCGGGGTGCGAGAAAGAAGATCCCAGAACCGATTGGAAACAAAAAAAAACTATATGAAAGAAGATGAATAGCTGGACGCACACCGTCACAATTCGTTTACTGTGCCACCGGGCCGGAACGAGGACCCGAAGTCAACGGCCCGTTTTTCGGGGAAGGATGTCCAACCGGTGGACCCCGAGGAGCAGAAACTTTCACGTGCCCTCACGTGATGTGCCATTTCAAACCAGGACTTTCGTGTCCGACACGGTGTTGTGTGTGTTGGTGTGGTGTAGTGCGCCTCGGATTTGCCCTTTCGCACTCCCCTGATTACGCCGGTGTGCCGCCAACGGGCGTGCTTTCATGTGGAAGGACAACATAATTTCATTTCGCTTCCCGAGGGTCGAGGGCGAGAGGTGCGAGTCTGTTGGCCAACCGGCAGCCCTAATCGTATGCTAAGGATCTCCAAACCGGTTCTGTTCGTGCGAGCGTGTATGTGTGTGTCTGTCTGTGGTCGGCAACAGGAAGTGAGGGATGGCGGCCGGGGGCCAGTTTCGCGAATTCCATCCGCACACGGTAATCACGCGAGCTTTGATCTTTTCGCTTCGACGGCGACGAAGACGCGAATCCGCCGGCGATGGTTGTTAGAATTCTGACTACAGAGAATTCCATCACGAGGTTGGCTAGTTAACCACCACCACCTATCCGACCGTGCGGAAGAGCGAAAGCGACAGAGAGGAGGAGAGAGAGAGAGAAGTTGAAAAAGATCCCATATAACGAGTTCGAGGTGGGGTTTAAAGGACGAACGGAAATTGGGAGCTCCCTCGGCTCACGCTTCCGAAACCGGCGGCTTCCCGGAAGGTGGCCACCCCGTTGGGAGGGTGGGTGGGTGGCCGGACCGAGCAGACGCATGCCGCCAGTACGCAAAACGGGGCCACACGCGCACGCCGTCTGCGGGATGTGGTGCGCATTGCGCATGCCCACGTGTCCGCTGACCGCTACCGAAAACTTTCTGCCGATGATGATGATGCTGATGATTTTCTCGGGAATTTCGCGCGCCAATCGATGGCAGCTGCAGCGGCAGCATCACAGCATCAGGACCTGCGGCTGGCCGGCCGTACAGCATTGCGTTCTGGGGGCTTGGACATTAATTTTATTTACATTATATACACACTGAAAAGCAAGAATGTTGCTCCGACACGCTCTGTTCAGTTTCAAACCGTTTTTCGGTTTTCCGTTTTCTGCTCCGCTTTTGTCAATATCCTTCGGCGGCGGCGCTTGGGCCCCTGCAGAGGACACGCCGCGCGCGCGTTTTGTATCGCTTTCGCTTTCCATGCGTATGTTTGTGGGCAAACAAACACCGACCAGCCGGAAGCCAGCCGCTGTTGTTTACGCTCTTCGGCGGGCCAGCTGCTGGTGGCAGGATACGGACAGCGTAGGAAGTGCGTTGTGACCGTTGTGTGTGTGGATGTTTCATGCAAATTATGCGGTCTGCATTGGTATGGGGGTTTTTCATCACCCTCCTTCTGTGACGCCGTTAAAAAAATCGCAAATCACGAGAGTCATATTACAACAAAAGCGTCTACAAAAGCCGGCATCGCACAATGGGGAATTTGTATGGTAAAGGCGGACATATTTGTTTTTAGGAAGAACCTATGGACTTTTTTCAACGTGGTTTGATTAAATTCAACTTCTTATGTGCAATACACGCGTCCAAGTATATTAAATAAACTTTTTTCGTTGTTTTAAGGTTTTTAAACGTCTTAAGTATGCAATTTGCATTACACCAAAAAAATGATGCACCGGTCGCCGCCGGATGCGATTCCTGGTATTTTGTTTACATTCTCTCTCACCTTTTCGCGCTCACCTTTTCAGTGGCATTTCTTCTCACACTCACGTTTGCTCTCTGCTGCTCACGATTTCATTCACTTCGCTCGCACTCTCCGAAGCTGGCTTGAAGTGGTTGTACGTATCGTATATTTCTGGATTAATTTGAGGTTACGCTGATTTGTAGTAACACAGTTAATTATTTTTGTGCGGTTAATGTCGAAAGTACCGTGGTAAAACCGTGCGTGAATGTAGAAGCTTCAACGGCTATACGGACCGCACTTGAACTCTCCAACCCGAAGGTTATAAACGATACTCACGGACGCTCGCCCGCTCTCTCAAAACAGCATAAAAGTGAGAGACCGGGAACGCAGAACACAGAAAAAGAGAGAGCGCAGAGAAACGAGAGAGAGAGAGAAACTTTTCTCTCTCTCCCTGCGTTCCTAGTCTCTGTTACCAAAACGGGTAGCACCAGAAACATCGCAAAAAGAAGAATCAAGAAGAAGCAGTTTGAGAGACGGAAGAAGCTTCAGGCTCAAAAAAAATTCAATTTCAAATTTCGAGCGGGCAGTTGCGTTTCGTTCGGTCTCGTGCTGTATTTTCGTCGTGCTCCGGTGTGAATCGTCCGCGTAAAATATTGCCGGTGTCCCGCTCACGCTGTTCGTTCGCAGAAAAGTGCGCCCGGCTGTGTCATTTTCAGCACCACGCTCGCACTCGCTTCAACTTCGCGTAATTTGCAGCGACGTTCGATTCGAAGAATTGATCACGCAGTAGCCCCCGGAAGAAAGGGTAAGTTTTCCAACTGAATGGTGAAATACTGGTGGAACCGGCGAATCGAGCTGGAAACTGTGCGACATCATTTTCCCATCGACGGGAAGAGGACTTATTGCGATAGTGTTTGCGTTTCCCCTGCTTTCGCTTGCTGGCTGCGTGAGAAGGTGAGATGAATTTTAAACGACACCCGTCCATCGCCGTTCCGTCGCGCCGTTCCGTAGTTTGCCTGCGAGGGGTGCGATCGAAGCGAATTTCCCGGAACTGGCGCGCGGCCGCCACTGGGAAAGGTGCTTGTTGCGCGTGTGTCCGTGAATCGATCGGGGCGAATGTGCGGTTGATGGATTTCTGGAATTTGAACAATTCGCCGTATTCCAAGGATAACCTTCCGCGGGAACATCCTGGCCGTGTGTGCGTGCGTTTGTGTGCGACATTAACAGATGCGCTCCGTGGTGTGCTGGAAATTATTTGAAAAGGGACTGAAATCGATTAGGTAAACAAGGAATGAACAAATTTGCTGCCAAACTCGTGCAACGTGAGTGAGAAATGGCAATAACGAAAAGGAGGCCATGCGTTCGCTGTTCGGCAAAAAATAAATTCGGCGCCGAAGGAGCGGAGCTCTGTGATCCGACAATCCGTCTCTCGATCTGCTCGTTTGTGGCCAAAAGACACACAAACACACGCGCGACACGCGGGCGCATCTCCTGTTATCACCAATCGACCAAATTGTCCCGGGGGTTCTACAAAACCACTTATGTGTTAAATCATCCAACGTTTGGGCCTGTTAGCGGCCCAATTCCAAAGCCGATCCTTCAACGAGCGTCTGGGTTAACCTATGCGAGGTTTTGATCTTGGTAATACCCCGTTGGTTCCAGTTGAGCGCACTGCTGGATGAGGCATTTTGATGGCGGTCGGCCGAGTCAGTCTGTAGCTTCCCAATAGAATCGTCTGCGGGGAAGAACTTGAAGCACCGACTGATACGATATCGGTGGTGTGGAAATTCCCAAAAAGGTCGTTGAATCATTGTCGCGCCAGCCCGAACGTGACGAATACCTAGATAAAGACGGATTCGCACAAAGTGGCGCAATGTTTGGAACAGCCGATAAGCGCCTCTAATCAATTTCGCACTTCGATTGTGCTTGCTGTTACTCAACGTGGTCATAAATCGTTTGTCCATGACTCAATCATCGCTCCATTTGCGTGCGTTCGCACATGAAAATACCCGTTAAGGAGCCCGGTAACGCCAACTTTGATGGAACAAAAACTCGAACCACTCGTTGACTGAGTCGAAAATAGACCACCGCGTCCCCGGTCTATTCTGGGTGATATTTTGCACGAACGGACGTTATTAGCATTGGGGATTGTATGACCCATTCCTAACCTATCCCAAACCGGTTCATGTACCCCTGTGTCTGTGCAGTTGGGATTCGGCTTCCTGTTGGTGGTCTCTGTTTCTAATGTCCTTTCCTCTCTTCTCTATTTGCCAGACCTGAACGCTGCGGAAAATCGATCGACGGGTTCCGGGAATCGCGACTGCAGTACAATCGGACAATCGCGGGAGCCTCAAAAGCCACCGCGCTAACGTCGGGTGTGGGAATCAACCATAATTGACATCCGCCCGTTTTCCGCTGACAGCAGGCTTCCGAGAGACGGCGGAAGGTGCGAACGGAAGGCGAGCCTTCTGGTGCTGGGTCGGGTGCTGACACGTCCAATTCGGCGCCAAGACGTGTTGCCGACTTGTCCGTTCCCGTCCGGTGTCTATCGTCGTGTATGTGTGCCTGTCTGGCTGGCTGTTCACGGAGCTCGCCCTCCATTCATCAGCAATCGGGCGACTATTTTTCAATCAACGTTCCACAACTCGTGGGCCACCCGGAGTGGCGGCGGCGGCGGCAGGTTGCCCTTGAGGTTGCACAACCCCCCGACCATTTAACTGCCAACGAGAGAGAGACACACACGGAGCGCTAATTAGTGCCGGCAATCGTCGATATTCAATCTGTGGCTCAGTTCCTTAGAACGGACACCTTCGCTGTGGCGTCGTTTCGGAAATCGTTAACTTTGTCATTCCCTGGCTTGACGAGTGGTGTTTCGGCCACATAGAGTCACAATCGGCCGTAGTAGAGGTGGCGAAAACTGCCCCGAGTGCGGAAGTGTAGTGTTGAATGAAAAGTTGAGAAACGGTATCGACAGGAAGTTACGACGGAAACCCCTCACCGAATCGATTGATATATTGCAACAGCACCACACGGTCCACGTTTCCGCGCAGTGAAAGTGACTGAGTGAGTTGAGGGCACAGTTCCTTTTCGGTTCCAGCCAGCAACCAGCGATCCCACGATGGTCCGAGGAATCACCGGCGGCAGGAGCCGGAATCCCGCATCCCGGATAGTTGGCGCACTGTTTGCGCTGGCGGTCTTCGGCGCGGTTGGGGCGGAAAACCATTGCAGTGAGCATCGGTACGCCCACTCGCTACACACCCACCATCTGCAGTTCACGAAGGAAGTCCCCGACCGGGAGTATGGCGTGCTGAAGCAGTTCAAAAGTTTGCACTGCTGTGGCAAAGGGTACCGCAGTATTGAATGGTAAGTAAACGCCAGACGGGCAGAAGCAATAAGATACGCCATGATGTTGCCCAAGTTGCGGTGGGTAGCTCCGAAGATCCCGCGAAAGTTAGGAACCGGGGAACCCCAAAAAAGTTAGGATTATCCTTTTCGGGCGGAACAAATGGGCGCTGTGCGTACCTTCAGGGGTCCTTTTTTGCATTTCCTTGGCCACTCTTAGAAAAGTCAAGTAAAGTTAAAGAATGAGTTCGCAGCTTCTCGGGCACGTATTAAAAGTTTTTAATGGGTTGACAAGTTTTTTGCATATTTCGTTCTGTGGGCCCCACTTTTCAAACTTTGCCGGGTGCATACATTAAAAGTTCGCGAGTCCCTTCCGGGGGTTGGTGGGGATTCTGATTTTCTAGCTTCATTGCTGGTCGCTAGAAAAGTTCTAATGACAGTCCAGTCCAATGCCACTTAAAAATAGTTTATTACCTTGCAGCACACGCGCGTCGAACCTGTGTCGAGACGAGAACCACTACGGGTAACGCAGTGGCGCCGTATATGTTGTGGGAGGGTGAACGATCATTATATGCAATTACCCGTACCCCGTTTATTTTTTTTTTTCGAATATCTCGATTTGCAGTGCCCCAAACGTTCATCTATCTACGTACCGAGGAGTTGATCACGTTCGCTGGTTGTTACGTGCACTACCACCACTACTCTAGCGACAAACCTTGAAAAAAACTGCGGAATTATTGAGTGCACCAACTGAAAATGGCCCTTCTTCGAGGGGGGGATGCACTTATTCATTACGAATGCGTTAACGGCTGCGTTCAGCGCTCTAGTCAAACATCGGGTTCGACCAAACCAATTTTTGTGGGCCTGATTTTTTACACACCTTCAGCGATTTCGCGCTGGGTGGGTTCGGTTCTGCCGAACCGATCGCGTGGCCATCAACTGGATTCGCTTTATTTGTTTATATCAATCGATCAACCCCGGCCGGCGCCCGGGTGGTCCGTTTTATGTTTTTCGCACTTTCGCCATTTTCCGAATGTTTGGTTAGCGCCGCTCGCTCGCGTTTATGTGCTCTCGCGATCATAAACGGTTGAATTATTGCACACAGGGCGAGGGGCAACACATTTGCGTGTGCTGTCTCGCGGTTCGTAGGATTTTTTTCGCCCAATCCCAGCCCACCACACCAAACAGACTTCCTCGGAAACAGTGCGGTGCTGCGGGGTTTAATTTTTCGCCTCCGCGCGGAAGTTCACGAACGTGTAACTGGGTCCTCGACCGACCGCGGTTCTGTTTACGTAATAATTATATGCCATAAACGTTGCCGCGTCCTCTGATCATATTTGCGAACCATGCTCATAACCCCCCCCAATCGTTTCGTCGGAAGCCATTCCATGAACCGACAGCATATGTTGCGCGTGTGGTGGAATTCGCATCTCTTCTTTTTCGGGGGGCATTCAACTTCTGCTCTGTTTTAAGACTCAACCTGGACAAAGCCCCTGGAATACGTGGTGATTGGAGGTCTTTTAGCAGTCGCAACCAACCTCGAATCCTGGTTTTGTTTTGCTCCAGTGGTCGGATGAGTAATACTTCTATGAGTAATGCTCTGGTGTCACATTTAAAAAAACTCAAACCCAACTCCAAGCCGAGGCTGGCAGAGGCGGATGATTCTCGCACTGAGAGTGACCGCTATCCTCGAAGTTTTGGGTCGCGTTTTCATCGCGCCGCAAGACTGTAAACAGACGCGGGTTTTCGTGGGACATTTTCTTTCGTACAACCCTTCCGAGAAAAATGGCACCACCTCCGATGATGGTGGCGATGGCTTTGGTTCGGTTCGGTCGAAGGTTTGTTGGTTTTCAATTTAACGTTTTCATTGCTCAGCAAACAGCTCATCTTCGCGAGTTCGGACCTTAAACGTGCGCGTCGTGGTCGCGACCACACGAGGAGACGATCGTGTCGCTTTCTTCGTACGCCGGTTAAACAAAAACATAAAATTGTATGGAAAGAAAAAAGAAATGGAATCGCTTCATCATGAGCAGAGCTCCTCCGTCATCTGAGGTCGCGTTTCGTGGCGAGCTTTATTGACCGACGAGGAGGTCCATGGCGAGTGCGCAGAGTCATCAGTTTCTCGTCTTAAGTCGTAAGCAGCCGAAAATCGGACTCAGTGGACGGACGGACGAGTGAATGAGTGATGGCACAAAGTTCGCCGGGGGTCATGTTGGTGGTGACTCATAAACTTACACTCTCTTTGCGCTTTGCTTTTCTTCAACAGTCACAACAGTCCAGTGTTTGACGTAAGCACACTTCTCGCGCGGGGGAACATATGTCCACACTTGGTGCTGGGAATCTCCACCCTGGGCTAGTAGGCACCCTTTGAGGACCCTTTGAGGCGGCGCTGCAGCTTTTGATGGTCTCTGCAAAGGGATGAGGGCCGACGATGGGGTTTGCTTTGGGATGCGCACCGCAACCGGAGATGACTTCCCTTGGTGTACACTAGGCTAATCAACAGAGCCGCACCCGACGAGCACCTTGTTCTGTCGGAAGGGCGCCGGAATCGTTTGTGTGCAACTCTGTGTTTTTTACTGCACCTTTAACCAACCAACCATTAGCAGCTCAACTACTGGCTAAAAATCCTCTTGAAAACGCTTGTCGACCCATAATTTTCCATCTCGTCATCAGCGCGCTCTCCGCTTCTTGGCTTGTATTTGGCTGAATTCAGCATCAAGACAGCGGAGACCAAATTCGTGGCGCACACAACCGACGGGCGCCAGTTATCCTTGGAACCGACGAATCAGGCTTTTCCCGGTAAACCAGGGAGCACCGAAACTCCGAAACTCCGAAACTCTGGCTCCGAGAATGGAACAAAATTGTGCCAGCCAGATGAAATCCTAGCTCCTCTCTCTAGCTCTACTGTCTAGGCTGGCCCTTGCCGTTGCTGGTTTTATTCTTGTATCGCGCCGCGCATTGCACTGCACAGCATCATCAGCAAAGCCCTTTTTCTGGAAGTTGGGGTCTTCGTAGAAGCAACGCGGCGAAAAATGGGCCTCAGCGCAGGGTTCGGGCGAAAAACGACAATTCGTTCCGATTTCGAGAAAACTAGAAATAATGCGCGCTACCTGGAAGTGGGCAATTTTGATAGCGAGAGATAGTGGTTTTAGTCCGACCTCCTAGCCTAGCCACGTGCCTCGATCGATCGATCGATGCCTGGATGTATTTTTACAAATTACCGGTGGCTCCCTGCTGCAGTGTGTTGTTCTGGAGGGGTTTAGATATCACCCCCGTTCCTGATTTTTCCGGTTCGTTACGCCGAGTGCGCTTTGGAGCGTGAAGCCGGTAGAAATAAATCTGTGAGCTGTGCTGTGAGTCAGTTGGTTTTTTGGTTGGTCGTTCGATTAAAATTTCACCGGCAATCGTGTCGGTCGGTGGGTGTTGCTCTCGTGTGCCGCGTTTGATCCCTTCGCGGAACTGGTTCTGCACAACGAACGACACGCATGCGCACGGACCTGTTTCGGGAAACACTTCTACCAACCTGTGGCGGAGGAAGCTCAACGAAGCTCAACCTGAACTTATCGTGTCTGCATGGGCGAGGAAACACCACTCAAACAGGCTGGGCCACGTGTCTAAGGTCTGCAGTCCGTTTGCAAGCAACTTGTGCCACGAGCACGAGAGATGGCCATGGGCTTCTGGTAAAGGTCCCTGGTTTTCCCTGAGCTACCTAAAAAAAAGAAGAGGGCTTTCCAGTAACCAGACGACGTCAATCTCGCCCGATGGAACGTCCAGTCGTTGCGAATCAGATCTCATTATTACGTACGAGCGAATCGATGCTTCCACGAACTGTGGATCGATAAAAATTTAGCTCGGGACGAAGCTACACGCACTTAGCACGGCATTGCGTACGTAGCAGTCTCCCTCGGTGCCATAACGTACCCTGCGGGCAAACTGAGGATGCGGGATTCCTGGAATTCTTCCCTTTTGACTACATCAGGGACTCTCTCTCTCTCTGTCTGTCTCTCGGAAGTGCAACTATCTGATGGTGGGAATACGCGTTGAGATCCTGGTGCTTTGGCTCTCGATTGCCCTACGCTATCCGGAAGTCAGATGGCGAAACCTAGGAACTACAAAAACACGGCCCTGGCTCCCGCTCGTAGGAATAAAGTTCAAAATTTGATTAACGCAGAACCCGTGCCAATCGGCGGGGCGCATATGATGTTGGGGGCGCCCGCGATGCTGGGTGATGATGGCACCCGAGAATGGATCAGAATGTTTACCCCAGAAATGTCTCGGCATGTCCCGGGTTCCCGGAATTCGCTCGAAAACTCTGGCGCCCCCGTGGCCTGGGACTTCGTGGAAGGCGCGTGGTGGTCTTCTCATCCCTGGTTGAATATTTGTGCCGCAAAGGGGGGCGGCCCAACGTGTGAAGCGCCGAGGGAGAGGAGCCCTTAGAGCACTCGACCGCCGCAGCTGAGACGGCGTGGAGCGATAAAAAACACAATACTAATGCTACTCCCGGAAGTTTCCTTCCGGCGGTGTGTGTTGCGTCGGGAATGGGCAGCCTATCGGCAGATGATGAATCCAGGACACTAGTGGACGTGCATTGGGTGGGTTGTGGTTGGTGAGGACTAGCGATAACGACAGGACAGGATACTAGGACGACCGTCGGTGGAGTTTCCCGGTATTATCTTTCACGCTGCTTATTTATCACGTAGCACGGGCCGCCCGGAGCAGCTAGCCCCGGGACACAGAACCGCTGTTACTTCTTCGGCCCAGGATCCTTCGGCGAAGCAGAGTCTACGGCTCCGCTCAACCGTGACGCAGGGTTTCCGTTTTGGTTCGTCCGGCCACCGGTGCACGTCGGACACTTTGTCTTTCGGTGACCAACTTTATCGTCCCAAAAGAAGGATGATGCTCGGTTCTTCGGTTCGAGTCAAGTTAGTTCATCCACACCAGTTCAGCGTGTTGTGCCCTTTTTGTGCAACGATCAACTTTCGGAACACCTCTCGCCCCCCAAAAGAGAATTGTTTGTGTCATCGGTGGAGTCGAGATTGTACGAGAATATTGCCCAGCGAAAGGCTCTTGCCAGTCGGGCGGAAAATCGGTTTTGTTGTGTAAGAGGTTGACACAGTCAGCCACCGTGACGGCGGGCGCGCCGTAAGCAAAGCTTTTTCCCTCCAGGAAAATCTATCTCCAGCAAGCGCGCAGCTAGTGCTCGCGTCGACGGCAGCTCCTTTGCGTATGTGTGGGACGACCCGGTCGGAGCCTTTTCCAACGAAGGAGCACTTCCCAGCTACTCTAGTGGGGGCTCTAGCTAGCGGGGGCTGTCGGGGAAAAATGTTCGAGTTAAGGAAGGATTCGAACAGCAGGAAATTCTCCAGAATCGGGTTGGCGCACTGGAGCATCTTGGAGCGTGATTCTGCGTAGACGGCTGTAAACTTTCATGTCGGAATGCGTGTTGCTTTAGGGGTGCGCCAACATATTTTTTTACGCTTTTCGGATAAAACACAGACACTTTATCAGACCAGTTTGGAAAGCTACATCCAATGGACCGCCGACGTGAAGGCGCTCTTGCGGGGAACCGAACTTTCATTTGACCGAATTATTGGTGATGGAGAAGGTGATGGATGAATAAAACAGGCGGAGAATGATCGACTTTGGAGGTGCCATGTTTAAAACTTAAAACGAACGTTTGTTTCGTAATTTAAACGTAATTAATGAGAGATGATTTTATCATACTGTCATACACTTAAATTGAAGTATTGTTAATGATACCCATTGGTAAGCCAGACTACCGATTACTTGACTTTTGAAATGTCAAACTTAATTCTGGAAATTCTTAACATTTAGTAAAACTTTTGACGTTAATGAAAATGTGATGCCGAAAATTGGGGCACATTTACAACTTATTTCCAGAGTGGCGAGTCCTCAACTAAAACTGTACGAAATTGGAAAAGCTAATTTCATTTGAGTTCATTTCCACACCTCGCTGGTTATGTAAATAAGCAGCATTATCGTTATCGCTCGGAAAACACCCACCTCGTGCAAGAGAAGCCAATGTACACTCACAACGAGTGACTGTTTGGTGCGGATTTTGGTTTGGCGGCATTATCTTCTCATTTTTCTTCAAACATGAAGAAGGAGTAATAACCGCAACCGAGAAATGTTGGCTTATTGGTTCTTCGGCGAAATTCAGCCAAAAAACTTGAACGACGTTTGGTTTCAAAAGGACGACGCTACGTGTGCCATACAGCGGCAGCCACAATTGAAGTTTTGCGTCTCATCTTCGGGACACTACATGAACCACTCTATAAACAGAAAATTATAAAGGCTTTTGCAAAAACTGGCAGATGTTCATTTGTGGAAAATGGGCCACGCGACGAAGCTTACCACATCCGCACGGAAAGCAGTTGTTCAATCACAAAAACATTAGTGTTCGTTAATTTATCATTTTTTCTCCCCGTTGGGCCACTCATCCGTTACCCGATGGTAAGCAATGGCGCAACCCTGCCTGGTGCAATTTTCGTAATTTGCAATGCACCACCGAATAACCGGAGTGCAGGGTGCAGCAGCGGTGCATTTTGGAGTGACCTTTTGTGCCATGAAAAACGATGCATCGATCATATTTTACTGCACTTCTGGCCTCTGTCCGTGGTGGTCGGTACATTATCATTACACGTTGATTACTATTAGCGTGTATCTGTACTCTCTCTCTCTCTCCCTGGAAATGCATGTAATCATTGGTTGTGCTGGCTGGCTGGCTGGCTGACTGTTGGCCGTCTGGACGACGGCAAGGCCCCTATTACGTGTGTATGGGAACGGAAGAAACAACGGAAGAGTTCACATGAAAATTATCCCTTTTTCGCACTCTTTCTTTCCTGGAACAAAAATGCAAAATCGACCAGCACACAACCCCCCGAGGGGGCATAAATGTTGCGAAGTGCATAGCAGGAAGTATGGCCGCATGTTTATAAAAACCCCATCACGCGATGATGCACCCCGAAAATAAATTGGCCCCGTTCGAAGCGGGAATCTTGCCCAGCAGCGGGAGGGTTTTCCGGCTTCCTCCAGTGCGCTCTCGCTGCTTGTGATTTCATTTGTTAGCTGTTCTCCGGGACCCATATAATTGATGGCCGGCCGAGCAGAGCTCCTGCGGGCAATTTTCCGATCCATCTCGGGCGAACTCGCACGCGGTTCGCTGTGCTGTGATGGACAAGAGTAGTTTGGCTTGTTGTAAGTGGCAGGTTCCAACAGCGATTTCTCCTGGTCGCCGGGAACGCAGCGTATTTCGTGCCCAAAAAGTGTGGCCTTGGAATTGGCGTGCCTGCCATATAATTTAGCGCTGGTCAATCATCTTTCGGTCGGAAGGAAGGGTTCCCTCGAAGATTCCGGACCCTTAGTGGAGCGATCCTCAGTTACATGCTCCGTTGTGTTCCGTAAAACGCCCGCAGGCTCTGGTAGGCCCAACCAGCCAACTGGCCAGCCAGCCAGCCAACTCCAGAGTCCCGAGGCGATGGTTTCGAGAGAATTTATGTTTTTCGTGTTCTCACATCTTGTGGGCACTCGACGATACACGATACTTACATATCGGAACAAATTGCACCACTTCTTGCCTTGCGTTACCTTGGCCCCATTGCCCGCCGTTTGGTGATTGATTCCGCCCAAAGGAATGGCAAGCAGGATGCGACTCCTGGAAGTGTAAGAAGATAGCATCGCAAGAACTTACATTAAAATGCAACGTCATAAATTTGGCTTCGATGGGTGAATAATTAAAGTTAACGACTAACCCATCGCCAGCCTTAAAGTTAAACGCTTGATGCAGGTTGTTAAAAGGTACATGCCGAGCTAATTATGTTACTGGAGGACGCCTCACTCAACTGGAAACATCGTGTCCGACCCGGTCCCCAGATCCGACTATTTAGAACTTTCGTACCTAAATTGTTAAATTGTGTGAAGGGCTTTTTCCATTCCGCGGAATCGCGGAAAGTGCGCACCGCAAATTTAGATTGATGTGCTGAAATTTACCTCGTTTTTTAGGCACCAGGTGCGAATCACACCATCCTTGTTATCAGTTTAGCCGAAAGAAAACAGCAAGTTCTTTTTGTTGGCACCTTGTTGTCCACGTCTGGGAAAGAAAAAGGTATAATTCATTCGTTTTCATTGCAAACTTCACTGTAACTCTCTCACTCTGTCTCACGTCCGACGTCGCTTTTACAATGTCGGTGGTGGCCATCGTCTGGTGGTCTATTTACATTCCTGATTTCCCGGTACTACGGCGGTCCCGGGGAGAAGCTTCGGTGCGAGAGACCTGCGAACACACGACGCCGCCAACATTTTCCAGTCCAGGGCGCGCGCGAGCGAAACCTTCCGAAAATTACTTTTTCTTCTGGGAAAAAGGTGGCCCCGATCGCGTGCTATAGATGATGGTGTATCTGCGCTCTGCTGGGGAGAGGTGCCTTCTATATTCCGTTTGGGGCAAAGAAAAAGTATTCTTCGTTGACTGACGCAAGGAGTAGTGCGCATGGAGGTACGCAGCAAGGACACCAAGCCGGGGGTTTGGGAGAGAGGACTCCAATCGTTAGGTGAGGTGTTATTACGAGGTACAGAGAGGTTCTTTGAGCTACCGGAGCGAAGAAACTGTGAATTAATAATGTTCGATTTGTCAACACAAACGATTGGTCCATTGTGTCGTGTAAGTAAGTGTGCTCGAAGATATTAAACAGCTCCGCGTATAAGGTTCCCGCAAACCCGGTTCACCTAAAGTATTCATAGCGAACCAGTTTCCATTACGTCGGTCACAACGCTTTGAATATTGATTCCCTTTACAATCTTCGGTTATTGGTGTGTGGCGTGTCCTTTATCTACTACTTTGGGCCGTACACGCAAACACGCTGGAGTGTTTAGGACTTTCCTCTATTTCTCGCGTGGAAAACACACATTGTTTGCTGTTCAACCCCTTCGGTGGAAAACCTCGACTCGACAGACCCGGTCATCCGGTACCCCGTCCCAATTGCTGCGCAGGATTCAAACTTGCCAACGTCGTCATGTAAGCTAAATTTAAGGAATTCCCCGAACTCGAGAATCACCCTAATGCGCCCCGAGTGAAGTCTGGTTTGCGGTGAGCTCCGCGGAAGGGTGTGTGCGAATGTTGGGTGTTTGTTTTTTGGGGTCGTAAAAATTGCGGAACACACCGCGCATCAACTGCAACCCACCGAGGGAGGCAAGAAGCGAGAATTTGGAAACTTTTGGCTAGTTTGCGTGTGTGTGGTTCTGTCAATTTTTTACCAACGCTTTTAGGGAGCAATGTGACCATCCGTTGGGGTCCGGTGGAGAATTTTGTGAGAATTCTGGCAAAGTTTTGGTCGATGGATGTCGGAGAAGAGGAGAATGTTGGACTAGCAAAGAATTGTTGGTCATTCTTGCGGCTAGTTCTATTTTATAGCAGACTCTGGCTGGCGCAGAAAAGCGAAAACCAACATTTTTCCGATGCGATCTTACCAATTGGCCAATTTTAACCCTTTTTTCATACCCCAAAAATGATGTTTTCTAACGGAGAATCAATAGAGTAGAAGATGTTGGATTTTTCTGTTCTGAAGTCCAACCATTTTAATAAAATGCAAAGCTCTAATGCTCAAACTTGAAACAGTCGTCCAGCCAAAGGTGCTAATACTGTACATGTAGTCGGTTGTTTGGTAACAATCCATAACGCTTTGAGTAGTTGATGTCCCAAAAAGTAGTGGAAGTGGCCGTTTGTTTGCTGTCTGCTGCGCTTATGAATGTTGAAGTTCCCATGTTGTTACGGGCCCGCCTAGGCTACGTTCCGGTGCATTGTGGATGGGTTTGATGCAACAGTTAATCTGCAATCCGCTGGGCTGGGTTCTATTATAATACTCTTCAAGCCCGTGCAGCTCTTTTTTCTTCTTTTTGCGTCGCGTTCCGTGGATGAACAAACGATTGGCGGCGCGAGCGGAAGCAACAGAATCGCCGCGCTTCCTCTTCTCAACCACCACCATGTCACGCACGATGGCTGGTTTCCGGCGACTCCGGCCAGTTTGCCTGGCGGCAGCAAATGATTTCCCATGAATCGATTATCTTGCCATTTTCCCTTTTTCCCGCCATTTTTACCCACCGCCAAAGCCTGCGGGACCACGGGTTGTGCTGCTTCTCGTTGCAAAGTCGTTCGCGGCCGCGACGTCGTCGTGATTCACGGTCCGTGATTGTCTTTTCGGCGAAAAAATGTTGGATGATCAAACGCGCGCGCAGTTCTGCGGATCCTCCCTTTGGCGGCGCATTTGTGGGGAAAACAGGAGGTACAGGAGGAAGTGTTGTAGTATCCGAAACACGACAAAGAAATATTAATAAATCTGGCAATGGGCAGAGTGCCTAATAGAGATTGTCCAATAAAAATGAATGTGATGGACAGATAATGCGATCTTCATTAATCTTGTTGTGGACGTTCATTAATTTTGATGCGGTTTGAATAGAAACGGTTTCTTTATGTTGAACGCTTGATTGCTTCAACAATCATCCGATGTCAGCTGAGAAGAAATATTTTTTTAATTTTCTTTTATTTGATGGCCAATTGTGTCCGACCGTCAATCTTACCACAAATCATTCATGGATAAAATCGTGTGCATCGAACATTTAAAAAAGTTGTCAGCCGCACTATAAATTGAAATGTAGTGAACTAATTAATAGGAATTTGCTTATAACTCAAACAGTCCCTATTTATTTTAGTAAATCTATTTCATAACCTTTTTAGTAATCCCTACTCTATGAAGGGACCTCTGTCTACATTCGTTCCCATTTTCGACACACATAGGAATGTTCATTTTTTTTAATATCCTTCCACACATTCACAACATATTTACGGTGACCACAGAACGATCTCTTGAGATGAGAGGACAATCACATGGTCGGTGGTTTCGTTCCTGGCGAACTGATCACGAAAATGTGATGGTTCCTCGTGATGCAAAAACCAAGAATTGTGTCTCCACAAATTTGTTCTCATTTGGCCGGTTGAAAGGAACTCATAGTGCACCACACCGGCGGGACCATCAAAGATCCTTTTTGGATTCCTTTTTTCATCCAAAATTGTATTTCAGACAGTCGCAGTAGAGCCCCCACAAAGGGGTGGCAAACTGGGACTAAAATGATGAGCTGAAATGAGTCGTGGAAAAAATCGTATTGATACAAATTAGTACATGCATTGTGAATACCACGAACGTTCGGAATAATTTACCCATTTACTTGATTTTCCATTGAAATATTTAATAAGAGCCGCAATTTGTTGCTTTTCACTCGACCAACAATGTTCGTTTATTCGTTCGCAAGTCTTGGCCACATTATCCATAGCAAGAACGGTTCACGGTTCTATTTTTTTATTAGATTTTACCTCATGGTAAATTGTGTAACAAATTAGCATAATCCTTTAAAGGAATTTCCCAACCATCACAATTTAACAAATCTTGTCGCAATTTGGGTGAGACTTTGTTGCGGCCACTTTTAGCCACTTTTAGATTAACTTTTATCTCAATTTGGCTGCCTGGCCAGCGAAAACCATTCATTATTATATGTTACGGCAGAGCAAGAAGCGCACGCAAAAACACGTTGAATGCTAGTAGCAATGGCTGGCCAAAAATGTGCTGTCGACAGCAGCCGACAGCAAAGTCTGCAAATCTCCACAGCCCAACACTACGCCCAAACTTCATGATAGAGCAGCTCCGTCAGGTGGTTCCACGGACGGTTCCAGTTTCTGTTCCTGTCTGTTGAGAAAATTCTCACCGTGGGCGCAGTAGAATTGTGGACGAAAGAAGCTCCGAAGATCACAGCGAGAGCTGCACCGACGAGAGTGGAGGCTCTGTAAAGGTCCAGGTCCGATGCACTTATGCTGCAGTCAGCAACGCGGCCGAGGCGCGCGAGATTGCATTTTATTGCAGCCCCAACGTGGCGGCAGACCCGCGGGAGGCTCTCTCCATGCTCTCCGATGACATCCTCTCTGTCTCTCCTGTGGGCAGATTTGCGTCCGGCCGGTTTGGTATTATTGCAACATTTGCTGCTGTGCCCTTTCACTCTTTCCTTTCTATTTTCGCTTTTTCGATTGTAATTATGCTTTTGTTGCGCGGCCAGCCCCAGCATCATCCGCAAGTTCTTCTGCGCGCCAAGTTATGATTGGGTTTTGCAGTTTCCAATGTTTCCGCAGTTTTTATCGGGACGTTTGCTTTGCGGTCTGGTCGCGCACTTCTCCGGGTGTTGTGGTTTCTTTGGTCTCCGATGCGCGGAGGACCACCGGTCAATGAGACCAAGGGACCGGTGAAGGAACTGGGACGTTTATGGCGCCGACCGGGTTTTTTACGTAACGAACAAATGCTACATTATTTGCGGGCACCGGTTTTGCATTCCCGTTTCACCTATAGACTCACCGCAACTTTCGGGTTCAGTTCGAAAATGTAAGCCGTTAGCCGTAAGATAGTGTACTATAGTAACAGAATCGAAACAAGTTCTCTGTCAACGGTGCTTGTGGTAAACTATGATTATGCAGCAACCGGGGATTGAGTTTTGTTTGAAATAGTCTCCGTACCACATAAAACCACCTGCTAGCATCCTCTTATCGCCACCCAGCACACGGCTCCGGCAGATATCGCAAGACAGAAATAGAGAGACCACACTCCGGAACGTGTACGTGCGCGATGATTTTCCGGGAAATTACCGATCCACAATCAGAGACACTCGGATGGGGAAGGCGTTTTGTGCACAACTTCCAGTGGTTGGCCACCAGCAGCAGCAGCAAGGCAGCGATGTAGGTTGCCAATAATCTGTGCCACCGACAGACTGTTATGAAATGGCTGAACCTATAAATAGAGACAGAGTCGCCGATGTTAGTGAGTCCACTGCACTCGGTGGACGATGCACTTTTTGCTGCGGTACTCTATACACTGCCGTGCGTCCAGCATTGATTCCCATCGACCATGGAAGATCCGTTGTTTGAGCAAGGGTTTCGCGAAATGTGAAAGCCCCAGATCATCATCCCGCGGGGCGTGATTCATGTCCGAACGCATGACGCAATCCGGGCCTCTCCGAGTTTGGACGGACCCGACGGAATGATGTCAGACATAATGAGGCAAAACTTAGAAGCGCGCGCGCGCGCGCGCGAAGTTCAGTGATTCATGTGTGCAAAAAATCCCAGAGAATTAAGGGGCCCTCTCAGATGGTCTCACTTGCGAACCAATGAGGACCACCAGCACCTGTTCGTCGCAATTGTATGCTAATATTAGTGGTGGGTTGCGAAGGTGTCAAAATTGGGTGATGGAACCTGGAGCTGATTAAGGAGCTGTGCACTCGCCGCGGGGTCCGCATATTGATGAGGTACGTGGCGTTGGATCTCTTGGACGTGTGGACGTGTTCGTCGAATAAACATTAAAGTTCTACGATGTCTATTCTCTATTGCAATCCCTCCTTTGCTGGAAGTCCCAGAAAGGACGTCAATATGAAGACATCCCAAGAAGACGACGACAGACAGTATAGTTACATCCTTTCTGGAGCAATGAATTGTTCCAAACTTCACATGGCAATCACATTTACAGCCTCGTGTCGGAACCCGTTACAAGCTGGGCAATAAACCGAACACCCCTGACAGTAGTAGTGAATCTCACAAGGAGAAGCCTTTTGCGCGGACCCCGGAGAGGGTGAGAAAGTGCCATAATGGCGCGGAGTAAGTTCCGAAAATTCATTGAAGAAGTCCCTCCAGTGCCAATCGTCGTCCTTTTGCTTGGTGGGTAGAGAAAAGAAAAGGCACACCAAACGGGCTCCGATCGGCTTCTTCTCGGTATTTTGCACACCTCAAAATGGCCACGGCCCTTAAGGCGGTGTTGTTGGCCTTTTCCTGTGCGTCTGCTGGTCTGGTCCGCCGCTGGAATGGCTGGTTCACCACCTCGCCCTCGGTGGGCGAAATTCTACGAACCCAGCATATAGTTGCAGATGATTGAAGCCGGTAATTGTAGCCCAGGATGCGATGCTCCTGTTGTTCCCGAGGCCGCTAGTGTGTGCCTGTGTGCGCCAGACTGTCCCAGAGCAATAAGTCCCCCGATGGTGTGCTGTGTCTACCTGAGATATCGTTAGCCAGAGCTGGACACACAAAAGAGGCTGCCAGGAGAGCTTGCAGGGCAGATGATGATCCGATCGGCCGCCGGGAAGAAGACACTTCCTAGTATTATTGTCAGGGATCGCCTCCCGCGAGATGCTGGGATCTCGGATCATCACCCAAGAGAGCATGAGAAAGAGACAGAGAGAGAACAAATGATTAATTTTCGCCCGTAACCAGAGGTCTGGGACTGCTGCTGCTGCAGTCCAGGAGGGAACTTCAGAACCACAGTCTTAGGCCACCGGCATCCGAAAGTTCTTCAAGAATTCTGCTTCAATCTAGAATGTCCTTGGCCCGCTGTGTGGAGGTCTGCTCCCGGTCGCGCCCTATACTTAATAATTACTACCTCGGCCCCGCTATTGAGATGTTTTCCTTTGGCACACTCTTCCGTCTTTCGGGGACTCCGTCTCGTTCGTTTGTCGTCATTTGTTTTGCTTTTGTTTCCGTGCATGTTTGTGTGGCCATCATCGCGCGCGCGCACTTCGTTAAAAGATTATCTGCGGGTCCGCCCGACGACGGTGTTGTCTTGTGGGACACAGGTATATATGGCCAGGGTTTCGACGGTGTCTCACAAGCCCACCGTGTGGGCCTAACAACACCCCACAAGCTTGCCTTGGCGGATTCGGAACCGTTCATGAAAGAGGAATTGTGGAGGGTCGCGCACCCTGATGGACGATGAAGAATGGTCTTTTCTATGTTGAGAAAGCCTCTCGGGAACGAGACAAGATCGACCGGCAAGATTAGACGCCGTTCCGTCGGTCGAGAGCGGTTAGACAGAGAGAGAGAGAGAGATTCGTCGGAAGCGCTTCCTTAGGCTCGAGGCGAAACCCTCGAGAACCTCTCGACCGCCATCGTTCATCTCTCGATCTCCCAGCAACCGGGGAGTGTCTCGGTCTCGGCGCGTCGCGGACAATGGCGCGGTGGCCCTCTGAACCACATTTCTCGTACTTCACTTTGGGTCTCTGGATCTGTGGATGGGCAGAGAGCCGTCCCGGCCCTTGCCCGGCCGGAATTCGGCAATAATGGAAAGCGAATCCTAACGTCTCTTTTTTTTTAATTCCGCTTCTTCATTAAAAGAAACCAGAATCTCTAACCTTGGAATTTGCGTCTCGCTTTGGGTTCTCCTTAAAACAAAGGCGAACAATGCGCTTCTCTCCGTTCCGAGACATTTCCTGTCCTGTGAAGGGATTAAGCCCATTGCTTTTTCCGATTATATGACCAATGCGCGCACGTTTTTAGATTAGCACAGGAGAGACCCGTATAATCCCCCCGCCCGGTAGTAGTAATCTCGGTGCTCTGCCACCACCTGGATTTGCGCATCACGTACCCGATTCTAATATTTTGCTTTATTCTCTCCTTTTTTGACAGGTAAGGAATTAACACGTGTCTCGTACCATCGTGCCCCAAATAAGCGATCTTTCGGAACCGGAGCAAATCAACGGTATTCAGATTCAGATTCGGCGAATACTTCTGATTCCAACTGGGCAGAGGAACTACCTCGTGGTTTGACCAAACGAAAGTGACGGCCAGCTTCTTTCCAATCCACCGACCAGCAGCCCCTTCAGAGCAAGTTTCTTCATGTTCCCATCGCCAGCCGGTCCGTCAGTGTCTTCCTAAATCAAAACACCCATCGGGAGCGCCCGTGTTTGTGGCCACCAATCACACAGCCAGCCCCATCATCAGGGATCTTGTCCTAGCTCCTCTAACTATCTTAAAACAAACCTTTTTGTGGCATGCGGCGGCATCATCATCTCGACAGTAACAACGGGGTGAGAATCCCTCAAACGCCCAAAGATAAGTGGTCGGCCTTCCTGCGCCACGCGGTGTTTCTCACACTTGCCGCCGGCCGGCTCTCGGACGTGAATGGGCAAATTTCCAAGAATCTCGACTTGGTCTCTCGAGTTGGTTGTGTGCCTCGTTTTAAGATGTCAAAATCGTCGACACACGCAGCCAGAGCACCAGAACACAGGGACTAGAGGTCCCAGTCGGGGTGTGTACCCACAACCGTAATCAACTATCGTCGGCTCTCTGGGATCGACTCTGGGGTGGCGTTCCTCTTTTTTGTTTTATGCAGCTCGGGGACGGCACAGAAACGAAACATAATCCCTCAAAGTGTAGTACGCAAGGGAAACGGATTCATTCAAGGATTCTAGACGATGTCGGACGACGTGCCTCCAGCAAAAAAAAGGCCCTGGTCCGCTGACCGATCCGCGTTCCTGTTAGGGATCTTTAAAGTGGCCGTTATCTACGGGACGCGCTCGATAAGCCTTTGTAACAAACCATTGATACATCTTGTTCTCGGTTTGGTGGTAGAAACCGCCCAGAAAGCGCTTGCTCCTCGACCCCACACTCCCCGGTCACACAATTACGGAGGTCCAGTTTTGGCCAGTGTGCTTCTCAACTGTGCCTCGTGGATGCCGTAGCGTTTTAGGGACCGCGGATCCTTTTGCTGTGCCTCTGGTGATCAGAGCGCGGCCAGCCACGATCTGTGTGCGGCGGATGTAGATTGCCAAATTCGGGCGATTTCGGAGAATCGGCTGCCCATGCCAAATTGCCATAATTTGACGTTTTCGAAAGCATTTCTCGGAGCGTGTCGGCGGCCGTCATCTAATAGCGGGTTTCGGCTGGAAAAGTGCGAAGAATGGCATCATCGGCATCACGATGGAACGTTGGCGTGCTATCCTTGAAGCGCGGATCTTGCCAGCAGCGTAGCGTGTCTTGGGAGATGGCTCCCGCCAAAAAGAGGAAACGCTCGTCGTGGAACGTAATACTCCCCTGAGGGGCCCGGGCAGAGGGCAATACTTGTCAGCGCCACAGCGCGGACCCAGGACGGCAGGACCACACGGATGCGCCACAGAGTCCCCTGGGAGCGGCGGTTCCCCGAAGTGGTGGCGTCCCCGGTGAGAGCGTTTTTCGTCATATTTATGAAATTCAATCCCGAGAAACGACGCTAATGAGACGAGTCCCAATTAGGTGCTGCTGCTGCCGCCGTGCCCGGCGTGCGATGGAACGTCGCGAGTTCCAGCTCTCCAGGTTTTATAGCGGCGTCCGGATGGCGCACCGGCCTCCGTATCCCGTGACACATCCTCTGTCCGGTTTTAATGTCCACTTTGTGTCCCACAGCCCATCGTTGCATCGCGTGGTGTTTTAATTTTGATGCGATGCGACGATACCCACGACATGTACGTGTTTCGGACAATGTCGTATGTCGTAAGTTCTATTGTACGGCGGTGGCGGATGACGGATGAAGCCCCCCCGGTTCTAAGGTTCACTAAATTACGGCCAGTTTTTGCGTCTAGCTACTCGGACCAGATCTCGTTCGGAATGGTGGGTTTCTTTATGGGTTTCCAGTTCGGGGAAAGCAAGAGGACCTCCTCGCCAGCGCCAGTACTGCGCACATTGCACTTGACTCCACGATTAGATCGGTCGAGTGATGAGGTTTTTAAGGGTTTCCTCGTAAGCAAACGCGACACGCGAACATTAAAATACCAAGTACTTCCCTGGCCGATGGACGGACGTGGCTTGACCTCTCCGGCGAGCCGTCCAGTCGGTTGGATGCTCTTGCATTCGGTTGCTCTAAATTTTACGATCCACGGGCAGTAGATAGAGAGAGAGGAAGAGGTTAGTGATATAAGGTTAACCCTTTTAATTACGCAGCGCACCGAGCGACATCGGCAGCATGTGGACGTCTAGTTTCCGGGAAACGGCGGCGCCATCACCATGTCCCCGTTGCTGCTGGATCGGATCCGGGATGTGGATCATTTTGCTGTGTCCGTATCGATGTTGGTGCGGAGAGTCAGACCTATTATCAGCACTTCCCGGAACTTTGTCGACTTGGACATTCCATCAGTTAAGGCCAATGCACCAATGGGGTCCCTATCGCCTGTTGCGATAACTTAGGACACCACCCAGCACACGGATGTAGCAGAGTGAGATAGTGAAGAAGGCACCGAAAAAAAGGGTATTATTTTGCGATGCCACGCCACTGGACACCTGTCAATTTGGCTTCAAATTAAATCACCGACCGGCCAGGCCCGGCCGGTCCTAACCTTCATTAAGTCGAACTTTAATCTCATTTTCGCATTATGCAAAATTCTTGGCCAACTTTCGGTGGCACACCACACGGGGACTGTTTGGCGCAGACACCGTTCCGCAATTCTCGGAACGGGTTTTTCGCTGCCCAGATTTTGTTGTCTTTTCTTTGCTTCGCACCGTCCGCGCCGGACGTCAGCGAAAGAAGGGCTACTAGACCACTCCATCTCAACTGACTTGCAGTGAAGAAGCGCGCATGACCGGTGCCGTGCACGGGTTGCTGAGACTTTCGGGCGCTAATTTGGTACACCTCATCGACGGCTGAGTTTTTTACCAACCACACCGTGATGGCTTCCCCGTGATTTTTCGGACACGTGTTTCACATGCCAAAGCAGTTCGACTTCACGGACTTACGCCACCCGTTGGCAGCTGCAGCCTGCGATTGGTAATCGGTTCGCGTCGTCGTCATCGTCATGCGCAATTCTGCGAATTATTATCGCGCGTGCACTTCTCTGCCGCCGCTGCCGGGTCCGATCGGTACCGGATGCGATCGCGGCCCAGCAGCAGCAGCGTGTAGCACCTTCCCCCCGAGGGTGGTATGTTTTAATTTAGCTCTATCTTTGTTTCTTTTTTTACCGAGCACACAGTACAGTAGCCGTCGTGTGTTCTAGGAACTCCCGGCGCGCACCGCAAATCAGTCCGGAAGAGGTTTGTAGGTTACGGACGCCGCGGTGAGGATCCTCGTCGGCGGAGGCGCCACGGCAGCGGCGACGTCCAGCAGTAAATATAGCTCTTGTGAAGCATCCCGAGGAGGGATTCCTGGAAAATCATTATGTTCATTACGATTGGGAGATTAATTACGAAAAATATATGTACAAAACGCGCGGCGCTCCCGTTGTTGCGTTGTGGGTCTGTGAAGTGCGCAAGAGCGAATGTTGCGGAATGCGTTGTGGCGCTTCTCATTAGCCAGCCTGGTTGGCCGTTGTTTTGCAATGGAAGTCGGCAAAAACGGAGCGCCCCGTTCCGATTGTCGTCGGGCCGGCCTCTCTGGACGCACGGATGGACGGGTGGGTGTGATGCAATCGTCGATGCCAATCAGGCGCAGCACTGCTGCTAACGATTTGTATGTCGATGGCGGCCGTCCCAGTGCTGCCGCCAACCGAGATAGCGGCGGCGGCCGGTGGCGGAGGCATTCGTATTTTCCCCGCGTGACGGCACTAATTAAGTGATTATTTTTTTGTTGTTAACAAATTTATGGTTCAATTGATACCCCGACACCGGCGGGGAAGCTTTCGGAGAATTTACACGCGGATGATACACCTCTGGTGTTGGGGGGGTCCCCGTGAACCGACTGAAACACATGACCATTTTGGGTTAACGTTATTTGAACACGGAACAACTCAAACAGGATACGATGCGATAAGAGAGGGAGGGTAAGGAATTTTTCCGGACTGAATCTCTTGCCGTTTGGGTAGCTTAAGGTGCTTAAACTCTCGTTATTTTTTTATCTGGAGATCGGACAGGGGCGCGTTCAAATCGATATACTTTCAGGATTCGAACCGACGTCTTTCGCATAGGATCCGGGATCGGTTGTGGTAAGGTAGACTCAGCGCTGTATTGGTTTTAGAGGATCAATAAATTCTTTTTGTTCGGTCACAGCCGCTGAGCGGTCTTGGCGTGCAAGAGAGGCAATTTTAATCCTTGTTTCTGTTTTCTGTAACGGTGTGTTTTTACGGGCAGAGTTGTTGGTCCCGCACCAACACCGACTGCTCTATCAACGGGAGCTAATCGGGAGAACCGACTGGATTCAACGGGATGGATTGTGATTTGTGAATCTGCGATGCCAAAAAGGCTGGGCCAATGTAGTTCTAGCGCGCTCTATTGAGGACAGCTAGCCGCATTCACGTCATGTCATTGGAGCTGTTTGAAACTTTTGAAACAATACTCTTTCGCAATACGTCGCACCTGACCAATGAGTAGGCCCAAACTATAATATAATTATCGCGTCCGAATGACGATATGTTCCGGTCAACAATTTATCGGTGCGTCATATTGATCACCCCATCGATAATACCGAGATAACCCCAGTACACGGGATTGCGTGCGATAAAATGTAGGTCAAACGAAGAGGGGGGTTTAGGACGTGGCGTTCACGTCAGCAGCTCGTGATCCGGTGCGGCGTCAGTTGCATTAATTCGGGCATATGGTTGCATCAGCTTGTGAACTTGTGGGTCCTTGCGTTGTGAAGTAGCGGAACAGGGCTCCGTTTTGTGTTTTCGCGTTGAAAAATGATGTCAATCAAAACAACAAACAGTTCCGATTGCAGGAATGACGAGGTAGAAGAACCGTGGCGGACGCGCACATCAATCGAATAGCAAAAACAGTAGCCAGCCATAGTGAAGAGGCCCCCCCCCATTAGCGGATAGGGCTTTCCCAGAAAAGGGCTTCCTCCGTGGGGTGCTTTGTGTTGTGTTGGCGCTTTTGGCCGCGATCACCGTTCTCACGGTTTCGGTTCTCCGAATGGTGGCCGGCCGGGTCTTTCCGGCAATAAGGAAACGCAAGAAGCGACAGACCCGGACCGCAGATCGCAGACAGACACCCGTGTCAAGAGGGGACACTTGTGCGCACACGGTTTGCAACACAAGCCGCTTTTTGCAAGTCGCCGCCGCCGCCGCCGTCTCAGATTCTTCCGGTTCTCTCGGTGCCGCCGGGAAGTCCTTTCCGAGGGCCACAGCGGTTCCGAAACCAAACACCGCTCGATGTGGCGCGGAGCGGGGTAGGTGTCGTGGCCATTTTACGGCGGCCAGTGCCAAAGGAGTAGACCATCCCCGTGTCGTCTCGCGGCGTGGCGGGGCCCAGGGAAGGAAGCCTTACCGAGAGCACGGCAATCCTGTCCTGTGGCGCCCCCCCCCCCCCGGAGAGACTGTCGGCGCGGTGCGAGAAAAGGTTTGTCCTCCTGCGATTGAGTTGGTCCGGGAGAGAACAACCCCCGGCCCCCGGGGTATATCGACACCTCTCGCCGCCGCAGGGTCCTCTGGTCACTCTCAGGCCTGGACCGCCGCGCTACGGGGTCGGGTAGTGAGGTGCTATGTTTTCCATATTATTAAGAACACTTTAGAGACACAAAGCCACCTGCCGCCGCCGTGGGGGAACCGTGGAGGACCCGTGGAGGGTATCGGATTACCCGACCCGACAGCAGCAGCGACTCCTTAGTGCGGTTTACATCAGAAGTCAACTCCCTGTCCTCGGCTCTAGGCTCGCGCAGGTCACCACACACAGGCGGCCGACGCCGCCATCGCCGAAAACAAAAAGGATTAAGTAGTTGGCAAACGGTGTCCGGTGGTGTGCTGATGGTGACGGGGTGTAATCAGAGCTCTCTGTGGGGTGGTGCGCTGCCCAGTGCAAATGACCAGATCTCCCCCCAATCGTTGGCCGAGCCCGGAGGAGAAGGGACCCTTTCTGGATTTGTGAGCGGCACCCTGCTCACTGAGTCACTCATGCATACATTGGATCGAATTCCACAAAACGGCCTCCTCGACCGACCGAACACCAGCATCTGCGGCAGCAGCTCCACGTCCGATATCAAGTTCCATTTCTCACACTTTGGACGGAGGAAATTGGAAACAATGCCCCCGGGCCCCGGGGTTTGGGACAGTTTCTCCATCAAAAAGGGGCTGCATCGGCGTGCCCCTTCTCGGGCTCCGGAATTCGGGAAGTTGTGGGTCTCTGCACACTGCTGTGCAGCAGCAGCCTCCGAGCCAGTGAATTCTCCACTTCACTGAAGAACTGTTCTCCGCTGCTGCTCCTTCTCTGCCGATGCTAGATTTCCGAAAATCCAATCGCCAACGCCGCCTCCCCCACGACTACTGCTCTGAAGTCTTGAGAGCCGAAAACGAATGCAGAGAGAGAGGGTCCGTTATTAGATCGGGACAGGAGGGCATCATCAGCGTGAGGCCGGCTGGGACACGGCAGTATTCGGTCGGGTTTTGTGGTTAGCAAATTCAATTCCCGAGAAAAAGATGGCTGGCGTGCGATAACCACCGTAACGTCGTGGCCGACCGACCGAACCGGACGGAGAAGAAGGTTCAGGACCAGAACGCAGAACTCGGCACGGGAGGATGCAAATATGCAGGCAGCCAGCCAGCCAGCCAGTACGGACACGGCAGGGCGGCAAATCTTCAGAGCGGACGCGCCAGCTACAGCGTGGCTTGCTGCTTCACTTTCCGCTGTGTAGCCTCTAATGGCCACGCAGCTGTTGTGGCGACGGCGACGGTGGAGGCAGTGACATTGAAGACGCGCGATACCATTCCGCGAAAGCTTTTTATGCGCGACAAAACTTTGCTGAGGCGAGGAAGTTCCTCGCGGCCCGGGCTGGGCCCGGTGTCTGGTCGGACTCGGCCTCGCGGGGTCTGGTTTATGGCTCGACGAGCCGTTCGCGCCGGGTCTGCCATTTTGGTTTTTTTTATTATTATGCAAAACGATGCATACCGAGTTCCGCCGGGCCGCCGTGTGTCCGGTCCGGTGTCGTCGTCCGACGACCACACGTTGATGATGATGGCTGATGCGTGATTAAATGATGGGCACAGCCACAGACGGCAAATGACGGTTATGTGACGCGGTCTGGATGGGTTTTGTGTCATTTTTATGGCAGGTTTTCATTCTTCGTTCCGATCCCTACTCTCAGGGTTTCCGGATTTTCATCACCTTAGGCCTAGCCCCCTTTTACCGTCGTCCCAGACCCAAGAACACAGGACTAACTGATTGATGATGAACTGATGAGAGAATCGAGAAACTGGCTCCCCCAAAAAAACCTGGCTGTGCTGACCCAAAATCAGACGTCACGGCCATGGAACACTCAAACAGTGCGCACGCACTGGCGTTAGACGGAAACCTGACGCCTAGCCGGGACCTACCGGATGATGTTTTGATTAGCGCGGATGGCGAAATGTTTTACAAACAAACGGAGCCGGCAGACCGTGCCGGTGATACGGACAGACCGACCGACCGACCAGACCAGACCAGTGTGTCATTTGAAACATTCTCAAACGGGACGGGGTCGTGTATTGGGTGTTAACGCTCGAATTGGGTGGCCATCGTTTCGGTGTCGCCCCACACATTGATGCTTATTGTGCTGAATATTGTGAAAAGTGATTATTTCACTAACAACAATATCGGTTGGTCACAAGTGAATGCAAGAGAATTATAACAGCGATGGTGGTGTGCTTGCAGCTGTCCGAAGTGAAGCAATCCCGTTCGAATTATTAATTTATGTCACCCCAAATATGCTGCCCTTGTGGATTGTGGCCCATCCTGTGACGCGTCCCTATCCCTGACCAAACCCAATTTACGGCTTGGACAGATAGAGTTAACTATTTGATTTGAGAGAGATGAAGCGAATGGACCAATATTGAAATGCAATTCCGCTGCTGAACGCTGAATCGCTCATTGCGTACTGTTGGCGCGCTTCAACTGATGATTCCGGTAAACATTCCGCAATTCGCCCGATTCAACAATCCCATTTAACATCAAATAAACGAGCGTAATGTGACTCGCTTTAGCAATTTGAAAAGTAAATGTTTAAACTGAATGCTCAACAATTCACGGTTTTCTTTTCCGCGGTTGCCTTTTTTTGTTGTAGGTTCAAAAACGGTAAACCGCACCCGTGGAGCAAGGACGTGTCGTCGTTTATCGTGTACCCGGAGGCGGCCAACCAGACGATCTACAGTCCGCGCGTCGAGGAGAACGACGTCGGCAACTACACCTGCGTGCTGCGCAACGAAACGCACGCCATCCGGAACAACATCGAGCTGCGGCTGCAGGGTAAGGGTCTTACAAATCGCCCAAGAGAAACCCCACCCGTTAACCGTACCTCTCTCTCTCGCTCTCTCTCGACAGACAAACTGGACAATCCGATGCCGACGTTCAAGCCGAAAGACCTGATGGTGGGCGTTGGGGAGAGCGCCCGGTTCTATTGCGAGGCGTTCGTCGGCAACCTCTATCTGCCGGACGCAACGAACGAGATACTGTGGATGCAGATGTTTGACGACAAACCGCACCAGGTCACCGACGGGAAGCAGGAAAACGTTACACGGTATGTGCACGCGGGCACCATCGGAGCAATTGTAGAAAATGGCAAATGGAGGGCCGTCACTCGCGCTCGAAGTGCGTACGAGATAAACTTTTTGGGCAAAGTGGCCTAGTTCTTGTTCACTGGTTATCAGACACACGGTACGATGTGACGAAAGTTATCAGAAGTGAGGTTCCGTTCGGGGACCGAGCATATGATTGAGTGCCAATATTGATAACACGCGGTCTCATTATTAATGCAATGCTTCTTTGCGATTAAATCGGTTTAACTAAATTAATTAACTTTCGATTGAAGTGGAAGCGAACCGCGAACACATAATTGGGGACGAGATAATTTTTCATCCATTCGAAAAGCGCAATTTTGATACCCACTTCAACCCCAGACCCAGCATTAATCTCTGAGTACACAGTTCGAACGATTGGGCGATCGATTGTTGTTCGAGATTGGAATTCGGCGAAACTCAATGTGGCCACCGATTTCGGGGAATCTCTAATTAGGTCCAATATAAATTACGAGGAATTTTGGCGCGTTTGGCCCCACGACTAGTTTCTTTGGATGGGGTTTGTCTAACGATGGGAATCAGATCCGTTGGCCGAAATTCGGCCGATAAGAGCGAATCCTGTGCTGTGTGATTGTTGTTGCTAACGTGTATACCACTCTTTCTTTCTTTCGCAGAGAGGAAGGACAGATCATTGGGTCGTACCTGTCGATACCCAACATCCAGGCGCACCATTACGGACGCTATCGGTGCCAGATAGTGTCCGGCAATTCAGCGCAACCGCTCGAACTGAACGTCCTGCTGTCGCCGGTCGAGGTGACGTCGATCTCCGAGTCTTGCCTATCGGTACTGGTGTACGGCATGGCCGTAGGCCTGTTCGTGCTGGTCCTGGTGACCGCCTGGATCTGCCGGACCGTGCACCAGCGAACCGCGGGCAAGAAGGCCAACAATCGCTGCTCCGCCCAGTTCATCGCCAAAAATGAGCACCACGAAAGTGTGTAAGCTGGCTGGGCTAGCTGTGGCTGGACGGTGTGGACGGTGAAACCCCCGGCGGAGGTGATGAAATCCCCCAGAAGAGACTGAGTTTAATGCGCGGAGATGAGACGGCGGGGTCGACTACAATCGCGGCGCGATCGTGGAACGCCTGCGTGTTGTGCTGTATCGAGGTTGAGAGCTCCCTGGTCCGCGTGATGATGCTGTTGTGGCCAAGGACACTAACAATATATGTTGTGTGTGTTTGTGTGTGTAGATGTACACGGCACGGTCCGGCAAGTTTGTTTGCCTCGGACCTAGAACGGGGGAACCCTTTCGGAATTTAACCCCCCATCAACATCAATCCCTTGGCCAAATCCCCGAATGCCGTAGAAGCCCCCGCTCCACCCCATGCAGAGTTTGTGATCTTTCCTTACCCATCTCCTCACGTGCCGGGCGAGCTTTCCTTTCGTTCGGTGTTTAGACGGAAGATGCATGTCGGTTCCAGTGATCAAGAGTGGAGTGTGAAACGAGTTGGGCGCGCGAGAATCGCTGGAGTCGAACACGCGACGAAGCTCTGTTAGAGACATGTTTTGCTAAAAGCAATCATTAGATTTAGAAGGAATAAACAAGAGGAACAATTGACTGGTAGAAGTATTAGTAAGACGTTTTAGGCTAGCTTGGGGTGTCCAAGCTACTAAAAGGTGTAACGAAAAGAACCAATCACTCACATGTTTGTAACGTATAATCAATAACCTACATACGTACTGTACGGATTTACCGATCTCTAGTGGCTAAAGGTGGCTGCACAGAGTTGCACGCATAAAAGTACTACCGCCGAGCAAAGCATAGCAATAATCAAAATTACCATCACGACGGTGGCCACACCACACACAAAACATCCCCACAGGCTATAAATTTGCAGTGAGAAAAACTACAGCATATTATACCAGCACAACCTACTAACTGCGCGGGTACCGTGTCCAATAGAGTGTGCTGGGCATGAAGCTACTTTTGTATGTACAAAACACGAGTATGAGAACGGTGTAGAGATTAAGTTAGAGAGCGAAGTCATAATGACTCCTCATCGTGATTAGTCGTTCGTGTGTGGCGTTTAGCGACCGCGAACAGAACCGTGTGTGGTTGCTGCACGTGGCATAAGCGAAAGACGCTGATTGATATCGTATTGGTTTCGCGGCTCGCACTTTAGTAGTTTAGTTGCTTTAGCTAAGAACACTATTTATTTATGGCTTTATTCGAACGAGTATCGAACGAGAATTGTATAAAATGATTAATGATTCAGTCGAAAACAGGGCGAAGAATAATTAGCACGCACAAGCGGCACCACTTCTCGAGTCGAGGGATATTCATGCGCTTTTCTACGTCGATCCTCAACTGAGCTAGATTATGCGATTCGCTGAAAACTACCGGTATTCCCATTTGTGCAATGTCCATTCGCACAATCACACTTGCATTCCCACAATTAGTTTTGGTTTATTTATTTCGCTTCAAAGTCGCAGAGATTCGTATCTCTTTCCAGACGGTATTATCAAATGGAAAAAGGCGTACACGAAAATGTACAAAGAAAAATTGTTGGACCACAAATTCTTTGTTTCATTGTTTTCGAGCGCGCCGTCCGGAGAGGCAGAACAAGTGATAACATGTGGGACAAACCGTCGACCTTGTGTCGGGGTACAATATCGAATTTAATCGGTTAATGGCACGTGTCCTTTACACGTTGCTATGGTAACGAATGCACCACTACTGTGCGACTATATTAGCAACAGCGGTTCGGTTTGGTGCCGTGTGTTGAAAAAACAGCCGTAAATGGTGCGAATTCCCTCCGCGTTCATCGTTACAGAGTGTAGGCCCCCGCGAAACACAAAGTGAGTTAGATTTATAGACCCACGGACATATTGTACAGCAGGCGGGGCGCAGGCATCGATTGCGTAAAATAATCGCTATGAAGTTACGGTAAAATAAATTGTCTAACATTGTCGTAATGGGGACGTGTGTATCGTGTATGTTTTTCTGCCTCAGTCATACTTCAATCGAAGCACTCTCGCATCACAATAATTCAGTGCGTGTCACATTATGCTGATTCTTCGTCGAGTGGTGAGTTAAATCGGGAGATTATCGAAGGTCCGCAGCCGCGGCTCGAGGAGAAACCCATAATGGTCAGTTCCGAGGGTGTTGTTCCTATAGACTTAAGGGACATTAGGGAAACGATTTCGCTTGAACTGTACAGAAATACTGAACCCATCAAACACATTTAAGTTGGTGATATGTAATTTACGATTATTTTTTAATAAATCCGGATATTAATTTGTGCGCGAGACTCGTGGGAGATTAATGTCTGGAAAAGAAGGAATAGAAATAAAGTTTATCGTTCCTCGGAAACCGCACGGATCGGGTGATTGATCGTTAAATCTGCGAATTAATTGCGAAAACTGATAGATAAGAAATTAGCTTTTACGGAGCAGACCTAACGCGTGAAGGAACGTGGTCCAATGTGACCTCGCGTTCACCTACAGTTCTGATCTTTTTTGTCAACGCCTTAAAACCGTTTGCTAATCGACTCTTTTGGCCTGGGACGGACAGGGTAGATGGGTACACTACTTCCTGCCAGTGGAGGCTTCGAGTGAAGATCGGTATCCGACTATTAGACTTCCGACGGAGTGGTGCAAACGAAGCAGGCAACATCCGGAAGGATCTCCGTAGTGGGATCAACTGGTCCAAGAGTAAAAGACTTAAGACCCGAGCGTTTCGTCGGCTAATGAGATCGGATATATTCTAACATTTTTTAACGCCTTATATAGTGATTTTTCCTTAAGATTATCCTATCTTTTTCTCTTTCTAGGCATGCATCGCTTCTCGGTGATGGTCTACTTTTTTGGGTCTATTTTGGTTTTATTGATCTAGGTCCTACGATGTGGCCATGTGTTTCCTACGCTTATGAATAATGGATTTTTTTTTATAAACCTGATACTTTTGGTAATTGGTACAATCATTCGGTGATCAGTTAACATAAATAAATACCGTGTATAATGTTTACCATCAAACCGACAATTCAAAATTTCGATGTCGATTTCGATTTTTCTTTCGAAATCGAATTCGATCTCCCTCACTCACTCACTCCAAAATCTTCTCACTTTCTCATCTCACTTCTCACTTTTCGAGGAACATTCTCTGCGTGCGATAGAGCGAGGCAAAAGATAAACAGACAGTTAAACAGAGAGGGCAGCTACAACGCGAAACGAGCAAACTGGCATAACAAGAGAGAGAGAGAGAGAGGGAGAGACAGTGATCGGGTTGAGAGCCGAAGCCGAAGCCTGAACTTGGAATGGCATTAGACACTTTTGTTGTTATCCGCCGGAAAAAATAATCGGAGAGGCAAAGTTGCGCCTTCAATCCAAACAAAACTGGTAATCTTGCTCTTGCGTGGTCCTGTTCGAGGCAAGAGAAGTGGCCGTGCAAAGGCCTTTCGTTGTGCGCCGCGGCTACTGCAATATCGTGACCTGCCCGTGTCCGTTCTCCACAATTATTGCTGGCCCCGAACGATCACAGTGCAGGCGAAAGAAGCGAAACAAATAGCAAGAAACAACAAAAGGTGGGCCGAGGAACAGAGTGGCCGGGTCGGAGAGCAGGGAGTCGAGTGTGCAGATCAGGAATCGAGATAAAAAAGGTGAAAATAGACCGCCGAGGAAAGCGGATGCAATAGACGGGAGGTGGTGGCGAGAGAAAAACTGGAATCAAAAGCTCAACCACCGACGCAGCATAGCACAGTTCCAGTTGCACATAACCCACGGGGCCCGCTAAGACTAGAGACCCATCAGTTCAGGGTCCGGTCCTGGTGAGAGCGGCCAAAGTGCCGTTGTGTTCTGTCGCTGCCGCTGTTTCTGCGGTCTTGCGGTTGCTGGTGCGCCATAGAAGCTTAGGTTTCGTTGCTTATTGAGCAAATCTGCTTCGCATCCGCTGCGCCTTAATCGGAGTACCACGAAGCATCAGGGGCTCACCCAGAGCACGTCATCAGCGCCACTCGTCATTTGAGGTGCAGCATCAGTTCGAGATGGCATCTAACGGAGCCTACAATCTTACGGTGGATGGCGAACTGCGCTATCTCTTGCAGTGGTTTGAAGAGTGGAGCGACTTCCAGCGTGAAGACTTCGTTCCTTTCATGGTGTCCTACTTGTCGCGCCAACATAGCGGAGCATCGCACGTAAACGGCATCATCGGAGCAATGGCACAGTTGAACCCCGGGCAGGACAAACCGATGAGTTTGTTTCAGTGTAGGGTAAGGTCTCTGAACGGCGAAAAGTAAAAAGTTTTTCTAACGGTACTTCACCTCACAGGTAAAATTGTTCAACGAATGGTCCATCAAGTGGCCGGAAGAATTCAAGATCAAAGTGATGGATCGCCTCGAGCAGATCGATGGCCCGATCGCCGCACGAATACGAGCCGAGCTGCTGGACGGAACCAGCAATGGAGTGACCGATGAAGCGACTACCAGAGAATTGATGGAAAATGATTTGACGGAAGCAACCGCAATTGTCCTCGAGGCGACCCTTCCTGTGCCACTTCTTGTAGCTGACGAAGATTAGAAGAAAGTGTGAATCGAACAGATGGATACAGAAACACCACATTCCAACCATTCCCGGATGTTTCCGATTGTAGAGATAATCGGGATGCCAATCGGGCCTAGTATCACAAGGCATCGGAGAACAGAATTATTTATTGTCATTTGCTCGTTAGTAATCAGCCATTTTAGCGGTGAAGCGGTACCAAACGAGTGTTGTATAGAATCTCCTCTATATTGCGCGTAAGAATCACGTTTTCCACTATTTAAATCATTAAACCATATAACTACAGGTATGTTGCAGATCAAAGCAAGAAGACTCGTAGTAGTAAGGAGGAAGGAATCTTGTATTTATACAGGTATTTATAGGCTAGTGGCGATGACCAGAAAATCCAATCAATGCCATATGCGAATGCCAGCTGGCGCCTCACACACTGTGAGGTGTTCAACCCCGGTAACCGTAGGCCTAATGTTGTTTCCAAATAAAAACTACAAACAAGCGCGATTATCAAAAGCGCATCGGCGCGTGTCACGCGGCAGTGGTCGGCATTTGTTGAGAATGTGAGCAATATATACACTGATATGAATAAATTACACTAATCGAAGAATAAATCTACAACGCATCGTTTGCACTTCCTTTCCGTTGTCCTAAATATGCAATACTCGCTGATTGCAATAGTGTTAAATGAATGTACACGAAATAGCATTATCAGATAAGGAAGGTCATATTTATGCAGATCGCTAGAAGCAGCGAGGTGTCAAGAATCAAGTGTAGAAATCTGGCGGTGCACTCTGTGCCGTGAACTCAATAAGGTTAATGAATGACAAAACACCACGAAACGTAAGAATCCGCGGCCAAGAACTGTCATTGACTTCACAGCGCCCCAGAGAAAGTCCAGTCTAGAGGCCACAAAGTAATAGGCGTCATTGCGGTGCTTTTGCAAAGAACAGACCCCCAAAGGACAGCTGCAGACAGAGAAAGTCAGACCGCGAGAGAGTAGCCCCATGAAGAGCTCTCGTCAAGTGCACCACCGCCTGCACATTACGTCCGCTTGGCCATGGTTCGTACGGTAGGTCCTCGAAACCCACACCGACACCGACGTAACGATATACCAACAGTAGCAACCCTACCCTACCGCGGATCGAGCTAATCAAACTCCATCTTGAGCGCGATCATCATCGGATCTTGATGATCCATCGACGGTAGAACGCTGGCACCCCAAAATCCGATCGAAAGATCACCTACCTTGACCGTGAAAAACATCCAGCAGAGAGTCTAATTTAGGCAATCATCGATCATGGCGAACGGCGCACCGCGGTGAAGGCTTTGCTTTGCTCGCTCCAAGAGCAAAAAGAAGGCGAGACGAATAAACGGTAGCCAAACGGGGTTCGCACGCATCGTCTTCGCGGCCACTTTATCTGCTGCCTTCGTCTGCGTCTATGGCCTCGCGAGGAGGTCGGACAATGCTGAGAATGAGAATGCAACGTGCACGGGTTGGCTTTCGACTCGCGCTGATGGATCATAACGGCAAACAATTGAATAATGCATTCATAAAAGCAGGTTAATTTGTAAAGAAGATTGGTTTAGCGAATGCCATCCAGTTCTGCCCGCTGATTTATGCCGATCGACACTCATCACCATGCTAATGGGGCGCGACCATCACACGATCCTCGTTTGGTTGATTCGACGCCAAATATAGGTTCATTTCGTAATAGGAAAATTTCAAGGCGAAAACCGTTGGCATATTATTTGTTCAAGGCACATTTTATGTGTTTGGACACTGCCCAACCGTAAGAAGTCATTTGGCAGTTTTCAATGCACCTGTAAATTCATCGTCCATTTTGAGAAGGCCGAAATAATGATTGGGCCAAATCGCCCAATAGCACAATTGTCCGTTGACCTTACGCAAACTCGACTCGGAACGGTGAACCTCTCGGTCTGTTACTGTCTCGCAGATTGTGTGTTGCAAAGCCACGCTGCTTCCTGCAGCCAACATGCGTTCGAACGAAGTCGAGAATGTAGCTGCACGCGGCGGTATAGCGCTTTTTCCGCCCCACTTGGTTGTTTTGGCGCCACAAACCGCTGCTGAGCCGGTGTGCAGCACATTTCCATTAAGGTTGTGCCGGACCAAGGACACGTTCTCGTTCGGCTCGTACAACTCGTGGCACTGTTAGTCCATCGTTTCGTCGGGGTTTTTTGCCTACTTAATATGAACGATCTCGTGCGTTTAATCTGTTCGCCATACAAACAAAGCACGCAACTTGCCGTAGCATAGTAATTTATGGTAACGATGCGCGATCAACGCCAAACCGACCGGTCCTGCATTCTTTCGCAGATGACTCAGGGAAAACTTCGGCGGGTGTCGCCACCTCGTAAAGCATCCTTCCCGGTGCGAGCATGGCCCGAGGATGTCAGCGGAAGTAGGTTACACCCGCGGGATTGACCGGCTTCTAGTGGTCGGGGATTCCCCCGGAACCGTGGTTGAGATCCGTCCGTTGACAAACGACCGTCAACTCCTCCTGCAGCTGACTCACGCGGCCACGGCACAGTTGAATAAACTCATTTTCTGTTCGATTCGTTCGCGGCGGATAATTTTACGCACCAATCACACCGTCGTGTGGCCCGACTGCGGAATGGGTTTTCCTTCAAGGTTCTAGCGCCGCCGGGTAGCATGGTGCTGAGTGGACCGGTGAGTCCCTTTCTTCGCGGACGCACAAAGCACCACCCGCGTGGGGCGAACCACAAGACCCAAGACCACCGTTCCCACCCAAGCCCAAGCCAGACAGACGAAACGCTTCGGGGTCACTCACCAGTGGCGATCGGCGATCGCTGAGTTCCACTATATAAAGCGCGCGATCGGTTGGGTGGCGCGTGATTCTATTTTAAACCCACGCTGGTCGATGTTTTGCAACCGTTAAAAATCAACGATCGTACCGTATCCGGTGTCTGGGGGATCGCGATCGAAACACGGGAGTGAATGTCGTTAGCAGGAAGCATTAGTTTTGCAAGACAGACAGATAGGTGAAACAGCAATCTCTTCGTTAGCAGCTCAAAATCCTAGAGTGAACAGCGAGTGACATGTGACCGTGAACTTCAAGTATTGCCAACGATGTAGTTTGTGGCGTTCGCAATGGTCGCCGCACATGATCGGTGAAACATTTTCCACATTCGCGAAATCGACCGGTGCACGTGTGGAAATAAAAGAAAACAACCCCCAAGGGCAGAAAGTGCAGTGTCAACAACAGAGGCTACCCGTAGCACCTCCGGTAGCCGGACTGCGGCCGTGGGAAGCAAGTCAAGGGCAATCCCTGCCAGAATTGGCGGGGTTCGAAAGTGCGGTACAGCAAATTTTCATCGATCTGCGAAGGCCCACCGGGGTTAACCTTCAAGTGCTCCAGTTTTAATTCCAGTGAGAGCGGGCGCCTTTGATAGGGCGCGCGCACGCACCTAAGGACATCATGTGCCGGATATGTTGGTCTGGTTTGGCCGTTTTCGTGTTCGCCGTAACATCGATTCTAACCGAAGGTGAGTGCGGGCTGGCTGTGAGTGGTCCACATAATCCGGCGCCGACCACGTGCGCCGGGACGGGCCGGCATCGGTGTCGGCGCCGGGGAATCGAAAACGAAAGTGAAATCCGCGATGCACGGGGCGGGCGGCTGGGGCCGCTTCAGTGCGCGTGTGGCCAATGCTGCGTGCCGTAATGTTGCCACGGCCGGTCGCGTGCGCAACCGTCTGCACCATCACCGACCCCAAAAACCCAGTCCCACGGCCCGTGAATGTTTGTTATTGTGAAAGCATTATCAATGAGAATGTGACAACGAACGACTTGCACCGAAGCTAGTGATAAGTGACGAACCTTTTTATTTCGGGTCAATGTTAGGCAAGCGCTACTATCAGAGCGGAAAGCCGGTGGAATCTGTTTGGAAGCACCGTAAAGAATCTTCTGTTGTGAAGCTTCAAAGTTAATCTAAAAATTAATCGGATAGTGAATCATTCGTTCGACTCTGAGCTCCGGGGTTAAGAGCTCGCCGAAGAGAGTGACCACAGAAATGTTAGTCATTTCCGCAATTATAGGAACTGCGTGAAGCAACAAAAAAACAGAGGAATTAATTAATTCGAATACAATCTCTTTGTTGGTAATAATGTTGATTCGAGGTAGCATTTGTTCATGCGCGACTGATTCAATTTAATTTTTACCATACCAAGGCAGTATATCAAAATGTGTTTCAAGATTAAGGTCAAGGTCAAGTCAGTATATCATGCGGTCTGATTGAAGAGTATTGCATAAAAAAACGAGAGGAATACTGCGCTAGAGCCAGCGTGTGCGCAGTTAAGTTGATAATCTTAAGGCTAAGTTTCGTGAATGTTCTTGAAACAATAATCGGCCCCAGAAGGGACCCTAGTTTCAAACTAATGGACTTTTTCTCCTCGAACGGTTCCTTTTTGGTAAACCTGCCCGGTTTTCTTCTGTCTTTAGTTATATTAGGCCTACCCTATTCCTGCGACGATTAGCGTAGATCAGTTTCGAACTCGTTTCTGTTGGTCTGTTTTTTGTTCGGAGGGTGATAAACTCGTTTCAGTGTGAAGCCGTTTTTCTCTCGATCGCCGACAGAACAGCGATCAGCCTTGAGTGTAAATTCATTTCTTCATTTGACTATCGTTAGTCAGCGATCAGCGAAGCGACAGCATTGACCTTCACGTCACGAGTTCTGTCACTTCGTTGCTCCACGATGCTCAAGTTCGTTGGGCCCGTCGGGTAGCGAACAAATCTTGGTAAAATTAGCAAAAACTGAGAATTAATGAGCGCTCAACGCACCGTTTGAGATGCTTCCGATGTTAACCCCGTCCGACCGTGGTCCTTCCGTGGTTTGGCAATGGGAAAATGGCTGTTTACATCATTACACCAAGCGGCCGAAATCATGCATAACATCGGTCTGCAGGCTCGAACGAGTGCCCTTCGGCCACGTAACGTCTGATAGCCTTGACCGTTTGGCGAACACAACATCCGCTGCACCGCATAACCGAACCACAGCCGGTGGCTTATGTCGGCCTGTTTCGCACTAGGTCGAAGGGGAAACGGAAAGAGCCATCTGTACGGTCGGCGGGAGATACGAAAGGCTCTTCATCAGGCAGCCGTGCAGTGTTGATAACCAAAGTCCACCAACCGTGATCCGGTTGGGATTTTTCACCCCACCTTTCAGCGATCGCCAGCCCCTGGGGCAACCAGTATGACTACTACGACCAGTCGGGACCGCAGGTGTTTCGCTTCGATCAACGCGTCGACCACCACCGACCGGAACCGGCCGTTTCGCGGCCCAGTGCCATCAACTGCCGGTGCAAGAAACTGCGCTACTGTACCAAGATACTGGAAATGCTACGGAGCCCCAAGTCGAGCTACGGGAACTTCAACTCGAAGCTGAAGCAACTCGCCTGCGGGTACGGCACCGACAACGAGCCGAACGTATGCTGTCCGCTCGATGACAGCTGGCTGCATGATGTGGATTACGGCGGGGAAAGCGAGGATCACGACGACGGGGACGGTAACTACTCGTACGACTCTTCGCAGGCGATCGGCTGGGATGAAGGCTACACCAACCGAAAGCACGAGCGCTGGTCGAAGGACCATCCGACCGAGCGGCCAAAGTATGTACCGATGTCACGAAAGCGTGGCCAGTCTGTAATCCAGCGCGGCAAACAGACCGGTGCGTCGGGTGGACAGAACACAATCGCTCAGTTTGAGGATCCGAAAACGATGAAAAACTGTCCACCGGTGATCTACCCCGGCTACGATTCCGAACGCCCCACCAAGGTCTACATAGCGCCCATCATGCGGACCACCACTACCACAGGACGACCCGCTGTAACCGTTGGGTCGGGCAGGGTGCGGCTGGCGGGTATCACTACCACGGTGCCGGCCATTCCTACCACAAATCTGCCGGCGACGACCACGGAATCGGTGGGCACGGTATTGCCCACGGTATTGCCCGATGCACCGACGGTCAATACACCACTCTGTGGGCTTTCAGTTAACACGAGGATCATTGGTGGTGAAACCGAAGTCCCGGGTCAGTTCCCGTGGATGGCACGGTTAGCGTACCGCAATCGAAGTAAGTACACTCTTCTATCGTCAACGGAAACTTCCTATTTACTTCCTCACGACACAAAATCCTTCCTTTTTTCGTAGCCTCCGGACGGGTGACATATCGCTGCGCAGGATCACTGATCACCAATCGGCACGTCATCACGGTGGCCCACTGCGTTACGAATCTGATCGACGAGCTCGAAATGTAGGCTTTCCGCCAGCTGTGGTGGCCAGCATAGGATCATTGATTCATCTGTTTCTTCTACCACAGCGTCAGCGTTCGGTTGGGCGATCTGGAGTGCAATGCGGTGACGGATCCACGGTGCAGCGCCCGTTACCAGGACTTTGCGATCGAGCGGATTCTACCGCACGGTAACTACGATACCCCGAAGTACGCCAACGATATCGCGCTGATCAAGCTGCTGGAGACGACCGAAACGTACAACATCATCAGCCCGCTGTGTCTGCCCATGGACCAGTACGCACCGTACGCGCTGAACCTGACCGGCCAGATGGGCATCATAGCCGGCTGGGGATCGACCAACAATCGTAAGCGTCGGGAGACTTCCGCAATCGGGGCGACTCATGCCACGGTGAACTGATCGGGTACTTTTTTTTCGGTCTTCCACAGGCAGTAACGTGCCGAGCCCGACGCTACAGTGGCTCCGGTTGCCGATCGTGGATACGACGAGGTGTGCCGGGGCATACGCCCGCTACAGCGTCAACTCGCGCAATCCGATCATCGTATCCGGCAACCAGATGTGCGTGCAGGGCCAGGAGAACCGAGACGCCTGTCAGGGCGATTCCGGCGGACCGCTGATGAACGAAGCCGTGTCCACGCGCGATCGCTTCGTCCTCCTGGGGCTGGTGTCGTTCGGACCGCGTTCTTGCGGGGTGTCGAACTTTCCCGGGGTCTACACGCGCATTTCGTCGTACATCGAGTGGATATTGGCCAACGTTGTGTTGTAGGCCGCGCAGATTCCGATGCGTCTCATTAGCCTCAGCTCTCGGGAAAGGGCAACACATGCACCGGTGGGATCGAACACTCTAGTGAAATTAAAAACACAATCCATGACTGAATCGTGTGACTGCTTGTCCGTTGTTTTGTGTCTGTTTTTCCTTCTCTCTCTGTATTTTTCTATCTTCCCGAGGCGGTTTCTTGCCATGTAACCATACCATTTCTAACACGATTTGAGACAATTCTAAGGTCAAGCCCCCCGCGCCTTGCTCCGCTTGCCTTTTCCTGCACACACTCGTTTTCGTACCAAACGAAGGGGAACTAACTCAGTCGGAACACTTGCTTCAGTGATCACTCCACACTTCATTTTCTTTCGATTCGTTCGTTCGCCTATGTTCATTGGTTAGGCACTGGTTGGAGGTACCAATAGATGATGGTAGCAGCATTTGAAGCTGTACTTCGATTTGGAATCATTTTCATCATCTGCTACCAAATGCAGCGCCTTTTTCTGCCCGTTGAAGTTAATGTTCTCTTCTCCAAGCCTTCATGATGGTTGGAAAATATGACGGTTTCGAGATTCCGATTTGAACTGCTGGGAAGAATATTTCGAATGGCTCGAAGAAAAACTGATCACTTGATCACGTGATCTGCGTGCGTTGGATTTGAACATGAAACGAGAAACATTTCATCGCTACGTAGCCATGAAATATTTCTTGTGCGGTCGCGATCGTACTTTTTCGGGACCGAACCTTAACCTTCGCACGGCAGACGGACGGTCCGGGGTGAGTGCAGAAACCAGTTACGAAAGAAAACCGGTATCGGGCGATCAAACAAACCAACAAACTCGGCAAACTGCAAGGGTGGGGCAGAGGCATCGCGGGGGACCGCATATGCAATCAAGTTGCTCTGTCCTGCTCGGCGCCCCTAAGCAAAGGCGATTTGGGTAGGTAAGAACAAAAAAAGTTAAGTTCCAGATCGCGGCACAGTAATTAATCCGGCGAGCGGACAATAAAAGATCACCGCGCTGGCGGGATTCCCGATCGCTCATGTACACTTCCCGAAAGCTCAGCTGCTTAGCCCGGGCTGCGTTTGAGGCGATTGAAGTGCGAATAGGTGGGCTAACAACACTGGGTTCGCCCCTTTCGCCTTTCCGAGCACCACGAGCGCGAATCGGTGATCTTCTATCGTCTGATCGTCACGATTCCGCGGCGCTTCGTAGTTACTCGCAGAGCTTCGAACGGGCAAGACGTAACAACAGCGATGAGCGTGGGACCTAGGAACTTGTTTTTGTCGTGCCTGCTGCTGGTGATACTAAACACGGTCTCGGCTCGTAAGTGATCTCGCCCCGGTTATCACCGATCGGTTGGCCGGCCACGCAGCTGAACCTCGGTCGATAGGCGCGGGCTACGCATTCGGTGGAGTGCGTGGAGTGGCTCAGCCAAACAATTCGGTTACTCTTTTCGCAGAACAATGCAACATGCCGGACAGTGGGATAGGCCAGTGTATATTGCTGCGCGATTGCAAAACTCTATACACGTTGATCCAGAAGAAACCACTGCTCGATGCCGATCGGGTCTACCTGCAGCGAACCCAGTGCGGTTGGTCGGCGGCCAAGAATCATCCGCTCGTCTGCTGTGCGGACGGAGTGCAGGCTCCGATCCGTGTTGGTGCGGAGCTTCTTCCGGCCCCGGGCCAGTGCGGCATCCAGACCAGCGACCGTATCTATGGTGGGGTCAACACAAAAATCGACGAGTTTCCGTGGCTCGCTCTGCTCAAGTATGAAAAACGTAAGTATGACCGGAGCCCCGAACTGAACGATGATGTGTGAAATTTGTAACCCCGCACCTACACATGCGTGGGTTACGCTCTCGAACAGATTTGTGCGTTTTACACCGGATACGCGTTTTTTACGGTCTTTTGAGCTTAATGGTCCGCGCCTTCTCTTTGCACAACAGCAAACAACGTTGCCGGTTTTCACTGTGGCGGGGTGTTGATCAACGATCGCTACGTTCTGACTGCTTCTCACTGCGTCAACGGGAAAGATATACCGGTTACCTGGAATCTGTGAGCATACTCTCGTCTAACCCTGTCGCGACTTGTATGTTTTATTCCGCTTCATCATTCATTATTTCATTCCCCTCGTTCACCGCAGGTCCGAGGTGCGGTTGGGTGAGTGGGACACCGCCACGGTGCAGGATTGCGAAGGTTTGGGTGACGATGTCGACTGTTCGCCGCCACCCCTGGACATTGCGATTGTAGCGAAAATCCCCCACCCGGAGTACGTGCCGGCCTCCGCGGAACAGTACAACGATATTGCACTGTTGAGGCTACAGACCGTGGTGGCGTTTTCGGACTTCGTCAAACCGATCTGTCTACCGGTGGCCAGCGACTTGCGAACGAGAAATTACGTTGGATTCCGGATGCAGGTGGCCGGATGGGGACGTACGGCCACGGCACGGTTCAGCACGGTCAAGCAAAAGGTTGCCGTCGATGGGGTGACACTGGATGCGTGCAACCAAGTGTATCAGAGGGAGCGAGTCACGTTACGATCGACGCAGTTGTGCGCCGGTGGCGAGCAGGGAAAAGATTCCTGCCAGGGTGATTCCGGTGGCCCATTGACGGCTATTCATACGTCCGGGTCGATTCAGTACTGGTACCTGATCGGACTGGTCTCGTTCGGACCGACCCCCTGTGGGCAAGCTGGGTGGCCGGGTGTCTACACGAAAGTCGACCAGTACGTGGACTGGGTGACCCAGACGATCGTTGCATAAGCAACGTAGAGGTAGAATTTTACTATCACTCCCACATAGCTCTTCCCGGCTGAATAAAGTTACGCATACATTACGAGTATTACGAGTTATGAGTAGGTTTATTATGTTATCTATATTAACTCCCGACTGTCAACATCGAATGTTGCTTCCTCTTCTAAACCATCCTCTGGTCGGATATTCCTTTGAGTGAGTTTGATATTTTGATCGTTTTGTAATCGCTTCGCAGCTGTATGAAGTTCATTACGACCGATTTGTCCAGATAGTTGAGTGTTTCGCCGCCGCAGACTTCCTGCAGGTTTTCGTGCTTCACGAGCAGCAAGTTGCAAAGCGCATGCAGAACATCAAAAAGCTGAGTCACGATCGGACTCTGCAGGACTCGTGCACTCTTCCGGTACTCGTTAACGTCGCATATCGCACACATAGCGCCCGCCGTGTTGTACTGAAACTGTTGCAGGTGCTCAAACACTACACGATGGTAGCGGATGCCAAACTCCGTCAGCACGGCCACAAGATTTTCACCATCGACCGTCTTCTGGAACAGCCCTATCAGTGGGTTAAGATACTGGACTACCGAGAGGCACGCGCTCGATGCCACTGTGTCTACATCCGTGTCCGGTTTAAAGTCAGACTTTCGCTGCTCGCTCTGCAGGTAATTCTTGACCCACCCGAAGATGGCATTGAGCGTGCGCTCCAGTCCCGTTTCGATCTTATTCTCCACCGTTTCGAGATAGGAGCGCTTTTTCTGAATGCAGTCACCGTACTGTGGTGTACCGACCACGTTCGGGGTCACACTCGCACTGTACGTCTTCTCCAGCAGGTGCACGATGGCGTTGCACTTTTGGGCCACATCCATGAAGTATATCTGGGGCACGCTTTTGCATTCTGCGATCGGTATGGCCTGCAGACCGAGATCGAGCGCATAATCACAATGCTCGTGGAGCAGATTGCGTAGCAAAATATCCGCCAATTTCAGAATGTGGCGGGGAAGATCTGGTTCCTTCGACAGCAGGCAGCAGCGTTCGAACGCTAGTGTCGACTGTTGCAGCAAATTGATCGCCAGCTCCTCGGAAAGAAATGTTTCCCCTCCGTAGTCTTCGATCTGGGCAATGTTTATGTTGGCGCGGGCCCCTATGAGGGCCTGCATATCACGCCGCAGTTCCTGGAAGCGTTCGATCTGCTTTTTCTGGTGGTTTTTGTTTTCGTAAAATCTTTTCAGCTCCGCCTGACACCGACCATCGAGCGTACGGCATTCCACTTCGATATAGGTGGCCAGATGGCGATCGAAGATGTTAGCCGTCAACTTTTGCAGCAGATCATCGTCGGAACCCTTGAAAAACTCCTGCAACTCGGCGCTCAGCTTCAGCGTGCGGGAGTACAGCTCCGATAGCGTTTTCAGATATTTGTGCTCGTCCTTTCGATCGTCCAGTTTCGTCTGCACGAACTGGTTGATCTTCAGCTGGTAGATGTTGAGAATGAACTTGCTAATCACTTTGTCCGGGGCGCTAAACACCTGCTGAATGATTTTGTAGTGCTTGTGGCAGAGCGGCACGATGCCCTCGAACACGTCGCGCCCACCGTACGTTGTGGCCTGGCTTTGCTCAATGTACACATCGATCACCTGCGTGTAGCCCTTGAACTGCGACAGTATATCCGAGAGCTCTTTCATCCGCTCAATGTTCTCCATCTTCTGGGCCGTCGCAAACTCCTCGATGAGCCGCATCTCGATGTCGTCATACTTGGCTTCGATCTTTTTCTTCGCGTTCGCAAACCTCTGCGCCGGTAGATCCTGCGAGATTTGAAACAATTTCTGTATGATATCGGCCGCCTCGTACAGTTTCGTCTTATCGCTGTAGATGTCGTTCACGATCGGGCCCGGCGTCAGGAACTCCGTCATGTGATTTAGCAGTAGCTGTGCCTCGACCGCGCGGCTCCGCGGAATGTTGACGTTCTCAAGCTGCTCGCCGAGATGGATCACCTTGCCGGCGACCGAGTTGATCTTTTCGTCCAGCTGATGGAAGTAGTCCACCGATACCTGGTGTTTCGCGACGAACTTGTCAATCGCCTTCACAAAGATCCCTTGCTCCTCCTTCAGCGCCTCTTCCAGTTTGTCACACTTTCGTTGCTGCCGTTCCTGTAGAATCTTCATGTCTTTTATGGTTTCAACGAACGTCTCATACAGCAGATCGGGATCGAACTGATCGGAGCCAATTTCGTTGTTCGTTCGCCAGCATAGTCGCTCGATGAATTCTTCCACCTCGAACGGATCCTGTGGGCGGCAAGGAATTGGATTGAACAGGATAGCACCAAAACAGTGTCCCGCTGGAAAACCATTTACCTGCTCTAGTTCTTCCACATACTGCGATAACATTCTGGATTTGCTTCGATTTGCTTCGGAAACGCAACGTCACGCCTCGAAAATGATCAACCAAATTCTGGGATGATAAAATCATTTGTTGACATTCTGGAACCGATTGCCACCGCATGCCAAGGTTGCTATATGCAGTGGTTTCGTTCGGTGCCATCTCGGGTGTTCTCTTTCGTTTCCAGATCGATGAAATATAAAAAAATCGGTGCCCTAACAATACTTTTTATTACTTTTTGCATTACGATTGAAGTGAAATATCCGATGATGCGAGTGAGCCGAAACAAGTGCTATAATACGGCCTGTCAAAAAGCACTCTAGCGATCTTGGCAGCGTGAGAAGACGTTTACGCAAGGTGCTCAGCCAACCCTGCGCCTTCTGATGATGTGTCAGGAGTCGTAAGAGCGATAGAAACGAGAAAAGTTGGAAGTGTTGAACATTTTCACAGCAATTCCGCTTCGCTGTGGTCTTCTCTCGCGTGCGAAGCATCCAACGGATAGAAAAGTGAATTCCGGATCGTGATAGGATCGTTACGTGCTACGGCAAAGTCGCCAGATACAGATTCACTCGCGTACGACGGTGCTGACCATTCGCTGGCGACAAGCAGGGTTTGGCCGTGCTGTGTTGTAGGGTGAAAAGAAAAAGAAAAATCAGTAGGGCCGACGACGAAGCCTGCGTTGAAAGTGTTGTGGACGCACAGTTTTTTGTTGAACCTTGCAAAGTGAAGGAAACGCATTCCCGCATCGCAACATGAGTCCGGAATAGTAAGTGAACCCATATCGAGTGCATAAAGGAACGGATATCCACGAGCCCGCAGGGGAGGAACAAAAAGAATCCACCTATACGTCTCTCAGCACCTTGCGCTCTCTCCGTTACCTGCCCCCCTTCCGTGCTACACGGTCTGATACTGCGTCAATTGTACGTTGCGAGTCACTTGGAAGTCTTTTTCTTTCGTGGCACGGTTTGCTTTACGTTGGTCGCGGGGACAAAGAGCCACTGGCCCGTTCGAAGGAATATTCGGCGGAAAAGTGTCGGTCAACGATTTTCGTTTCCCGTTGCATTTTGTTTTCTCTGATAAGGGCCAACGAGAGTGGTGACGATGACGAATAATTCCCGTGCCCCCCTCTTCACTGCTGGCCATCCTCCTCCGCTCTCGCACCCCTGCTACCCGTGGCGGCTGTAGCGACGGCAGCAGCGCCGTCCTGTGTAGACCATTGTGGTCGCCGCCGCTGTCCTCAGCGTCATCGTCATCGTCATCGTCAGCACGATCATTATCGTCATTCGTCATCGTGCAAACTCGTCAACCGACGAACCGTTCGTTCGCCCGCACCCACACGGGCGGGAAAGAGAAAGCGAATGCCATGGAGCGCCACTCATCGATTTTGATTTGCGCGATAATCAACGATGACGGTTGAAATGAGACGCAACATATCTGAAACGCGGACGAAATTTTACGTTCCCCTAATCCGTAGTTGGTCGAATCGTACGAAAATGAGTGAGGTTTGCTTACGTCCTTCGAAACACCGTGTTTTGCTGGAATCAAGGCGATATCGGTACCGAATTCCGAACAGCACCGGAAGGGTTGGTTCCTCCTCGCTGTCGAAGTGTCATCCATGGCTGCTGGTCAGGCATTAGAAGGCTGATCGGTAAATAAAGCATTCCATGCTTCGATCGCGAATCAAACCATTTTTCGATGTTCCGTGAGTGAGTCATTCTCGAAAACAGGGCCAACTATGCTCGGTACTCTGTGTGTGCAAAGTGTCGTGTTTCGTTCCGCACCAACCAGCAGCATCAACAGTGTCGCCGTTTGTTGCCACTGTCTTTCGAAGGAGAATACAAATGGTTGTCCAAAGAAGACGGATAATAGAAGAACGAGTGGAGAAATACGATGAATAAACAATCTAAGATGCAGTTAGACGCTTTTTGCGGTGAAGCAGCAATGCATGAGATGAACTTTACACCCTTGGAGTGTGTCGCGTCGCAATTAATATAGAAAGCGACGGCTAATCGCCCTTAATCCACTTCATTAGGTTCGGAGGTCGATCTTTTCTTGTCTTTGTATTAGTTACAGTCTCAAAAAGCATGCATCGGAAACTAGTTTTCTCATTTGCATTGCTCTTGAACGTTGCTTCCATGCGCTCCGCGTATCTATTGGGGGAAGCTTTCAGTTAGAAGTCCTGATAATATTACGTTTGTCGCGTCTACTCGTCGCTGTTTGCCTGTGTTCCGCCCATGTCCTCGGGTTTATCTGCTGTCGATTGGGAATAGCCAGTGGACCTTTCAGTCTATCGTATTCCTCTTTATGATATGTTTGTTTCTTACATCTTTTGCAGCGACTACTTGTTTAAGCTGCTGCTGATCGGCGATTCTGGAGTGGGAAAATCCTGCCTTCTGCTAAGATTTGCTGTAAGTAACCATTGGCAGAAAGCGAATCCGAAGAAAGACCGACAGTAATTTGAAACAATCCTCTCCTTCGCAGGACGATACGTACACGGAAAGTTACATCAGCACAATTGGTGTAGATTTTGTAAGTAACAAGCAGACTTTTTGCAACATAGCAAGGACCATTGTCACTAACGCTTATTGTTGTCTTGTTCTTTAGAAAATTAGAACCATAGATCTGGATGGCAAGACGATCAAACTGCAAATCGTAAGTTGACTGGTGTGGAGTGGCAAACGATGATCGAGAACGAGCCAACGGTATGCTGATGGCGATTTCTTTTACAGTGGGACACTGCTGGCCAGGAACGCTTCCGTACGATAACGTCGTCCTACTATCGTGGCGCACATGGCATTATCGTCGTGTATGACTGCACCGATCACGATTCGTTCGAGAACGTCAAACAGTGGCTCGAAGAGATCGAACGCTATGCATGCGACAACGTCAACAAACTGTTGGTCGGCAATAAGTGTGATCTGCAAACTAAGAAACGTGTCGACACCACAACGGCAATGGTAAGCAGCTACGAAAACACAGAATGAGTTATTTACTTCCGGTTTGCTCGTAGAAGCAATTTCAAAATATGTGGCTGTACTCTCTATAAAAAGATACTCTATTTCTCCCCGAAAAAGGAAGATGCCACGTTTGGGATAAATTTAATTTCATATTATAAATTTGTAAATAGTCAATACAATGTAATGCCTGTAGGTTTGGGTTTACTTGCTAAATATTCACCACTCGAGACGAAACTGCTCCTAAATTAAATAAATTTACTAATTTTTGTGTGCTTTTTAGGAATTGGCAAATCAGCTGGGCATTC